>NC_139824.1:10835252-11220252 GCF_963457635.1 Microchirus variegatus
TTGCCAGTAGGAGTGCAATGTCCGTTCTTACAGTGTCTGGAACAAGCTGTCATCAGCAGCTCCGGAGGCTCCACCTGACGCTGGCACTCCTTAGGGCATGAGGCCTAATAGTTGGGGAAAAGGGAAGAAAGGGAAGTGAGTATGCGAATCAAGCAGTCTGATGGTTTTCTGTATTTTCCTACATTCTTAGAAATAAGGGTTCCAAAAGGGTCCTTCTACAAGGGCGGAGGTTCTACCTGGAATCATTCGCTTCTGAAAAGGGTACTTGGTTACACTAATGGTTCCAGTAAGAACCATTTTGATCCAGGGAACTATTTAAAACCCCTTTCTTGAATAAAAGGTTTTAAAAGGGTTCTTGGTAGAACCCTCCAAAAGAGTTCCAGGTAGAAACCTTCTATAAAGGTTCCACCTGGAACCCTGGAAAAGGGTTCTTCTATGAGGACAAGCCAAAGAACCTTATATGGTTCTACTTAGCACTTTTATTTCTAAGAGTGTAGTGGTCGAAGGCAGGACAACAAAAATGGAATTATTTCTTTTTGGGGTGCAGGGTTCAGTCAGTCATAGCAAATTCACTTTGCCATACAGTATATGCAAATATGTGCAGTGAAAGCCATCACCAATTTCTTTATGTAAAACATAGCGTAAAATAGTGGCTATTCTGTTATTTTTTGTTGCTCTATTGATGCAGCGATGTTGCCTTGCAGCAAAAAGACCCATGTTCCTGATCTGCTCGGAAAACAAGGACCTTGCATCATCTCCCTGTGTTGGGTTTGGTCAATATTCTGTGGGGTTTTTTCGTACAGAAAAATGTGTTTCCTTAACGCTGAGAGTGGCGACGCTGCTTTGATAGCATTTGGCATCGCGTTCCACCACCGAATGAGAACAGTCCAACATAACTGGGAGTCACACAGCGGTGGATGAGGGAGCGTAAGCCTTTAAGGATGCGGTGGAGTAAGTGGGTGCAGACCCTGAAATCACACTGTCGCAAAAGAATGAATTATTTGAATTTGAGGTGGCTGTGAATGGTCCTTCAGGGCATCTGGTATCTTCAAACTGCTGGCTGAAGATGACATTCGGTTTTCACACAACCTTGGTATGATACTGCATGAAGATATCGATTTGGTTGACTGAGAGTTAATACCAGTAAATGCCACTTGAACAAAGCAAGGCAAAGGGATAACACAGGGCCTCCGCTGATATAAACACCATCTCACACATCTCTACGCCATGTGCATAAAGTCTGAACAACACAGCCATGTTGTGATCTTTTGATTAACACAAACATCCAGACACGCACAGCGGCAAATGGGGCTGCAACAAAATTATTATTTATCACGCTCGACAAATCTGGAAATAATACAGTGGGCGTGTAATTAAGTTCAAATGTGAAGTGGTGTTTGCTGCCTGTTGCCCACAGAGGCCACACACATTTGTCGATGTGTATGTTTGTGTGAATAGTGATAGATAGACGTAAACAAGGCCTCATCTGGAGGTTACATTAACCAGAAAGGGTGATATTAGAATCAGTTTTATACGTGTGTCAACTCTTGACCGTGCAAGATACTTGATTTAGTATCATGCAACGATAACTTTTAAAATAGTGCTGACACTTCTCTGACAGATACGCACACAATACTGTGACTGTGTGTGCATTAAAGTTGCTTTAAATATGAAGGATGGAGGCTGAGTGTGGTGGGGGGTGTTGATTCCCATGCTCCCATCAGCACCCACCTCCAGACTCCATCCATACTGGCTTTTGTTGCTGCAGGCTGCATGTAGTTAAAAAAAAAAAAAAAAAAAAGAGCGAAGAAGGGAAGCAAACAGAAAGAAAGAGAGGGAGAGTAAGAAAGAGTAAGAGTCCCTGGAGGATTGGAGGGGGTCTGTAGCTAACACTGTTAATAGTAGGCAGGGGTCACCAGTGCTACTAAACAGTTTGTACGACTGCCAGGGTGGCTGTGAAAACAGCACCTGCCGGTAGCGCCACTTGACAAAGGCAGCTGGGTCAACAGCCACTGTGGGAATTCATCAACTTTGGGAGGGGTGGTGCATGTGTGAGGGAGTGAGGGAGTGGGAGAAGCGCGGCGGAGCTTCACACACACACACACACACGAGGCACTTACGCTGACAGAGAGCGAGACGATGACAAGGACAAAAATCAGATAAATAAAACCGCAGATGTGCCGTGATTGAAACAAGGATAAAGAAAGAAAGTCGGCCGAGCATATGAGTCGAAGAATGACTGTTAACGTAAGACAAAGATTGATGTGGGTAAAGCTAAATGTTCACACGTGTTTACACTGACATCCACTCTGGTCTGTGCTGTCAGAGCAGTGTGGATCCTCTGCTTCGAGTTTGTTCCCCGATCTATCTGATTATTATGTCTCTCTGCTTCACTCTTTCTCTCTCTCCGTGTGTTTAGCTTGTTGGCTCGCAGGGCCTATTTGATTGACGTGAGGTATATGTGAGAAAAGGGCTGTGGAGTGGTGTACATTGTGCACACCAACAATGGCTTAATCAAACGGCCCAGTGTGGTCTCTTTTGCTGTTTTGTCATCTGACTCCATTGTTTGGGGGCTTCTTTTGTAGGTTCATTCCCTGTTTTAATTGTGCAAGAAATTTACTGTGTATTGTAGGAGCCAGGGCTATTCAATGGGACTGGCAAGCAGCTTTGTCAAGGGGAGGACCACAGCAGAGATGTAGGAAGATTTAAGAGGGATAGGAAAATAAAGAAAAGGCTTTTTCTGCAGCGTGCTGGGAGCTCGCACACCACACACTCACACGGGCTCACAGATGTGCATGTTCGCGTGTACCCACCTCCCACACAGTAAGACAGAGAGGCACACACTCAGATAAATATATCTACAAACCAGCACCCACACTCTCCTCCTGTACATCCTGTGATCTATGACTTCCATGGCTAAGAAAAAATAAAAATGTAAATTTTAAATTTAATGATTTTAAGTGTCTTTTAAAGTCCAATTAGCACGTTTGCATGACATTAGAAAAAAGAAAAAAGAAAAATTTCAAAATACAAGATGTAGGAGTATAATTACGATTGCATATACACATTCAGCCGGACAAGAGTCAGACTTAAGCTGGACTGCAAATGTGCCACAGTACCTAACCCGGCTTAAACCCAGAAATAATAGAAGATGCCAGTACACAGACGAATAATACAGCAATAACAAAAACACTGGGCAAATTAGGCCAATACACTGTCAACTTAAAGGTGCATTATGTAATAAATCTAAAGCAACTGGCCATAAAATCCTCCTAATATGTCACAGAGACTCAGGAATAATATTCGTATAACAAACTGAACTCATGTTTATGTTTTGAAATCATGTTTTGGCATGTGGCGCCACCTACCGCCGTCTACCAATCGTTGCAGTCAGTAGAGTCTCAGCTGCCGAGCAACCACGGGTTGCCAGTTACGTTAAAAAAACGAAACCTAAAAGACCTCAGTATTTTGAATTCGAATGTAGTAACTGTTTTTTGGCACCTTTAAAGAATTGAAAGAAAAACCCCATCGTAATGCAGCCACCACTTCCACTCACTCCTTTTGTGGAGAAGGGCTGAAACAACAGTTTAGCAAATAGCATTTTGTACCAGAAATCAGCAGGAAGTCCTACTTTATATATATACGTATATATAAATATATACGTATATACATATATATAGCTATCAAGCTACTGCCAGGGGGAAACAAATGTTGTTTTGCGACATTATAAACATGTAACGACATGATATGGCTCCCATGGTGTATTATATATACAATGCAGGCACAAGGCAGCATTATTTGTATAATGCTCTCACATTATAAATAATTATGTTATCTAACGTCTACATACTTCGCAATCACAATCACACTGAAGTTTGACTCCGTTTGAGGGCGACTGCTTCAGGCTGGTGAAGGAATATAGATTGTTAAAAAAAAAAAGTGGTGTGAGAACATACAAGTGGATACATGGAAACAATGAAATGGTGAATAATAGAGAGAGATGGGGCCCAGCATTCAGCCTTGTGGCACTCCTGTGGGAGCTTGTCTTTCCTAAGATAAAGCATTATGCGTAGGACTGATCATGATTTTTTGTTTTTTCACGCTCGATAGAAGAGAATCGAGCATTTTTCTGTCAACTGTCAAAAACACATCTTAAGGTCATTATATTGAGTTAAAATAAGTGGATGTATTTCTATCCCACAGTAAAAGCGCAAATACGAGCGGTCTTGCTTTCTGTCTGTCTGGGTCTCTCTTTTATACAACCTCACACCACACACATTCAGCATGTTTCAAAATGCATGGTGGCCTATTTATTATTGGAGGGGTACTCCAACTGACAAACAAATACCTAGAAATGAAGTCATCTGGTCAGGACGTGTTTACACAAACACTGCTGAAGGATTTTATGGCTGATGTTTCCCTGTAAGCCTTTACCGCTCTCCCTAACAGTTCCTCTGTGTTCCCAAACACAGTCGATCAAAACACAGCACTAGATGCTATACCGGACCACAGAAACCACCATACTCTAAAACAAAACCTCCAGATGTCCCTGTAGTAAGGAAGAGAAAAAAAAGAAACGGGGGAAGGACCACCAGACTTGATAACGCGCTGAGGTCAGACACGTTAGCTACCCCATTTACTCTCCCTTGTCACCCCCCACCCCCCCTCTCTCCATTCTCCCGGTAACAAGATCCTAATAACGAAGCCAGAACGTATTGGGAGTCAAGAATCCAACACCACAGGGTCCAACGCAGACTAAACAAGTCCAGCTGATGGTGGAAAGAATTGTTCTTTTTTTGCGAGAAAATGCATCTAATAGCTGTGCCAGAAAACATAAATATGGAGTGAGCCACTCGGGCCCCTTTGAAACATCTGTGGCGTAATTAATTGCGCTAATGCCTGGGTGGCACTGTCGTCACCCAGGAATAATCAGCTGTGGCTATGTTTCTATTATTATTCAGAGGCATGCAAATTCACTCCCTATGGGTCGACTTTCTTTTACTCTATCTACCTCTCTTAATCAAATCTAAACTGGCCTAAAGAGATATTGTTCATTTGGGACTTTTTTTTTCCTGTGCAATTGCTGAGTTTAAAGTTGGACCTGACCCTAACCCTGCAGGATCTTACTCTCTCAACCTCAGAGAAGAAAAGTTTCAATTTAAAGATATGGGTGGTGCTCTGCAAGTGGCTGCTTCCAGTGTGTTTGCACTCGATTCCTTACTCCCAGGATAAGCTATCAGACAGAAAAAGGCATGCACTCTCATCTGTATCGTGTGGGATGAACGTCTGCATATTTTTTTTAATGTTTTTTTTTTTTTTTTTTTACATGCACTTGGCTTTTGCACAAGCAGTTTAAAGATCCATCGCTGTGTGGGAACGATTTCTAATAGCGTGATGCATGGTGTTATTATGACACGGTGACACACACACACACACAATTGAGTTGCGAAGTTGCACTCACGCACACATTCCAGTCGTTACACATCAACTAATATGACTCAACTCATATGATGATGAACAAAATGTGCGAAACACGTGCACGTTTTGACATCTGCTCAAACAGAAGAAGAGGAGGTCACTTGACAACAGGTGCTTTTGTATTTTCCATACTCTCAGCAGAATAAGCCTTGCTGTCAAATGCTCTGACAATAACCAGCAGGAAATGGTCGTTCACTAAAGTGAACATTACTGACTTTCGTTTTGGCCAGGCAGGTGGTGATGTGATGACTTGTTGAAGGACATAAAGGTTCTGGTCGCAGTGATGTGTTAAAGGTGTGGGGAGGAGACAGGTCTTCAGACAGAAAACATGTCTCATTTAATGGCATGTGTAAGTTCTACTACTTGACTATATATCACTACATTTGAAAAACGTGAGAAACAACCCCCTCACCCCAAACAAAACACTATTTGTTGATTGTACCTTTTGGGATCCACAAGCTTGTAGAGTTTCCCACTGTGTGACTGAGCCATGGTTTTACTGCTTGCCAGAATGTAGACTTCACCTGAAAAGAACAGTCGCGTCAGAAAAACCCATCTGTGCAATTTGCGTTTTACATTCAACACAATTAGCAGAACATGTCCTTGTGCTTACTCTGCACATCTGTGCGATTCATGTGCACGAAAAGCACAAAAACGAGATGAGAAGAAGCGTAAAGTGTATGTGCTCGAGCTTCTGCAAACGCCGCGCTTGCCAAAGGACTTTAAGAAAGACTTTAATGGGACAATTGGATACTCATGACTGGGAACCAGGCAGATCATTTAATGAGGAACAAGCCTGCGAGAAAATTCCATCAGGGGACAAATTGTAAACATGTGTCTTGTGGGGCCCGTATTTTGGGGACACACTCCTGGCCCCATCCGTTAATCTCGCACCACTTGCAAAGTGTCATTAAATAATAAGTACAAGATCTAGAAAAAAATAGAACTGGATGAAACATTTCTTATGGCACATCATGTGTTCATTAAAATGAAAAAAACACCAGAGCTGATGGATAATAAGTGAGTGTCTGGTGGGGGAGGGGGGGGGGGGTTCAACCTAATACACATCTCAGTTCACCATGTCTTATCTTAATGCTGCAGGCAAAGCAGTGCGTCGTAGGTGGCCCGATATTATTAGTGGGATATCAATACAATCTTATGGAAATGACAATTAATCCCTTAGGATGTATAAACTATTTAATATCCTGTTGGAAATGTGCCATAGAGGTTAAGTCAACCAGGTTTCCCCTGTGGATTTGAATGTCAGCTCCTGTTGGCCATATGCTCAATTTTCTCAAAACACAAGAACAATGGAAGTCACAGTGTTACAGTGTACGTTTCTTATCACTGCCCTACTGACCTAATTCATCCTCTCCGAAACCCAAGATGTGTCCCACCAGCATAGAGCCGCAGGAGCCGGCCGAGCCCAGACACAGAGCTTTTTCCTGCCACTGTTCGTCACTTGCTGATGTTGACAATGTCGACTTCTGCAGGATCCTTAGGTTCCTGGGACAAACAAAACACACAGAGCAGGGTCTTTAGGGTCGAATGATATGCACATTTCTTATTTTTCTAAATCTGTGTAAGAAGCATAAGACTTTTTATTTGCAGCTGCGTCGACCTCCTCAGAGTCGAGCGAGGACGGCTTCCACTTTTCGCAAACGCGGTTCATTGACCCATCTTCTTTTTGTACCTCGTGTTGTAAATGGTGGTATTTAAGACCTCAGCTTTCGGTTTCAAAACAAACATCATGCTGGAGCCTCCGCTCAGCCAAAACAATATACCCCCAAATTGTAATGAGGTACAAAATTAACCGACCACACATTGAAAACAAACATGTTTCAAACACGTGTGTGGAACTAAGTGTTTACTTTGGCATGCGGGGGTGTATTTCTCATTGTGGGGAAAGAGGGGACGAGTCATGTTGATCCAAAAAAAAAAAAAAAAAAAAAATGTCTCTGATAATCAAGTGAAGCAGAACTCCTTTAGCCACTAGATGAAGCTCGTACATTGAATCAAAATGCAAGAAGCAGAGCCCAGCTGTCTCATAAAGATTTCACAACATCCTGCAGTGCCATTATTGTTCTGTGTTGTTCAGCCGTCTCCTGCTTTTTTCATACGTACCCAGTTTTATCTCCAAACACATAACTGCCGTACAGTCTTCGTGACTGGCAGCCCCTGTAGATGAAGCCTCCCACAGGCGGTGCCCCTCCACTGGACTGCAGGTCATACACAGATGGTTCATTTTCTGGAGAACAAGAATGGAAAGACCTGATTTAGACTCTCCTTATTATCCTGCTGATTGCCACCCATACATATAGTGATGGTGAATAAATATATAGTGAATAAAAGTGCTCAGAAGGACCATATAAGGTTCTTCGGCTTGTCCTCATAGGAGAACCCTTTTTGCTCCAAGTAGAACCTTTTTATAAAGGTTCCACCTGGAAACCTTTTGGAGGGTTCCATCCAGACCCTTTATTCAGGAAAGGGGTTTTAAAGGGTTCTCTGGATAAAAAATAAATAAAAATAATGTTACCAAAAACCCTTGAAAAACCATTTATTTGGGAAAGGGTTTTTCAGAAGTAAATTGTTCCATGTAGAACCTCAGCCCTTGTAGAAGGAACCTAAGAGTGTACTAGAAAAGAGTTTTGTCCTACAATATTCCATCTCATTAATCCCGAGATTTCCTCAACTGCTTTGTTCAGTGGCTGTTATTAACAGCTTATGTCTGATAAAAATTATTTTTTTCAGAGTTGTTTTGTTTGTGCTAATATCAAAAAGATGTTTATTTCATTTTTTTATTTTTTCTTACTTTCCAGGAATCATCAAATTTAGTGCTTGCATGCTTCCTATTAGAGACACTCACTTTCAAAATAGAAACTAAATCACATTTTCAAACAAAGACTTCTTCACTTCAAGACCCAAATAGCGATATCAAATTTTATACAAAGACATCTTGAGACTTGTAATTCACAAGTGTGCTGCGAGGACACGCGCATACGACGATCGTCACGGCGAGGGAGAACATGAGTGGAGGTTTTTCTGCCTTTAAAACATTTTACGATCCGAGCCTTGATGTGCTCATTTCCCCACTGTAATCACTTTGGCATTTTGGGTAAGTGAGAGGTGGACTGTGACACAAACCAGCACACTGCGATAGAGCGAGAGATCAAGGTTGATGAGATCAAGGTTGACAGATTAATTCGGGGTTGCCAAAGTAACTCACTGCGTGAAAAAAAAAAAAGATAACCAGCGCAGTCTAATTTGGAACAAATAGCACTAATTTGTTTTCTTTGTGAACATAAGTAGGCAAAACACTGTCAAGGCTCTAGTGTTATTGATTATTTTCTCACCGTGGGAAGAAATCAGCCTCTCTCAGCTGTGTTTTCAACAATGCTAAACCATCATGTCAACAGTGACAGATGTTGACAGCTTTAAATCATACTTGTGGACAAACTCTCGCATTCCACTGGCAAATTGGATCTCCACAAGGGGGGGGAATCTTACAAGATCACATCATTTTTACATTTAACCTTGACTGTCTCTTCGCTCAGCTCCAAAAAACGCGTTGCCAAAAACACCATGTTCCTCCAAAATGATAGACATTTGTGAAAACATGTCAATTTTAGCGGGGAATAAATATAAAATGCTCTCCAAGCGGGTAAATATTTCCATGTTCTTTCCTAAGATTTAGTGCCGCCATCAAACAAAAAAAAAAAAAAACGCAGGCAAAGATTGAACTCAGCTGTTTTTATCAAGAGCGACATCAACATCGCAAAAGTTCCTCCTTTGAACTTGCGATTCCTTTTTGGAAAAAAATGGCATTTGAATTTCAACTCACCATAATCTTTCCCCTTCGTGATTTCCAGTATTCTTCCCGATGATGTGTTTCTGCCACTGGCATCTGTACAGATCAGGAGACTTCCATTGTCTGTCTGAAGCCGATCCACTGCACACCTACGGAAAAGTCAATTAAAGTTATTGTACTTTAAAGGGTTTTGAAGATAATGGTATTTGGTTTTTTTTGCAGCTGTATGACGTTGCTTAGGTTTTTTACTCACCTGCCTGGGTCATGTAATCCGTGAGCAAATATTTCAGGCGGCTGGTTGGTGCTGTTGAAGTACGGGTTGTTCCGTGGTATGGAATACGGTGACGTGCAACAGTCTGTGTCCACATCCACCCTCAGGACAGACCCTGTGAAATCACTGCATTCAAAAACACACACAAACAAACACCTTCAGGATGGAACAAGCTCAAAAGTGAATCCATAATTTATAACTCCGACGAGGATCTCACCTGAGTCCGTCCATTTCCTCCATGTCATCGAGGGTGATCATACCGTCTCCCAGGATGATGTGCAAGAGGCCATCAGGGCCGAACAGCAGTTGGCCTCCGAGGTGCTTCCTGTGCAGCTCTGCTACCTCCATTAGCATCCGGACTGTCCTGGTGTCCACTTGGTTTGGGTTTTTCCTGAGGAAAGCATGAAATAATGTCATTTGGTCCAGGTGAAGTCCCTAAAACTGGGATAAAAGCCAGCCAAGAAATGATAAGTGGTTTGAAATCCAGGGTTTCATAAATAACCACACACTTTGCTTACTTTTGCAGAATAAAAATGTGTTGGTGGGTAAAATAATACCGTAAATAACAAAAAGCTGCAACATTTAATGAGTTTAAAAACTGTTGTCTGGAGACTTTCAGTCCGACTTTAATACATTGCCTCATTACAATTGCCTCATTACAGCGAATAAGACAGTGGGTGGAACTCGAAAAAAGATGTAACACAGGCTTCAAAATGTTGCACAATTCTTTGAGCAAAGTGAGGATTTGGCTTCAGAGAATCAGCAGCGAATATTTCATGATGTTTTATTTTGGGTAGTCTGCAATTTTTAAAAATGCCGCTGCGTGCCAGAACGTTCTCCAAACTACCATCAAATACTTTAACTGTCGTTGCACATTTTTGGACCCTCAAATTAAGGACTATACACTGCAGTCGCAAAGACTGCATTGCCAAGACTATAATTAAGTATAGATTACACAATTGCCATTATGCAAATTAAAATGCGACACTTAAACGCATTTAGGTGAAAAGATTGTTCTCTTAATCACAGGTCATTGTGAAGGGTGTGTAAGGTGTTATGACAGCGCAAGGTAAAATAGTGCTGTCATCAATCTTAGTGTTGCAAGTGAACAGCTACAACATGGAGAGTTAGGTTTGCTGAGATAGAGTCTAAATCCCTGTAAGACTAAAATTATTTTCATTGCATCTTTTGAAAATTACCCAGAGTGCCCTTGTAGGGTTCATATTTACTGTGATTAACAATGTTGTTCCTTTAAATAGTCGATAATATCAATCCCTCTAGTACTCTGTAATCAGTGTTTACGCTTTTTTTACGCTTTCCCCGATTCAGCAATGAGTAGATTAAGGAAAATGTAGTGAAAAGCTGATTGTGAGAATTTGCACTCGCCTTCATACATGTGTGGTTATGTTCCATCACATTTTAAATCTATTGCACAGTCATTATTGAACCGAACCTTGACTCAACAAAATCGCAAATCAAGTCACCACTGCAGTATCTGTCAGAAAAATCACAATTTGATGTTTTCCCTATGTAGTTCAGGCTGAGTGAGGCAGTTGAAGTTTATGTGTTCTTTCATGCACAGTGGAACCCATGTACACTCTTAGAAATAAAAGTGAAGTAGAACCATATAAGGTTCTTCGGCTTGTCCTCATAGGAGAACCCCTTTGGAGGGTTCCAAAAAGAACCCTTTTAAAACCCTTTATTCAGGAAAGGGGTTTACCTCTGGTTCTTACTGGAACCATTAGTGTTACCATTGCAAAACCCTTTCTTCAGGGAAAGGGTTTTTCAGAAGCAAATGGTTCCAGGTAGAACCTCAGAAGAACCCTTTTGGAAACCCTTATTTCTCAGAGTGTAAGGTAGAGTAGAGGTACGCGCACGCACCCGCGCACGTCTCCCCGTTACCTTGAAACGGTGTATTCGACCACGCGGAGAATGTGGTCGTGCGGTCCGATGGCCCAGCGCTCCTGGTTGGTGGTGTAGGAGACGTAGAGCTTGCCATTCTTCTTGTAATTGGGGTGGAATGCCAGGCTTAGCAGGCCCCTTTCATCTCCACCCTGCAGTCAGATGAGAAACACAAAAGATCCAGGAGTTAATTATGTCCCCGCTTGGCTTCTGCTTGGCTGTGTGTGGGGTTGGAATCGCCCCCCCCCCCTCTCTCTCCTCGGTCATCTTCATCATCACCAAGACCACTACATGCAATCCCTACACACCCATCGTCTCCCCCACCCACTTAAATTCTTCAATCTCTCTAATCCCTTTTTTTATTTATCCATCACATTCCCTTTCACACCCCTGCTATTCTCTCATTCTTTCTTTTTTCTACCCTCGCCTGTTTCTCTTCACACCTTCGCCAGCCCTCCCTGAATATACCATTACCGACCATTATAAAGCATTTGACTCCGGGTAAAACTGCACCTCCTCTACAACCCCCCTGCCTTTGCCTTAGTCTTCTCCGCAGCCTAGTTATGTGCGCTTGTGCTCAGGGTCGGGGCCCCTGTGACGCCCAGGCCCTCCCGGTGGCCTCCATTGTGCAGTGATTTGTGTGTGTAATCTTTGGGGGATATCCGTGAATGCTGCGCTGAGTGGCTGAAAGAATTTATTAGCTCACTCACAGTTCATAGAGAGCACAAAAGTGCAGAGTACTTCAGTCCATGCTTTTTGCTCCCTGTCCCCTCGCTCTTTCCCCCGGTTTACACAGAACCCATGCAAAATGCAAGGCTTGGGGTTGGGGGTTGGGGGGTGGGGGGGAAGCAGTGTAAAAGAGAAAAAAAAAAAAAAAAGGAAACCTAAACAAGGAAGAAGCTGCCAACTCCCACTGTCTTGGCAACATGTTTAGAAAACATCTAAATTGCTTGTGTAATATGTAAACCTTTGTCTCACCCCGGAGGCAGCTACATCAGTTGTCACTACCCTGGTGGTCCTCCCATCATAGTTAGCTGTAATAATCAGCTCGAGCATTTCATTCCCTGGACAAGCAAGCCATGCCTGCCCTTTATTTATGCTGTCCTCTGCCTCGCTATTTCTTCCTGACAAATAATAAACTCAATGCTGGGCTCAGGTGTGAAGAATGTTTATATATATATATGTATATATTAAAAAAAGGTCCCTGTGAGAGTGTATCCCTCCCAAACAACTTGATTTGTTTTAGGTCTTACTGACTTAGTCATACAAAGACAAAAATCATCATCATGCAGAAAAGTCATCACACAAGTCTTGCTCTTCAGGTAGTTCCATCTCAAATGAGTGAATAGTAATAGTAGCAGGATCTGATCTGGATACGTGTAGTGTGTGTTATTTTATTTCAATTTATTGTAAAGAGATCTTTATCGCTTCCATCTACAGACCCAGCACAGGCCACATGCAGACTCAAAAGAGATGACTATTTGCGAAGGAATGTACTTGAAGTACCAATGAGCATCAACAGAGGCCTGCATGATAAGCCACGGGGGGGGTTCTATAAATCTGAATATAAAGTGAAAAGTTGACAAATAAATCCAACCCCAAATGGCAACATTTCTAAGCACAAAAATGTACGAGTACGACTAGAAGTCAGATCATTGAAGTGAACATTTTTACAGCTGCGTGTTGAGGTGGTTGTGCAGTTTTATCTTTGGAAGACAAATTCACCGTCTCACCTACAGACGCATGGATCCAGGTTTCTGCAGTGACCCACGTTAACCAACATAAACCCATCACAGGGAGTGGGTTCAGAAACCACAGACTCATAGAGGCTGAGATTCAGGACCACCAATATCGACTTTACTCCTAATAATCACATCTCCTTCAGCAGAGTCATAAGACTCACGGAGATGCATCAGACTGTCTGTTATAACATGGTCTTTGCCCTCAACTGAGAGCTCGGCTTATGTTGCTGGTTATAGTGCTTGCCTGTTTCCTCTTGTAACATCTTCTCAGTGAATCTCTTGAGATATTACCTCTCCATCATTCAACAAACACCTGCCTCTGCATTCCACTTTTCCCTCCATGTCTCCTCTCTGGGGCTTCAGCTTTGGCCCTGACAACATCCAACATCACTGGAGTCATTCCATAGAAAGTGTGCTGACCCGGTCTGAGTGGCAGAGGCAGTGGCAGTGACACACACAATGCTATGATTTCCATTTCTGCAGGGACAGCTGTCTTTTTTTTAGTTCTGGAGGGAGAGAGAGCATGTGCTGGCTCGTGCATTGTTACCCTGAACTTTTTGATCCTTCCTCTTTGGCTCGTAGGGCATTTCGACAGCGAAATGCCATTCCACACAAGTTGGACTGGAGAAAGACAATGTCCATGGCACACACACACACACACACACACACACACCTCCTGTGTGATTGTCGAACCAACCAAGAATAAGATCTACAGTAATCCATCGGCTGAGGCAGTCAAAATAATTCACAATATATCAATGTATCTATTTTTCAGCATATCATGACACCATTAATCTGAGGCATAGTAAGGGGGGGGTTAGACGTCTGTAAGCCTGTCAGCTTTCATAAACAGACATTGATCTTCTCAGGAAAATAACGGTGAGATCAACATGCGTTTGACCCCCACCTCAGCTCCTAATCAGAGTAAATAGTGAGGATGAGTAAGGTTACTTATTTTAGTCGGTATGGGAGCAGCCGCAAGTCTCGGATGACACTGACAGTGCGGCGGCACAGACAGAAAGAACAACATGCTTTAATTAATTTGTTTTCACAGGGAAATATATGATTGGAGGCTAATACGTGAGCACAGCCAACATATGACATACATATTTTTTGGGAATGAGTCCAGTTTCATGCACATTTCATTAGGAACTGATAAACTCTGCTACATACATTAAGTTTGAGTGCTATCGTGTGACACAACCATATGTTTGTGAATGTACAGTGCTGCAGAGACCACTATGACAATCTGTGTGTGTGTGTGTGTGTTTGTGTGTAGTGGTGGTAGTGGTGGTGGTGGGGGGGACTGGAGAACACAGATTGAATTTCAGCAGAAGAACACCCACAGTGCAGCTCGGAGCCCACAACCACCGCAGCACAGCATTGTTTCTGTGCAATTCAGCTTAATTGGCACCAAGGGGGGGGGGGGGGGTGGTCCATGGAAGGAGGGGGATAGAAGAGCAAGAGGAAACGCAGAACATTACAATCAAAGCATGTGCATGTGGCTGATGATAAACCTGTTATCTGCCCCGTCTCCTGGGTGCCTGAGTTCCTCCCTTTGTATAAAGGCATCTCCATCCTGTTGATGCTGCCAGTAAACACCTCAGCCCTCCCCTGATCCTGTCCACCCGCTGTGGCTCGGAGCCAACATCATAGAATAGGACTCCCGGGGCCAGAGGGGGGGAACGAGACACATCTAATTGTCACGATGACTTTATCTACAACCAGTTTGGATCGAAGAGGATAAGATGAACAGAGCAAGGGACAGCGTCCTGCAAGTGGAAGTTGCACATTCAAATGCTCCGTTTGACTCCTCGTAAGCAAAGGGTCTCGTCATTGGAGGAGCAGGAGGCATGCACGGTAGATAAACTTCCTGTCTGGAAGTGTGCCTCCTAAACATCCCTGCCACCCCATCTCTCCGTGTCATCTAAACGATTCCTAAACAAATTTTCAAATTGAAAAGCTGAGATCCAGTAATGGATTCTGGATTTTTTAAAAATAAACATTAAGCTCGTGCTACTGCAGAGATTGCAACATCTTTGCAACTGCAATTTCCAGAGAGAATTAGAGGAGTTACAGTACATCATATTAAAAAAAACATATTACATAGTATTGCAGTATTTCCAAAGTCATAAATAAGATATTTTAAGAACCAACACCACACCAAAACACATAAATGAAAATCCACCTTCTCCATAACACAAGTGATGTAACAATTTCCAAAAATCTGAAACTGAGAAAGGATGTATTTTCGATTTGGCCTAGTTATCTTTCTTTCAAGGAGCTGCAAAACTAAATAAAAGTGGAAACTGGTTGTGATGTCACCCATAAAAACTTTTGTGATTTGACGAGTGCCACATTGACGTTTTGCGAGCAGAAATTCACAAACATCACCTACAAACATGCTACTTATTGTTGTCTATTTGCATTTAAATGGGAACATAATTTACAGAATTGACTTTTTGTATTGAAGACCTGAAACTTGTAATTGAGACCATTAACTTCTACAGAAAATGTTTACTGATGCTATAAATCAAGTGAGACACAGAAATGGAATTGTTTTTGTAACCAACAAAGTTGCCCCCTGGTGGCTGTTCAATATTACTTACTTCCTGTTTAGCTTCACCCATTCCCACCCCTATTATACAGTATATCTTCTAAGAGTGGACATCCTATCATGTAGGGGGGTCCAGCAGACAAGGCACATGTGACACCATTGCTATTTTGAGTCATAATCACAACAAATAGCTCCCTCCCATTATTTTACAGCAACAGAGCAAGAGAGGACAGGAAGATATACAAAATGTTTTGCTGAAGTGAATTAGGAGTTTAGACAAGGCTGTAATCTCATACTGGGACACAGTTGTTTAACTGTCATCCTGGGGCAGCGAGTTTGTCTCTGTTTAGAGTGTTGAGTAACTCACCAGTGATATTAGAACCCTTAAAAGGGACAATATGGGAAAGATTAAGAAAGCCATTAGCCCATCTTGTGAAAATTGGCAGAAAATTAGCAACGAGCACACTGTGTGCTGTACATACAGTTAATTAGCAGATAATAACAATGATTAGCTGCGATCAGATTTGATGAATGACCGCTGGTTTGGGTGTAATTACATAATTGAATGCTAATAGTGAGCAGGCACCCCTTTCAAGAGATTTGTCTTGGCCGGAGATGTTCCTCACACGTTTACATAGGTGCAAACAGTTGCTTTGTGAAGTGTTGAGGCTCTGCTGAATTCTTCCCCCCGACTCGAGAAAAAATGTATCACAAAAAAAAATTCAATTTCTTTTAAGCCTATTCCTACCTTCAGACCGCTCTGCACCAGCTTGTGAATGTCCAAGAAGGGCTCCTTGATTAGCTCAAGGTCATGGTTGAGTATCCTGACTGTTCCCTCTCTCTCCAGGACAAAGAGCCGCTGGGATCCATCCCCACAGTGCACCACGGCCACCGGCTGCCTCAGACCGCTCAACACCTCCTGGACACAGTAGCAGTTGTGTTTGTGTTTCCTGGGTAACAAGGAAGATAGAGAGGATCAGAGACAGACAGCGGTGGTGAATAATCCACTTACACTTGGGAAAGTGAAAAGAGCGTGGAGAAGTTCTAACTTTGTCTCATTTTCCAGTTTTCCCATTTGATGTCACTGAACCTTAGATGCGTGACCAGGCTATGATATTCATCAACAGATTAGTATATTTCAAGAACCCGTCTTTCCATCTGTATTCAAACATACAAGCTTTTGTTAGATATCTGACTCACTATCATTTATGATGCTTTTTCCATTATACAGTTCTAGCACTTCTCGGCTCGACTCAATTGAACTTGTTGTTTTTTGCTTTTCCATTAGGGATAGTACCTGGTACCTGGTGCCTTTTTTTAGTACGTGCTCTGGTGAGTTTTTCCAAGCGAGCTGAGCCGATACTAAAATGTGATGTCAACAGACTGCCGGCCACTGAAGTAATGAGTCGAGTAGAGCCGAGAAGAGCTAGAACTGTATTGTGGAAAAGTGCCATTCCCTGGGTAAACCTCTCAAGGCAGAATAAAAACCCTAGGAAGCCACAACTCTGTAACTAATGGAAGGTACAGTATATGACAGGATGTCAGCTTCTGGTTTTTAGGTGCAAATGCTACTTGACCTTCTTGCCTCAGGAAAAACATGATGATCGCTCTCCTCCAACAAAATAGACAAAAGGGCAAAGCCCTCTGTGATGTACGGACCTTTTGCACCGAGTAAATCGAACAAAATGATGCAGGATAAACATTTTCATAACGTGAGCAAGAAACTAAAGGATTAGACCCATATTGTTGTCAAAATTGACCAGTGAACCTCAGAACATATGACTCATGCTTCTGTTTCGCAGAACAATGAAATGAATTTCAACTTTTAAAGGTGCCATATGTAAGAATGTGGCCAAAAACAGTAACTACATACAAATTCAAAATACAGAGGTCTTTTAGGTTTCGTTTTCTGACGTAACTGGCAACCCGTGGTTGCTCGGCAGCTGAGACTCTACTGACTGCAATGATTGGTAGAAGGCGGTAGGTGGCGCCACATGCCAAAACATGATATTTTTTTTTAAGCAAATATTTTGTCTGTACTGTTGTTGTTGGTGAGTTCAGTTTGTTATATGAACATTATTCCTGAGTCTCTGTGACATATTAGGAGGATTTTACGGCCAGTTGATTTAGATTTATTACATAATGCACCTTTAAGAACTAATGAAACCTGAGAAAAAAAGTCAAACAATCAAAATAATTATACTCTGTTGCAATTAAATGATCAAATGTAATAAATGATGGTTACATTCAGACTACAAACCTGCTGATATCTTCTATTTTCTCATCTCCCAAGTAGTTGGAATCTTGGCCTTGTAGTTGCTTTCGTTGAAAATCTGGAAAGCATAGACTGGCATCTCTCCTCCCATAGTATTGGCAGAACTCGTCAACATCGGCTTGAAACAGTTCTAGCAAAACACAACAGATACAGACAGAGGAAACACAGAAACTCCGATGAACAGTCTCCTAATGCAGTTTTTATCATTGTGTATCATGTGTCTGCACCAATGTGTGTGTATTCACTTGCATGGCTAAAAGGGCGAATGCGAGAGTAGGACAGAGGGAAAGAGAAAGGATGTGATGTGTTGGTGTACTTGGGAAGGTTGAGCTCTGCTCGATGAGCCAAACCAAATCCTGGCTAGACTGGGCTAGAACAAGTGAAGAGAATGAAGTGCGCCAAACCAAATGGATCACAGATTTGAGACTGCGGTGAACTATGCCTCCTATGGAGAGGGGGAAAAGATTGCATTCCTAAAAATTGTGTTTACTCTGACAATAATTTTGATTTGTGAAATGATGCTCGTGCCATTTTCCTCATGAATTTGCGAGAAACAGCACTCTGAGGTTGTTTTTCCTTTTCCTTCCTTCAGCGATGAGGTTGCACTTGCTCCTATTGTACGAACCCTTTATTACATTAGATCTTCAGAGTGGGGTGTCAGCATACAGCAGCTGCATGGACTTGATTAATTCAAAAGGAAAAGGGAAACTCTGTCGGAAAATGCAGCAACATGTTGCCAGTGACAATAAGACTCATCAGGCGCAGTATTTTCTCTCTTTGGCACTGTGAATATACGTGTATCGGGTGGCTCACGGGTTTTCTTCGAAGGATGTTTTTTTTATGCACACAAAACAATTTACTCTATTCCCTCGAGACAGGGTTAGTTAGTTCCACAGGCCGTAGAGCATAATTGTGAAAGACAATATAAAAAACTAAGCGATCCTTCAATATAGTTGTGTTGACAAACCGTGCAAAATTGGGTCCTGAGTTTGCTGATCACATAATGACGAATGTAGTGGGAGATCGTCCGAATCAGATGAGTTTCTGGGGGATCCAGGAGAATCCCCATGTGGACATTCTCTTCAGATTGTATGTCTGACAGCATTTATTCAACAAACTTGAACATTAATGTTCCGAAATTACATAAGCCAGATGATCTCGGGGTTCAGTCAAACCAACACAAGTGAAATCATCGTCAACAACACAACTGCGCAGCGAATCAGAGAGGAAACGCAGTAAGACGGGGAAAACTCCCACAGCTAACAAAATGTAAAATGACAGTAGATGTGTTGCAATGCGTCGTCAGAAAGGTCAACAATGTTAAATCGAACTAAACGCTCCCTGCATTCTTAGCCGCTTTGTGACCACTCGCTCCGGCCTTTACACGAGTCTGACTGTTTTTCGCGTGATTGAGCAACACATGGACACAGCATGGGGGGAAATGAAGTAATCGACCAGTTAAATACGGCATGTAATTCCGAATAAACAAAAGCGTTTTCAGGGCGAAAAAGATATCCTTTGTTTTCACGAACAAACAAACGATAATACGATATGTCCAAACACTGACTGGCTGCGTTTTACTCATTAAGGAAAATGTGCCATCACATCATACCTTGTTTCCCCCTTTCGCCCTGTCGGTTTACCTAAAATGTTTCATTAACCAAAGTGATCCGCATAAACACGGGAGTCGGAGGTTCTCAAGCAGCACCTTTGTGACCTAAAAACAATCTTGACAATATTGTTTCCTTAAGTCAGTCACTCTGAAGGACAGAGGAGAGCAAATATACCAGTGATAAAAACACAAACAGGGGCTCTCCCTGTCCCTCCTTTCATCTCCTTCTCTTGCCACACACACCAACTGCACGGGGGCTGGCCACACCAAATAGTAGAGGTGATAGGATATCCCCTCGAACATCTAAACACAACATGAAGATCAAACACACACACACACATCTCTGGCTTTACCACCCACCCTCTTGTGTCTGCAGTTATCTTAACCATGCTGGTTGTGGACCTTGGGTGCAGGGAAAGGGGGGAGGAGGATATAAGGAAAGTAGGGTGCAGGGAAGGTGGGAGGACTCAAGGCAGTAAAACGTCTTAGGGCCAGGGGGAAGTTTGAGCATGACAGGTATGGATGATGTAAAGGCTACTGTTTCATTTTCAGTCTTTAAGGCTGACTTAATTCAATTTGCAGAGAATTAAGGACACGTTGTTCTGTTTGTGTGCGTGTGGTTACGTTGACATCAAGATTCACAAGTCTTTAAAGAATATATTTTCATTCTAACGTGTTTTTTTTTTTTTTGCATATGCAAACAAACAGGAAAACGGGAGAGAGAGCATGCAAAAGAAAAGACGGGGCTAAAAGCTGAAGGTGGAGGAGAGAGAGAAAGAGAGAGAGAAAGAGAGAGAGAGAGACAGAACTCTGTCCATATTCCTGGCTCCCCAGCGCTAAAGTTATACTTCCATCTGGTTATCTTCCAAGGCAACCTGGGTGGCCCACCCTAAGTACTTGACATCTTGATGCACTTCAGCAGTTTTACATACACACAACCTTTGTAGAAAAATAAATGTGTCATTCGTCACCACATATGCTGATCTGTGGAGGGCGGGCGGGGGGGTGAGCGGGGAGGAGCACGACAGTGAAGGGGGGGGGCGTTCTTCTCTGGATTCCTCTCCTGAGCTTTTTTGGTTTGAGTCTCTGAGCCCATATGTCTGTCAGCTTATGAAATTGTAATGTAATTCCAGTCTTCTTCTTCTTCTTCTTCCCTCTCTCTCCTCTCTGGAGTTCCAGTGTTGTACATGATAGGCCAGCCGGGGCCATTAGATGCAGACCTGGGTGGACTCAGGTGGAATGTATGCGTTTGATATATTTGACTTCAGCACACCCACCGTGTGGAAGCGGGTTGCAGGCAAAATGTGTTTGAAACTGTTTTTACGAATCTCAGCCGATCTAATCAGCTCCGTGGCGACAGAGATTGGAAGAAGACATGGCTTGAGGAGAAGAGACAGTCGAAAAAAAAGAGTGTTTGATCATGTTTGGTATGCACTCTGAAGACACAGGTACCTGTGATCTTGCATCCCTTCAAAAGAAATTCTTCTAAGGACCAGATGCTTTCGGGGGGGGGGGGGGAAATGATGGTTCCTATCATTTAACACTAACATATCCACAAGAATAACTGTTGTATTATTTTTTTTGTTCATGCTCTGTTGATCTGTCAAGGAGGTTGTCTGTTTTTTTTTTGCCTGTATTTGTCTGTCTGTGGCTCATGGATTAAACATTTGATTTTTGATTTAGATATGCTCTTATTGAGTTTGCATTTGAGGTTAGTGGCAGAGAATGAAACACAAGTTTTAAGTGTCATGTGTATGAGGAAGTTTGAGTGCTGGAGAGTCACGTCTACACCACAGCTACACTCTTAGAAATAAGGGTTCCAAAAGGGTCCTTCTACAAGGGCTGAGGTTCTACCTGGAACCATTTGCTTCTCAAAAACCCTTTCCCGAAGAACCATTTTGATCCAGAGAACCCTTTAAAACTCCTTTCCTGAATAAAGGGTTTTAAAAGGGTTCTTGGTGGAACCCTCCAAAAGGGCTCCAGGTGGAACCTTTATAAAAACGGCGCTCATTCTCTGCACATTCTCCGTGTGGTTGAATACACCGTTTCAAGGTAACGGGAGACGTGCGTGTGTGCGTGCACGTACCTCTATCTACCTTACACTCTTAGAAATAAGGGTTCCAAAAGGGTCCTTCTGAAGTTCTACGGGTTTTAAAAGGGTTCTTTTTGGAACCCTCCAAAAGGGTTCTCCTATCAGGACAAGCCGAAGAACCTTATATGGTTCTACTTAGCATTTTTATTTCTAAGAGTGTAGAGTGAGTTTGCACCCCTAAGAAAGAATCATCCCCAGGTTATAAAGTAGTTATGCTCAAGATAGTTTTTCTAATATATTACCTGCTTTTGTTATTACACCTGACAAGTTTTTGTTAACGCCTTCACCTTCAGGAAATGCCTCAAACCTGTTCAAAATGTAATCTCCTGAGTGCCATAAACTCATTTAGATTGAAACTGCATCATAAAAAAAAAAAAAGCACAAAATGTCTCTCTGCGGTTTGCAAGAAAAACTAAATTGCTGCATCAGTCTCCAGACTAATCAGCAAACTGGCTTCGTGCAAGCGAGGTTATTTTTTACTGATGCATTAAAAGTGCAACAGTAAAGCAGAGAGCAAGGCAAGCGCGTAAGCAAACGGCTGAGACGAGCTCAGCAACAAATGGAGGTGAGGTCAGATGAGGTAAGAGTTGGATAAATAAATATTCACAGACCAGACTACTGACGCACCAAAAATCCAGTCCAAAAATCTGCCACTCGGACATGTGCGGCCTGAGTCTCAATGAGAAATGAGGACTGGTGTGAATTTTTAATTCATCACAATCAGAGGTGGCACTGAGTCCAAAACACTATACACTACGTCTACTATCACTCTCTTCATGTGTATATGTTTGATTGTATATATCGCCAGGTAACAGCACGGGAGGTGTAATTAACGTCACATCCCCCGATTATTATTATCTGTGTAATTACCTGGTATGTGTCCCCTGCAGGTGTAGTAGAACTCGCGGCAGAAGTCCTGGCAGAGCTGCGGCAGGTCTGGCTCCCTGTGTGGCATCTTATCCGTGTCCGAGGAGTGGAACAACACCTGGGCGTTGGGGGAGCAGCGAGCGCACTTGATCTCCTCCAGGAGACGTCCACATTCTGTGTTGTTGGTGGAGAAAATCTGGAGACCACACGCAACGAGGGCTGATTATTAAAATGGGTGGACTGTTAACTTTTTACCTCAAACACAAGGCGTCATTTGGAAATATTAGCATTACACTACGAAGGAAGGGAACTTTGGTTTGGAGGGGGGTGTTTTCAAACATTTGTTTTATTACATTCCTTAACAACCTGATTCTCTCCAACAAAGTGTTTTATAGGCAGCTATAATGTCAGTCGCTGAGTATTTACACGGTAAATCTGGTATAATGTGCAACATTAATGGTTTCAATTAAATGTTTGCATTGTTCCAACTAATAAAAAACAGATGCTTTCGCACTTTCTAGGCCTCACCAGACTTTTCCGTTTAACGGCTCGAACTTAGCCAATCGCGCACCAGGTACCACACAGACGGAGAGGACTTCAGCGCAACACAAAAACGACTCTCACAGACAGAACAGCAGCAACATTTCGGAAAGCACTGCATGTTCACAACACCCTGTTACTATAATGTGACATAACTTTTCTACTGTCCAACACCTTATGTCACACTTCATAACAAACAGTTTGCTTATATTCTTCATTATCTTGACAAGCAGTTGCATTGGCATATTTAAAGGTGCCATATGTAAGAATGTGGCCAAAAACAGTTACTACATTCAAATTCAAAATACAGAGGTCTTTTAGGTTGCGTTTTTTGACGTAACTGGCAACCCGTTGGTTGCTCGGCAGCTGAGACTCTACTGACTGCAATGATTGGTAGACGGTGCCACATGCCAAAACATGATTTCAAAACATAAACATGATTTGCAGTCTGCAAAAAAAATGTTTTAATGCAAACATCTTGGCTGTACTGTTGTTGTTGGTGAGTTCAGTTATATAAACATTATTCCTGAGTCTCTGTGACATATTAGGAGGATTTTATGGCCAGTTGCTTTAGATTTATTACATAATGCACCTTTAACAATGTAATTGGTTCGTATTGTGTTGAACCATGTAGCGTCATCATCTAGAGTGAAGCATGAGGAACAAACCACCATTAATTCTGCGAAAGCATTTCAAGTCTTTACAGGTAGGATGTCATCTGTTCTCATTGAAACACTTACTTGGAATCCACATCATGTCATTACAGCATATCTGCTATGTTCTCCACATCATTCTATTCACTCTGTTCACCTGACAAAATACCGAAACAAAGACGCCTCGTTCGCTCTTTCGGCTGAACAGCTGAAGTAAAAATGACGATTCCCATGTCTGACAGATCTCAGGGCATGAAATGAATGAAGCCCAAATACAAGCCGCGGAGGCCGACTTGGGATCATTACACGAAAGTACACAAAGAGTTAATCCAAAAGAAATTAGCAGGATTATTTACATAACAAATTAGCTGTAATAAAACACAATGTAATCTGTTTTAGGTCAAGAGTTGTGCAGCATGGGCAGTCGGGCAGTCAGGCAGGCTGGCTGGTAGTGCTTTGCTCTGTGTGAGGTCCGTGTGTAAACACCAATTTAGAGATAGACAGACACATCATTCCCACTCTGGCATCAACAAATTAGCAGTCTGTCGAAGTCAATTACACCAGCGGACCCAAGGCCAACATATGGACAACTTACACTTTGCTCTGATTGTAGAACAAACTGGGACCGAGTAAAAGTTGAAGTTGCACAGACCTGTGTTTACTCAACAGGTGGCAGAACCTCTGGCTAAAAAACCCTGAGCGTCTACTTGTTAATATAACTGACATCAATCAAAAGAGACAGCGTAAAGAAGGACAGAACTGAGGAGTTTCCATCCATAAAGCCCAAATCAAAACGTATAATTGCGTTACATTTGATCAAACTAACAAAAGGGAGCTCCCGGCTGGCTTCGACCCTGTGTGCTGTGTTTTTCTTTCTCCATGCCCTACACACTCATGGCACATGTAGTGTTGTGGGCATGCCTGCCCTCCTGCTCTAAATTGCCCATTGATTCTGTGTGCCATGGGCTGGCATGGCGGCACACAGAATGGAGAGTAGCATTTGTGTTCACTCAGCCATGCCCTGTGTCCATATGCTGCTGGGACGGGCTCCAACGTTGCCATCATCCAAACCTGAACAAGTAGACCTTTGTTTGTTGTCTTTTTTTTTGCTTAATCCCGGCGAGCATGTTCCTCAAACGTGGGGAGAAAGTGGCAATGAGGCTCAGCTGTTGTGCTTTTGCTAAGGTAACGCAGGTCAACTACTAAACCATAAGGAGAAACATGGAGACCTAAATGGCATAAGCAAATTAAAATGTCATTGATGGACTCATACCCAGGACACATCAGATGCTGATTTTCATTCAAATGTTTAGCAGTTTTTGACGATGTAGCTGTTGATACATGGGTTTTATTGTTGCTTCCATTTAATATTTGTCAAGTAATACACATGCACGTCTTCCAATCTGCCATTTCCGCTATTTTTCCGTAGCAGTGAATATTTCCCTTTTCACCACTTCATGCAGAAGCTGCAGTCACAATTCCCGGCAAGTGTTTTCTAAAACATCATATTTTATTCGCTGAATATCTAGCAATTAAGCTTTTATGCTATAGTTGAGGTTCCATTTGGGTTTTTCCATTAATGCACACATGAAAACAGGCGGATGGTTACTTAGGGGAAGACGTGCACCTTTTCATGCCTGATGCAAAAACTGATATTCCAACAACTACGACTTAGTCGTTATCAGACAAACTGGATGGATACAGCTTCATAAGAAAGAAAAGCCTTTACGTGATCGCGTCTTTCTCAATGGCTTTTGTCAGCAAAATATCAGTGACAAAACACACGAATGCAGAATGCCACGTTTGATAAAAATCACTTGTCTTTAAATCGCAAGAAATCTGTGACACACTGCAGACCTCATATGGGTAGAGAGACTGGGGGTTGGTGGTGGTGGTGGATGGGGGGGGTTTGAGCACTACTGCAGGCAACACTAAAGCCTCAACAAAGCACTTGTCCTCAGGGAATAGGTGTAAGTTAGTTGGCAGGAGGATATAGTGAAGGACACACACCCTCTCAAAGGCATTCACACTTGGACAGGGGGTGATGAGTGTGTGTGTGTGTGTGTGTGTGTGTGTGTGTGGGGGGGGGGGGGGGGGGGGGGGGGTTGATGTTCTCCAGCTTCTCCCATTAGCGAAACCAACAAACACAATGGTGTTGTTGTTATTCTTTTGCCATAATCAGAAAGGGCTCCGTGTGTGGGCAGTGTAGTGGGGAGGAGGAGAAGTCGAGTTTGTCCCACTCACTTTCACCCCCCGCTTTTATTTGCATGACTTGAGCAAATTAAATGATGCAATATGGCTTCTTTTTTTTTTTTTTTGTGAGATACCACCCAGCAGCCACTGAATGATCAGAGGAGCTGGTTTAACATGAGAATGGCCCGGTGAGGATCCAACGGAATCCGCAACAAGTTTGACACATACAGTCGTTTATTGTGTTGTTGTTTTTTCTCCTCCTTCCTGTCTTTTAACTCCGAGCAGAGGCTTCAACCCTGATCGTACACGACAATTTAACACTCGATGATATCAAATCTCCAGAGAAGCTCAAGTTAGAGACGTTTTCCTCCTTTAGCGAACAGATTCCCCTATCCCAAAAACGAAAATCAGCTCGCAGTTCAAAATAAAAAAAAGCGACACAACCGAGTTTCCTACTTTTATAGATAGAACTCATTTCTCCTGACACTTGTGGCGGAGTGTAGTGAGACTTACTATAATCGGAGAGTGATTACCATGGTAACGCTGAAGCGCACGGGACACGCCGCGCGTAAAGCCCGTGCGTAAAGTGGGCACTTCGATAAACCATAGAGCTTAACTTTTATGGCACAAACGGAAAAATCAACACGCATTAAAACATGAACGTACAGAAGAATATTAAGGTCATATTAAACACTTTAGACAGTGAAACTCATGACCCTGGAATAAATTGAGCGAACCTACAGTATCCGCGCAGCCACTTACATCTGGATACGCACATACAGATACAGTATTTCCCTGTAACACGTGTTTTCCAGGGTACAATCAGAGGAATGCAACACAGCCCGGGGCCATATTTACCCCCCTCCTGGTCATCACCAAATCCACTCACCCAGAATGACAATACACACGGGGCTGTAAATGCAACCCCATAAAGGGGACTTAGCAGTTGAAAAACACAGCATCTTCCTTTCAAAAAAAAGAGAGGAAAACCATTGTGCTGGGTGAACATGATGAACTCACCCTGGCGTCCCTGCGGTGCAGGATCTGATAGGCGGCTCTCCTGGTGGGACAGCAGGACACACGGGGGTACAACCTGTGGCAAACATCTGCGCTGCTGCTGCTGGAGCCGCCGCCGCCGCCGCCGCTCCCGCCGCTGCTGCTGCTGCCACTGCCGTCAAGCAGCACTTTTCTCTCCCTCTTCTTGAGCCGCTTGGGCAAGCTTCCGTCGTAACATCGTCTCCTCCTGGGGCCAATTTCTCCTCGCTCCCCGAACTTTGCGTCCCCACATTCCCACACGTTGACCGCGATGGCCAGGACGAGCACGAATTGCAAATGCTTCATAGTTTGTGGATGTGTTTATGTATAAAAATCATAAAAAATAAATCAGCAAAAAAAAAAAAAACACACAAAAACCCCCTCACAAAAAATATGCTCTTCTTTTCTCCAAAACCTTGTAATATATGCAATTATTTTTTCTTTAATGTGTGCAAAAGCACAGCAATAAGTGCAAATGTGCAGTTTTTCAGAGCAGGTGTCCTTAACTGAAAATCACTACTATAAAAAAAATGTGGTTAAAATAAATTAAAGTTGATTCAGATTATGGAGTGAAAAAAAAATTAAAGCCAAACAATAACACAAATGGTCCTGAAACACTCAAAAAGTTAACAAAAAAAAGAAGAAAAACACTGTGTATACTGCAAACAAAACAAAAAAAAAGAGAGAGAAAGAGACCCGTGACGTAGATGTAATTCCTTTGGCGCACAGCGCGGCGGTTTGCGCATCAAAACATATAAGAAAATAAAAAGTTGCCTCTCACTTAAGTCCTCAGAGTCGCTCACATGTTTTCCCGTGCTCTTTCCTCCTTCTTTTTAACCAGCGCGCGAGAAGAGGAGCGAGCACGGTGACGTATGAGTACCGCGGGAGCGCGCGCCCGTGGCCGCAGTCGCGTCCACGTCGAGGTAAGCGATTACCTGGCAAAGCCTGCAGAGAGAGAGAGAGAGAGAGAGAGAGAGAGAGAGAGAGAGGGAGAGGCTGAACAGGGAAAAGCCATGACTGTGTTGATATACTGGGAGGAAGAAAAAAAAAATCTTCTTCACTCTGAAATTGAGGATGTAAACAAACAGTTATGTTGATGGTAACTGCAAATAACAACAGTAGCCCATGGAAACTTTTGCTTTCAGGACCAAGTGTGGTCGTCTGTTCTGCTGCTGCTGTAGTTTGAGGTTTGATGTACATCCTGTGATCGTCCTGTGCAACTTAAAGAGTGGAAGTAGTTACTGTTGCAAACCAGCCTCCTCTGACCCCTGGCATCACCAAGGTATTTTCACACAGAGCACAACTTGATTTTCTTCTCTTTTTCAGATATTTTTCAAGATGGTTGTGTGTGAAAATCCCTGTAAATCTGGAGTATCTGAACTACTCAGATGAGCCGATCTGGCAACAAAGTCACCCATGTCACCTTTCTTCCACATTTTGATGCTCTGTGGATCATCTTGTCCATGTTTACATGCCAAAATGCAATGAGTTGCTGCTTGGTTCGATATCAAGCAGTCCAACAGGCGTACCTATTAAAGTGGCCAGTGAGTGTATGTGCATGAAAAGTATCCCATGCATGGAAAAACATGGAAAAAAACATCCATGTTTATAAACAAACACAGGGAAAACCCCTTTGGCTTTGTTTCCCCAAATGCTTCAATCATGTAAATCCTTACAGATATTATATTATAAAACTGGCACCATCATCAATTTTTTTCCCCCCCGACACACACCGGCGTTGAGCGTCTTTATTTGACGACTGATAAATAAACAAACAAACAATGACAAACTATTTCTCATTCTCCCCTGACGGACACGTCGCTTGATAGCGATCTTAAAGGGAATGTCCAACAATTAACAAGGAAACAACAACCACCACTGCCCCCCGGGGCTTTTTTTTTTTTTTTTTTTTTTTTGGATACTCAGGAAAATCTGAAATCAGTTACAATGTTAGCGGCACCTGTTCTTACTTGGGGGTCTCCGGCACTCACCACAGCCCCGGCGTAGCTTATCTACAGGAATCTGGAGCGGGTGGAATCCAGGAGGGGTTGGTTTTGATTGTGGGCAATTATGGAAATGACTGTGTGCTATGAAGCCATGGCAGACGCTGCCAGATCTGACCCACCCCCCCCTCCCCACCCTCTACATTCCTTACGTTACCCGACTGAAGACATTCAGGACCAAGTATAGCCAAAGTGCTACTGTGGTACAGTGTGTTGTGAAAGGAGGGAAGAAGCAGGACCATGTGCAGAGAAGGAATCTTCCGCCGCCGCCACCAACACTTGAGCTCCGAGCAGAGAGAAGGAATAGAACTGGTGTTGTCGAAACAGTGTGAACACATGTGGGATGCAGCTGTGGAGTCGAGGAGAGAACATCTGCTCGGATAGATAGACCATTAGAGGGAATTGCAGTCGAACAGACCGAAGCTGACATAGTGAAGCACAAACACAGAGCAGACACACACACACACGTACACATAAAGAAATAACAAAAACGACAATAAACATTTATTTACTCAATATATTTTAGCTTCTTTGGCTTCGTAGGATGAGGTTGTGTAACTCCGAATTGATCTAAATAAAATGTAATTCCCAGAAAAGGAAAACCATAAGCGTTGCCCGTTTCTTTTTCTGCACGGTCAGTGGGGAAATTTCTATGCACTCAGCGTCTGACCCTGTGAGAGGATATCCCAGAGGATGATGGTTAGGTTTTTGTGTGACCACATAAGGATCAACAACATGAGTCTGGAGGTCTGAGAGCCCTCGCTGCTGCCTCCGCTGTTTTCCCAAACGGAGATGTTCAAAGCCGACTCTGCTCTCCAAGTCGTTCCGTTTCTGTTATTGTTTATTTCGTGACAACGCTGCAATCATGTGCATACGCAACAAGACTGATGACAGAACTCTTTCATTTTGTTTTTAGGCTTTTTTTTCTTTTCCATTACAAAACCACTACCTCACACCTCACCTAAATATGTCCCTGAGTGTTTTATTTATTTATTTATTATACAGTGTATATTAATGAACATCCGCGGTAAATTTCAAGACGTAAACCTATGAATCACAGCAAGGATGCTTATTTAATTGTCTCAAGACAGGTACAGAAAGCAACAGTAGGCCAACACAAGTACACAAAACAGATTAACTACACAAATACAAAGAAGCGTATTTGTCTGACGCCTGGGTTTTGTCATCCATCCATTTCCTGTACACTCCGGAACAACCTGCCGACTGAGCAAGACCCATGTAGCGCACGTAACAGTCCAGGTCCCTGTTCTATTGTGTTTGGTCAAAGGAGACAAGAGTTAGACAGTCGCCACGGAAACCAGCTTGAGATGAAGTGAGGAGGTCCGCTGGTACCCGCACATGTACAACTTTTAAAGAACTACAAGGACATACAAAAGAGGGCAACCTCCTGCACGCTTAGAAATAAAAGTAGCGAACCATATAAGGTTCTTCGGATTGTCCTCATAGGAGAACCCTTTTTGGCTCCAGGTAGAACTTTTTATAAATGTTCCACTTGGAACCCTTTTGGAGGGTTCCACCAAGAACCCTTTAAAAACCCTTTGGAAATGGGTTTTAAAGGGTTCTCTGGATCAAAATGGTTCTTATTGGAACCATTAGTGTTACCAAGAACCCTTGAAAAACCCTTTCTTCGGGAAAGGATTTTTTCAGAAGCAAATGGTTCCAGGTAGAACCTCAGCACCTTGTAGAAGGACCCTTTTGGAACCCTTATTTCTAAGAGTGTTTTACGTCACCGCCACTGGAATGGAATGGGCAGATTGAGTAAGCAAGTGCAGAGATATGAACAGAACCGTGGGTACACAAGCAGACAGGTGAAGTGGATCTCGGCGGAACGCGGTAAGTATGACCCAGCCTTTATAGATGTTGCTATGCAAACTTCGTTGCTCTTGAAGCCGACGAGTGCCACCATCACACGCACAAAAAAAGGATTTGTTATGAAATACCTGCAAATTAAATGCAGCTGTATTTATACTTGGTGCAACGGGTACGGTTGTGATTAACAAGTGATCATGGGCTGTCACAGTGAAATCAGATCCCCTTCTTGACGTGTTAAAATGCATTAGAGTGTGCTATATTACCTGTTTTTGCGTGCATATATATTGTAGTAGTGATCTACATACATAGTTCTAAAATATGGATTAACCTCCTGCAGCACCATGCACATGGTAAGTGTATCCAGCGCAGAAATGTATGGTCATCGCAGCCAAACTAGTCACTTCCCCAGTGCCAAAATCACACACATTATGCCATTCTTCTCTAACATGAAATCATTAATGTCAGCTCGCTGCTAACAGCTGTTCAACCATGTGTGTACTTTTCTTTCATGGCATCCATCCCTGACCTTGCAGCACACAGCAGCATTGTGTTACTCTCACACCTTCTTTAATGGCCCAGCGTTGGCAATTGTACGGCCCCGAGGCACACGGAGCTCGGAAAAGTGTTCACAATGTCATTAATAGTCTTGACAACAGCTTAATGAGCCCCTGCCATCTGTTTATGAAAGCTTCAGGGTAAAGTGAGAGAGAAACCAGAAAATCCGATCCAGTAGCAATTTCCAGCTGTATGAGTGCGCCTGATTTCCACTTGAACAGATATAAACACATGAGGACATTTTAAGTGTAGTGACTTATGCAGCGTCATCCACAGTGAGTCAGTGACTGAGCCTGGGCCGTCTGCCCGGTATCAACAGCCTCTAAATCACTGCCTTCAACCATCAGACCACACTACCTCGCCTTCAGCTTCCTCAGCCCTCCCTCCCTCCTCCTGTACCACCCTGGAGTGTCCTTAGGCCTTGTTTGGCTAAAGTATACACATGGCATGAGTAAGTGAAGTCCCCCAGGGCTCCCCTGGCGTAGTGGCACGAGACATGTTACCCCGTTGCACAAGCTGAGAAAGACAAAGTGTCCTGTAACTGTTTACACCATACTCAATGCCTGATGCATACAAATACAAATACACACACAGTACAATGACACCAGCTCCGGGAAGATAAATAGAGCAACACAGGCTTGCACTGCTCCTGACTGGAAACGCAGGAACCAGATTAGATGTTCACTTTGGAGAGCGATGACTTCCCAGATGTTTTCGGCACAGTAAGTCTTTAAATCCCGACTCGGGGGAAGCTAAGAAGTGGTTGTTCAAAGGTCTCAGATCTCTCTCTTCACTTTGACCACGTCTTTTCTTCTCTCAAAAAAGAAAAAAGACAAGGATGGAAGTGACCATAGCTCAGTCCTGTTAGTGCTTGGCTAATTGCCTCTGTAGTCGGCTTTGAAAAGGACTATTCCCACTTCCTCCATGTTGCCGCTCCTGCAGGTCCTTTCTGAGCCCTATAATAGAGAATAGCAAAATCCCCCCCAAAGGCAAGTAAGAGGTTAATGGGCAGATTGAAGACTCTGTGTGGTCACTTGTTTGTAAATGTTTCCATCAGGTTTAAACAGATCCCAAAGTACAACCATCTTAGGTGCCGTACATATGTGCGCAAATTGCAGATTCATTACAAGCAGAGAGAATCACGTCGCTGCAAGTGAACTTGGTGGGATGGGGTTGAGGGCACGAGGGTGGTGGTGGTGGTGGGTGTAGTCTGGTGTGGGCAGCACTGATGGTGGTCCCTGACTGTCGATGCTCTCTCCCTTCATTCCGTCCCTTTTACTCCCTCTTTCCCCATATCCTGCCGTCCCTCGGTCCATCTGTTCCTGCCTGGCCTCTCAGGCTTTCCATCAGGTAGACCCAAGCTATTGAGTGCTCCTCTCATCTCATGGCATCTGAGCAGGCCCAGCAGATGTGTGTGTGTGTGTGTGTGTAAAATGTCTTAAACATTTGATAAATGAGGCGCCCACCAGTGTCATTTGGTCGCTATCGGCAGCTTCTTTCTCAGCAGTCTTTCCGCTTCACGAAAAGACCGTCGCAATGAGTTTACGCTGCAAATTCTTACTTGCTCGGTGGATACAGAAGGCTTCAGTTCTCACTCTCAACTTGCCTGCAGCGTAGCTTCAGTGCCACATACTGTATATGAGACTTTTATCGTTCAAACAAAAAGGGCTAGCAGACGCACTGGTCCGATTAATCAATTCCACCCTTATTTAGATTAGACAAATGGAAAGTATTTTCACTTCCAATATTTGGAAAAGTGACTCTCAAGGTGGTCCTCACCATGCGTTTGGAGAGATTATTGGTTTCATAGCGCGATAGTATAACCATATAATGTCCTGACTGTCCTTTTGAAAGTGGACATTATACGGTTTCGCTAAGGCTTGTGGGCAATTGTGAAATCACAGTTACACAGTCTCTTTGCACTCGGATGGTTTTAACCACAGAAAAAGGAACAGGCCCTCCGGAAAAGCAAGAGAGGTGTAGGTTTTTTCACTACAAAGGTCACAGTTTTGGAACCCGCTGTGTTTCATTGTCCAAGGGAATTGGTTTGAGGTCTCATTTCAGTGTAATATTTCCCCGCCTGGCTGTTGTTCTCTTACATTAAAAAAACGAAGTGAAAACTTCCCCTTTGTATGAGATCTGATTACAAAGAATGAGTCATTTTTTTAGAATATGCCAGCCTCTTCTGTCAGGATGTTTTTGTTCCTTTTCTTTTCAGTTATTCCAAAGTCGAAAACACTGCCCAGTTATTACAGTATACATTTTCATATTGCTTCCCTAAAGGTAATTCCAATCTGTGGTTTCCTTTGTGTTCTTTCTTCATACGAGCCGTGAAAGGTATTTGATGTTAGCTTTGATGCATCATCTGAAAACTGCAGTGTTCCAAGGTTTTTCGCTACCGCTTTTGTTATCCTCACTCTCTTTAAACTCAGCGTGACACCGAAATGTTTCATTATTTATGTCCCAGATGCTTTCCACCGTGCCCTTTGCGTTTATTCTTTATGTTTCACCTGACACATAAATGGCTACAAAGTCTCCGCATTGGTCACGGACAACCGTTAGTCAGATGTTTCTTTGCCTCGTCGTGGCCTTAAGGTTTTCATTAGCAGCAGCAGCAGCATAAGTGTTGTGTCAGAAGGTGGTCTTCAGTCATGGCAGGTTTGAGTCAGTCATGACAAGAAATATGTTCATGCAGGAAATTATTATTAGCTTTGTGTAAAATCTGCATTTACTGACTAACTTACTAACTGACGTGACAAAAAGGGAGACCACACATAGTCTCAGTAAACATGAACACATGTCATGTGTCAGTCTGCAGGCCAGAGGAAGAAGAAGAAGAGCATCTGTGGCAGGTCTGCTTAAATAGCCTCCTGAGGTGTGTTCAGGTGTACTGCATCACTCAATCAATCAGCTACAGCTCCACCCACCTGGAAGAAAGAGAAGGCAAAACAACAGAACAACCACCAACAAGGGAAGCAAACATGGCCAGCCCTGAAGCCGTCACACTGACAATAAACAAAAACAGGCATTTTACAGGAGGCAACAGTACAGACATCACAAACACATTGTTAAAGTTGCATTATGTAATAGATCTAAAGCAACTGGCCATAAAATCCTCCTAATATGTCACAGAGACTCAGGAATAATGTTCATATAACAAACTGAACTCACCAACAACAACAGTACAGCCAAAGTATTTGCATTAAAAAAAAATATTTTGCAGACTGCAAATCATCAGCATGTGGTGCCACCTACCAATCATTGCAGTCAGTAGAGTCTCAGCTGCTGAGCAACCACGGGTTGCCAGTTACGTCAAAAAACGAAACCTAATTTTGAATTTGAATGTAGTAACCGTTTTTGGCCACATTCTAACATATGGCACCTTTAACAGTTTGCAAATTGCAAATCCCCAGGTCTTGGTGGGAAATATTTTTAGACTGAACTATTGCATTCCCCTCGCAATACTTTTTGCATTCCCTCCCAATAGTTTTCCTTCCCCGGTGCTACCCAGGGCTGTCTCTGGCTCTCCCTGTGTCCCAGGCCAGCACTCATAGTCCAGCCAGAGCTCCACAGGAGGGAAACACAAAGGAAAAACACAGCGCTGAGCTTCAGGGTAGTTTTCACAGGGAGCAAGTGTCATGCATAGGTGGGCAAGGGGAAACTGTGGAGCTCTGGGTGGCATCCCTATTATGCGGGAACGCAAAAAGTGACTGCGAGGAAATGCAAAAATTAGGTCTAAAAATATTACCCAACATGACCCTACCCGGGCTCTGTATGTAGAGCACTGACCCTGAAGCTGTGCAGCATTGTGTGTGTTTAATTTGCTCGTAGTCATAATGAAAGCTCAAGCTCATTGTATATTTACAATATTAGGAGTCAACCAACCAGGAGGACATGTTGAGATGGCGCCATAACATGTGCAACACATGTCATCTCACGCTGGGTATGGAAACACTCAAGAGTCAAAGAATGCATTGCAGTATACATGTCACCTCAAATGCAACTTAACTTTTGATTTAAAACTTGTGCATAAATATAATCAAATGAGTTCACTCTGATTCAGCCTATCAGCTCCACAAAACTCTGTATTTCTCAGTATTGCAGAATTTGTGTCACCTGGCAATATTCCCACGTTGCAGAAATCATTTGTTGTTTGTCAAGAGAGACCGTGACAACAACAACAACAATAACATTGCACTGGTGAGGCTAGACGGCTGCAAACAGATTGCGAAAAACACGGATGCATGAAAAGTTTTATCCAAGAAGTTATCCAAGCTCAAAAACAGCGGTCATTCAGCAGTTTGACTAGAAAAAATGCTTCTTGTCCCGGTTCCGCCCCTGAGCTGCTGCTGTTTACACACAAACCCCTTCCCTCAGTCAGGTCTGATAGTATTGCTTGACAGACGAAGAGCGCAGCATAAAAACAATGTCACATCGGTTTTGTTCGCAGACCAAACAGACATCAACAACAACAACAATTACCGAAGGCCACACACTGTGAAAAAAGCTTTGTAAAATGCCATATTTCTTTCGGAATTTAGAGCTCGAACTATTTTTTTTACCAGTATTTCATCAACCTGATTCAGAAAACCAGAACACACACACACACACACACAGTCAAAATGTCCTCACTTTCACAAAATGTCCTGTGGTTTATAGGTTTTGTACACAAACACACACACACACACAGGCTTAATCACAGACGAACGGGGTCAGTGCTCTGTCTGCCACCGTACGTCCCTCTCCCACTCCTCAAAACCCTGCATCACACGGACACACACGGACAGACCTGTCTCTCATTTGGTCCAAAAGCTGCCTCCATATACTTCCACATGTCCCCCCCCCCCCACCCATACATATGCTTAAAACCAGTGTGCACACCGACATAGCACATGCAAACAGTTGTGCGCCTGTTATGACCGCTACGCACTTCTAAACATAAACACTGCTTCATTATCGTCATGCTCCCCATCACACAGCCATTTAAAGCGCACAACAAGTCAGTGACCATAAACACAAGCTTACATGTTTGTGCTTTCTTGTGGGAAAGATCGTGTTGTAAATAATTTAAGAAACAAAGGACAAATCGGGACAGTGTAAAAAAAACCCCAGAGTTTATCTTCGGCTAATTGCAAAGATACAGAGCAGAAGTTGTTTTGGGTGAAGTTACCACTGCATTCCAGATGCTGATAGCAGTATTGGACCACCAAGGAATTCAAGTATACTTACATGACCTGCGATGTACAAAGACTGCGATAAAACGTTTCCCTCTGCACCATATCCATCCTCTCCTTGTCAGAGAGTTGTTTTTGTCTGCGAGGCAGTGTCTTTTATTTATCGCGTCGACAAGCAAAAGTCTGAATTTTCTTTTTTCTTCACACGGCCAGAGGCTACTGGAGTCATTGCAATACAAATGCACCGCACAGGAAGAACCACAGCAATGTCAATCGGTTGTCATGATGTTTGATACACAAATGCATATTCCCTTGAGAACAGGTTGTAAAAACTTAAAGTGGGAGGAAGGATAGCTGGAAAAATAGTTGATAGTTAAGTTTCTTGCACAGGTTTTTAAAATAATTAGTTGAGAATTGAGAGAAGCACTTGTTTCTCAAAAATGTGCGCTCCCGCTAGTGCAAGGTCTGTCCCGATTCTCAGAAAAATTAAGTTGAGGGCCAAGTTTAAGGGCTGTATCGCCCTCAATATTGAGATTTTCCTAGACCACCCTTGGGAGCAAGGGCTACCCAGAATACATTGTGGGTTTTGACATAACAAAGATGGCGCCGAGAGTACGCTACAAAATAAGTATTTTCTTTGTTAATAGAGATATAGAAATGATAAAAACCATTGTATTATCTTAGTTTAGGCCCATATTATGGATTACTTACGTCATTTTTTTATATTTTACGATCTTTTGTCAATAGCCGGCCGGTACGGACAAGCGATCGTTTGCTATCGTTTACTTTTCAATAAGTCGTGGTGTGTGGTAACTGTCAGCTGAATATGTCCGTGGTTGTGGTATTTGTATGAGTATCATCTTATAACTAACTGACAACCTAATAACTTGACTGACAAACGGATCGTAATAAATAATCGTGACGTAAATGTGTTCTTCTTCTTCTCTTTTGGAGTTGACAGACTGGACGCAGCTTTCGCGTTATTCTGCCCCCCCACAGTCTGAAGATGTATCTGCATTTAAGGGGTGTCCCAATTCTAAGTGACAAAATAACACTTGGTTTTGAGGGTTATTTAAGATTAAGGGTTGAGCTTGAGGGTTAAGATTAAGGGGTTAAGATAGGAATTGGAATTGGCCCTTAGACTCTTTCTCTTTGTTTTAGGTTTCTGTAGAGCATCGGGGTATTGAATTTACTTGGTACCAGTACTATTGAGTGTTTTGTAATTGTGAACAGCAGTGCTGTTAAACTAATGGCAGCCCAGTGTGAGCAGGTGTTTGACATCGATACTTGCAGATCGGCGGTTGTGAGCTGTTAAAAAGGCTGATTTTTTTGAGTCAGACATTAGGCCACAACTTGACTCGGTCTTCCTTAGACACAATGTCTTTGATTAGTAAGGTTGTTATGATTTTACAGGCCAAGACATAGAAGCCATATGGTGTGGTTTTCTATTAAGATGCTAAATGAACTGAGCCTTTATGTTCTTGTGGGGGCACTCAGCCCACCGTAGGAGCTGTGTGAATTCTGATATCCAAGGGAGAGTTGAGTGAACTCAGCAAACGCTGGTGAGATACACCAGCAAGAAAATCCGAGGATGGATCGTTCATAAATCATTTGTGCACCACAGCACAACATTCTGGTGCATTTCAACACTTGTCTTTCCTTGGGAAAGTGATTTTTTTTTTTTTTTTTTTTTTAACCCCCACCAGCCTTTCACAACATGTGGCTTGCATGCTGTTTCAAGGAGAAGGAGACTGCCAAGTATCACTGCGTACTCCAAATATTTGTGTGGTCAACTGGACAGTGCTGTTGCAGTTGGATCCCATCAGAAATGTTCAAACACTCCTGAAACCATTTCATGTTTTACAGTTCGCTGTCCAAGTGTTGTACATTTATTTTGCTTTGCAATTAATAAAATGTGGCGGCTAATAAAGGATGTGTCGCCGCTGTCTGTCGATTACCGTTGTTCTTATTCCAAATAAACAACATGTGCATCAACATAGTGTTAGAATTAATGATTAATGATTTCTGGTTTATTTGCATAAAGAGTAAGAACAATATCACTGTATAGCTGTGATCAGTTTGTTGAACAATATTTCATCATCGCTTTAGACAGTTTTGGAAGATGTTTTCAAGCTGTTAAAAGCAAAAGGAGGGGAAAAAATACACTTTTTTTCTATTATATTTGTTTCTGTTATCAACGTTTGCCTTTTTGCCTAGTGTCATTTGCAGTTCAGAGCTTTTCTATATCCTGTATTTATGGCATGAGAATGGTGAAACACAAAATGCAAACAATTTCATCTCAGTTAATTGTTGCTCAACAGTGGCAGTCGGAATACAAACGTTCCCTTCTCCCAAACATGACATATTTTTGCAATTAACGTTTTATTTTGTCTCGCTGAGGCCCTTGTGTTCTCAGAGCTTTGTCAGAGTTGTGTTTGCATGGCTACGTAAAAACACAACAACTTGAAATAAACACAGTACTGTCTCGCAATATGGGTTTTCCACACTCACGACACACAAATTAATTTGCTGTAAGCTGTGCGTTGATTCATCACGGCTGTAAACCTGTGAAGATGGAAATGTAGCACGAGGGTGTGCACAACACAAACTGGGGGGAAAAGCATTGCATTTACTGGAAATTGCGGGAAATTCTGCACAATCTTGACAAAATGTCTGCAGCCTCATTAACACGCAGCAGAGGAGAGGAAGCTGCATTTAAGCAAATGCTTGTAACTTCTGCAGTCGCCAAACAGAGAGATGTCAATGACTGTAAAATGCTTCGCAACCAGTGATATAGTCATCTGATTCTTGTCCATCTATGCAAGTTTACTGCCTAAGAATTAACTATATGCTTAAAGCTCCCATAGAGTGGTCCTATCGCACATATATGTGAGTTATGGAGGTCTACTTATACACATTAACTTGTTTTTATGGTCAAAAACGTCCTAATTGCTGGAAACAAGCGAATAGAAATCTCTCCTCACTGAAGCTCTCATCAGTCGCGCTGTTTCAGACTGAAATCTCACACCCGGAAGACAGACTGTGTTGTGATCAGCCAGCCAACGACACCTCTCCCAACTGTCTTGTGATTGGCCGATACCTGGAAGTGACGTAATCGGCACACCAGCTCTAGGAAGTGCAGCTCCCCCCTCTGGAACAGTGGATGCACTGCTACTCAGAAGCGAAACACCTCGTCCACAACGGACGTTCTTCTTCTTCTTCTTCTGCGGTTCAATGTACTCATCCAGATGTGCCCGGACTAGTGCCCGGAGCAGGAGGATCCACTGTTCAGGAGAAATGCTGTTTGCGTAACTGGACCAGGGTATTTTCAGGAATCTCGCTGAGCCTGAGATTACAATACAACACAGCGTTCTCAGCTCATGGCTCAACTGTTGACCTTCAGGGCTTCATAAACGAGGTAATGGCGCAGATACACACCAAAAAAAAACTTCCATTCTTGGTCCTATGCTTAAAAGCATTGTAAACCTTTATTTTTGTGACGCAAGTGAGCAAGTTTGGAGGTCAAACGTTGTACCACTGTGGCAGTGTTTGCAATATTTGTAGTCGGTTGACTCTACCGTCTGCCCACACATTCAAATTGTATGCAAAAATAGTTGCATTTTTGTGTTTCTCACACTGTGCCACTATAAGGAGACCAGAAACCCACTACGTATGCCTGGAAACGTGCATGTGTCGCGCATATCAGAATGACAGTTCAGTCAGTGCACGGTCTGTACAACATTCCAAGTGCATCGACTGATGTTAGCAAGCCAGTGACACTCACTTCTGACCCTTTTACCATTTAGGGGGCCATGGGCTGATATGAGTGTTATTGACCCAGAGGCCATTTGTGGCATGTTTGGGGTCTGCAGAACATATCCCAAGCTTTAACCTATACAACAGAGCCAATTATAGCTGCAAAAGGCCAAACAATACGATCCATCAGTCAGGTTTCTCGGGTAAACAGGAATGGGCGGCCCATGTCGGGGTGTAAACTCCAAATCCCAGAAGAAGCTATGGGTCAGTGGAGCTGTTTGATTGTCTTATTGGGGGGTTGGACTCTGCGTGAGTGTGCGCGTCTGAGAAAAAGAGAGATAAAAAAAAAAGAGAGAGTAAGGGAAACTGCATGTGTGTGTGTGTGTGGTGTGCGTGTGCATCACTGCTCAAACACCACAGGTCTGGAGGCACCGAGACACCTAATGAATGTGTGTTTGTTCTTCAGACCCCACACACCTCTGTTTATTTGAACATGGGATAGTGTTCCTGAGCTGTTTTATCCTCCTTGTGTTTGCCACTTAACACATGCACCACAGGGTTGGCCTGTGCAGCACTGTGCACCACATTTGAAAAAAGAAAAAAAGGAGAGAGAGAGAGGAAAATATTAGTCAGCCTGATTGTAATTTTAGACAAACAAACTTTATCTTGTAGTTTGTGGACACAGTGTTCTTCTTCATTATTGTTCGGGTTCTTCATTATGGAGCGGGGTGATAATCCAAACAGCTCCAGAGAAGACAGCGCCAAAGGCAATGGGCCAGCGGAGGATTGGCGGTCGGTTTAGTGTCAATGATGTGGTGATGTGGGTCAGGGATAGCAGCAGCAGCGGTCATTGCACAGTGGCTAAGAGCCCAGCCAGACCACCGGGGAGGCGGCCTTCACTTCTTTCCTCAGCCATCAATCACTCATATACACATAAGCAAAGATATATACAAGCAAACACAACCAGACGCTCATCTCTGCGCCTCACCTTTGGTTATAACTTAGATTTAGTTTCAACCAGAATTACCCGCACTGAAAATATGCGGTCATTTACACTATGCTGTATATTCCCAGTGTCACATCTGCGGTTCCCAGGCTGTGATTGATGCAGTATTATGTTATGTTTAAATGATCAATGTGTGTTTTCTTTGCATGTTCTCTGTTCTGTGGACAGTGCACAGTTCGAGCTCACGATGAAACAGCTGACGTGACGCGGCGTCCATATACGCTACTGAGCCGAATAGCGACTCTCAATGGCAAACTGTATAATCTTTAGTATAAACAAGTATAAATAGTTTCAGCTGCTGTATTTTCTCTTATGCATTCAGCAATTCACTCTTTTTACACAAGTCTAGATCGTGTGATGACGTTTGTCAGATCTTCTGTTGAAGTGCACTGATAAACTCGAGCCCCGGGGTCAAACAGTGCCTTAATAATGAGCGACCTCCTACAGATTACAAGGGTTACGTCTCTTAAATCAGGTCACTCCCTAACCGATCAGAGGCATATTTAACCTCCTCGCAAGAGGAAAATACCACCACACAGGAAGAAAGAAAAACACAGCATAATTTGTAACGTGTACAGCTAATCAATCAATTTCATGAATTCATCCAGATGAACGTTTCAGCTGTAATCTGTGTCCATACACACAGAGACATCACTTGACCATTCAGATGCAATGAATGAAGAAGTAATTGCTGCAATTTTGGATCGTTTAATCAAATATGGAACCAACAGTGTTTCTTGTTTTGGGACTCGGAAAATTTTAGGGTAGAAAAACAGGCATTTTTAAATGAAAAATTCAACAGGTTGTGAGGTTATCAGAGGCGCAGCTTGTGAACAGGCAACAGCTTGGGGCCCCTAGCCGATAGGGGGCCCCCGACACTCGGAGCCTGTTTTTAATGAAATGTGCAGTGACCAGCCGCCTCCCCGTCCCCCGTAAACAACAATGGCCGATTTGCAATGACATCTCAGTAGGAAACCTCCCTAAAGGGGCCCCACCTTACTTTAACCTGTGTGAAGTTATCGTTCTGCAAGTTGGAAAATGAAGAGGATTATTTGCAGTGTAATGAATATCTTTTTTTACTCAGTTTATATAGTTTTTTAAAAAGTTATTTATAGTATTTTATTGTTTTTTACACATGCTTTTTAATTACAAGGTTTTTCCATGTTATTTCATTCATTAAAAAAAAAAAAAAAAAAAAAAAAAAAAGAACACTGGTTGGAAGGGCCCCCTGAGAATTTTTGCTTAGGGCCCCTACAAACTCTAGAATCGCCTCTGGAGGTTATAGCCTCAGTCCAGAAAAAACGTCTGTATTGCTTTATATAAAATACAACATTTCAGACAGGCAGATGACATGGTATACCTCTCTGGTGTGTTTTGTCGTTGCAGCAGACCTGCTCAGCGTTAAACGTGTCAGCGACGGTGTCTTTGACCTTTGCAGCCTGAGCCTTTCTTCCGCGGAGACCTGCTACTCATCTGGTTGTTAGCTGTTTCATGGCTGCTACTATAACTGACAGTTATTAATGTTGATGGTGATCTGCATGAAATTCACCCTGACAGTGTTGATGACAGGGATGAGATGAGTGTGTGTGTGTGTGGGGCTTGTTCCTTATTCACGGGCAGTGATGATATCCGACTAAACTGACGTTTTCTAGTGAAAATAAACATTTTGATTCTTGATTCAGTCGCTTGTTCTTGATTAACCTCATATCTTACAGTATGAACTACACACACACACAGTCACAGACTCACTTTGATGCAGCACCTCTTTAATTCACACCAGCACTCGCTATTCTTCGCTGGCGGTGTGACAGTACTCCCTGAGAGTCATTCCTCCTGAGTCTTTCAGTTGTCTGAAAACTCTTTACTTCAGTGCAAGGCCTTATTGCCCACCCAAAGAGGTTATAGGGATTCTCGACTGCCCTCGCTCTCCCTAAGTGGGTGGTCCTCTGGGGTATGGCTGAGGCACAGGTGGAGCATTGTAAGGGGTGCTCACAAAAATAACCCCCCCCCCCTCTTCTTCTCACCAACAACCCCTCTCCCCACCCGTTTTTTTCTTCTTCTTCTTTTGCCACGCCTGCTCAACAGAAAGGTAGACTCAATTTTGTAGAAACATTAAAGGTGAAATGTTGACTTGTATGTATAATATACTTGTATAATCCCTAATAAAGTTTTTTTTTGTTTTACTACAAATGCTATAGGCAACAAATGCTGAAAAAAAACAAAAAAAAACACCCCTTCCCTACAAAAAACATTCCCATGCTCTGGTTTTGTAAATAATTATAGTTCTGCCGAATGTGTTTTATAAAGTTTACATGGTAGGTTCAGTGCACCCTATCTGTTATTTGGAACCCTGCAAACCACCAGCAAGATGTTGATATATGGCAGCTCTGGGGTAGTGCACAAGGCATGGATTACTTGGGACCATAATAAACAGGAGCATAAAGAAGGATCTGTGCAGAGGGGTTGCCCCTGCAAGGGGTGACTCTTCTCAGACCTCCTTGTCTTAATATGTCTGTCTCCAGTTTTTTTTTTGAAACACTTCATCCCTCCAGGTAGGTAGGGACGCAGGATGTAATTACACACACACGCATGTGTACACAAACTCTTGCCCTTCACAACTGGAGTGCATGCCTTGGTTGGTAAGTGGCAGCCAGCAACTTGCTTATATGAGCGATTTGTTGTCTGCTGCAGTCATTTTTAAGCAATATAAAGGCAGAATAATCACAATTGAAATTCACCATGTCATGCAGTTGACATGACTCTGAGACATGTTCGTGCCGCAACACAGCAGGTGCTCCCAATAGTGAAACTGCAACACTAGCGTGCACAAAGCCTTGGCTGTGTGCTTCATCCACCTGCACATTTTGGGTAAAGAGATGCCCGAATTTCTGATTCAATGAACCGTTTATAAAAAGGTCGAGTAACATCGTGTCCACACCTGTACGCCAACGCGCGCAAGAGCGTTGCGCAAAAAAACATGAAAAATGTGTTAACTCTTTTGACAAAAAAAAAAAAAGAAGCTCTGCTGAGATTGACGGCGTTGCCAAACACGCGGCGACAGGTACAGCAGACGAGTCGGCCAACTTCATGTGAGGCTAAATATCCATTATCGGCGTTCCTATCCTCTGACGTCTCACATAACTTCCTGCTCAGATCTTTGCGAGGGCCAGATGGTTACATTGGCCACTGGGGATTGCAAGAAGCCCAGAGAGACAGTTTTACAATGTGCAATTATGGGACAGATAAACTAAACGCTCAACAAAGCGAGGCATTTCCCGATCCCTGCCTTCTAGACTTTGATAAGGGGCAAGCTGCATTCTTTGCTCAATTTACTGTCTTCAAATTTGACATACCAGTGCTAATGAAGACTCTTACTGCAGCTTGAGTCTGAGATTTTTGTCTCGGTTTAATGAGAGCCGAGCACCGTAGATATACTGTAAAGTATGCTCCACTGATCACTGTGTGCTTAAAAAAAGCTTCGCTAAGCACTCAAAGCTGTTTGATTTTGTTTTCAGGGTTGGTCTCGTGCCAATTGATGCTAAAGGGGGATAGAGTTTCTTAACCAATGAACAGCGCTCCACATTATTGCTACACTCAGAGTTCAGCCTGTTTTGTTCCACATTAACATTTCACAGAGAGATCAGGCGCCTGCCCTCTGCGCTTTACCCCAGGGAGCAAGAATGTCCCACAAACTGACACTGATACAATCTCCAGGTAATGGCTGCCTGCCTGCAAGCCAGAGGGTGTCTGAGGATATAATATGTGTGTGTGTGTGTGTGTGTGTGTGTGTGTGTGTGTGTGTGTGTGTGTGTGTGTGTGTGTGTGTGTGTGTGTGTGTGTGTGTGTGTGTGTGTGAGAGAGAGACTGCACCACTGGTGTGGTCACAAGGCCAAAGTTCACTCAGAAATGTGTGGCCCTGGGTCGAGAGGTGCTATGGCCTCCGTTAACGGCGAGGCTAGGGTTTCAACCTCCACCCTTCTCCCCTCTCCTTTTTCTGCCACTTACATTTCTCACTGTGACACGTGTGACGAACCCTCACCTTTCAGTCAGGTGACAGAGGCTTGATGGAGGTGAAGAAAGATCAGACAGGGAGGCAGGGTGCTAAAAAACAAAACAGAGAGCAGTGCTGTGGTGATTTACGCCACATTCACACTCATACTAAGTTTTCAAATGCATCATATCTGCGGGGGCAACGCCATGCCGTCCACGCTAACCCCAACGTTTTGGACACTGTGCGAAATTCAGGGGGTCTGATTAACACTCAAGACCCCCTGAAAGCCTCAAATGCAAAATTTGAGGGGGGTCTAAACCTGTTGAAGTGTAATTGGAAATCATGTTTTTTCCCTAAAGATTTTTGTGATTTCAGTTTTACATATATGATCTACATACATAATACACTTTGCATTCTTTCTTATCCTTTTTAACCAGACAAAATGTAAATTATTTTATTTCTGATTGTGCATTTTTAATGTTTTAATAGTTGCTTTCCAAATGGCGCTGTGGGAAAGGCCCACACAAGCCCACATCTGACAGGGAAGATAGCCAATACTGCAGGGTGGCACCTGGGGTGGTGAAACAGTGTTGCCCCCCCCCCCCCCCGATTATTAATGGGTATTTCGCACACTGGTTTTGGATCACCCGAAATGGAGAAGTTTGGAAACGCTGCTGGCTTCATTTTAGTTTGAAAACTCTGGAGGATGCGTTTCAGTCTGGATGAGCCGAAAGCTTTAGAAACTATGACACAGTCATAACTCAGGCATCAATGAAAACCACTTTTTCACATAAATTAGGTTTAGCCTTAGAAAAAAAAGTTTTTATTGCATCAGTTTGACTAAAACCAATCTTTTTTTTTGTCAAACTGACATTGTACCAAGTAAAACTTGACAAACAAACCCAGATAATGCGATTAGGAGTAAATTTACTACTGCATGTTAGACCTTCAGTTGGACCTAAACTGGAGTGGTTGCTCTGCTCATACAACACAGTTCCCAATCCCTGATTTAAACATGGAAAATTAGGTGAAGCCAATACACAGAATAAGACATCAGTGACAAAAATATGGCAAATTGGACGTTTTAGCTTGAAGAATAACATTCACAACACTCAAAGCAAACAGCTGCATGTAGAAAGTCAGTTCCCTGTGTATGACAACACATGCATGATCAGCGTAATAGTTGTGTGATATAAGGACTCTATAAAGAAAATGTATTACTATGGATAGCCTTGAGATAAATTTGATGTGATCAGAAAAGTTGTTGGAACATTTTTAATGCAGTTCCCTTTAAATGATACATAACGGCATACGTTTGGAGCGTATTGTGCCAGTTTAAGGAAACATTTAAATCTATAGATGGTAGTTAATTATGGAGATTAAGAAATATCTTGGGTATTATTTTTTATCATGGATTAGATGAGACTTTATTGATCCCACACCAGGGAAATTCACTTCTCCACAGTATGCGTAGTCATCATATAACATAAATGGATGTTGTCATTTTAAAAACACCATTAGTGGACAAGTTGATGCCAAAAAGCGTATTCCAGCTTTAAATAAACAAGAGTTATTTGTAGTCACGTCAAAGCTGCAACATTAAAAGGCCTCCTACATTACGTTAATGCATCATAGATAGCAAACCTGCTGCTTAATGAGTACTTTTTAATTATTATACATTTATTATACGGCCTCTTGAGTAACCCACAGCACTGGCAAATACAACCTTACACACTTGGTAATAACATTATAGCAAAAGAAGTTGAGGCAGAGCAGCAGACTGTATTATTATTATAGTATAGTCTGTTTTGGTCTCCACATCCAATTTTCCATTTCTTGCTGCACATATTTATCTGTTACTTTTATTTGTGAAGAAAAACAAGCACCTGCTTCAGCTGCAAGTGGTTAGAGTACACTAAATTAGATATGAGAAAACTATCTGTGGGTGCATCACACCCTTTCACGATAAAATCACTCATCTTTATTTCTTACATTTTTTAGACAGTGAAGAAAAACACTGGCGAAATCAACTTTAAATACATCTCAATATGCCTTTCACCACAAAATACAAATATTATATAGTACGATGTGTCCACAGACACATTCTTCTCCTCTCCGTAGTCACACGGACATTTTTGTGTAGAAATCTGTTGCAGCAATATCTGGTTTTAATTGGGTTGCATTGCACAAACACGGACCGACACACACACACACACATACACAAACACATGCACGCATTCTCAGCCGGTCCTGTTTAAGTGTTCCCCAGACAGTATGTGATCCTCAGACAGGACAGTGCTTCCTCCTCCAGTCATCGGGTCTTGTCTGCAGGATCAGTCTGGCGAGGTCATGCAGACAGAGAGGGAGAGAGGGGGATCTCTCTCTCCTTTATGATGCTCCTGAGCCTGGTCTGAAAAATGTTGTGTGTGTGTGTGGGTTTTTTATTTTCACTTCTGTCTGATCTGATGTTACTAGCAAATGTTGTTGACATCTTCTTCAGATTCTGTCCGTTTTTTTTCTTCCGTTCGCTGTTGCACCTCCTTCTCCCACTAATTCACATATTTCTGTCCCTCATAGTGATATTTTAGTTTGAGAAGAATATTAAGGGCCAATTCCAATTCCTATCTTAACCCTCAAGCTCAACCCTTAATCTTAACTGGCCCTCAAAACCAAGTGTTGAGGGTTATTTTGTCACTTAGAAATGGGACACCCCTTAAATGCAGATACGTCTTCAGACTGTAGGGGGCAGAATAACGCGAAAGTTGCGTCCAGTCTGTCAACTCCAAAAAAGAAGAAGAAGAAGAACACATTTACGTCACGATTATTTATTACGATTACGATTTGTCAGTCAAGTTATTAGGTTGTCAGTTAGTTATAAGATGATACTCATACAAATACCACAACCACGGACATATTCAGCTGACAGTTACCACACACCACGACTTATTGAAAAGTAAACCATAGCAAACGATCGCTTGTCCGCACCGGCCGGCTATTGACAAAAGATCGAAAATAAAAAATAAATGTTACGCAACAATGACGTCAGTAATCCATAATATGGGCCTAAACTAAGATAATACAATGGTTTTCATCATTTTTATATCTCTATTAACAAAGATAATACTTAATTTGTAGCGTACTCGTTTCGCTGCTTTCGGCGCCGATCTTTGTTATGGCAAAACACGCAACGCATTCTGGGTAGCCCTTGCTACCCAAGGGTGGTCTCGGAAAATCTCAATATTGAGGACGATACAGAACTTAAACTCGCCCCTCAACTTAATTTTTCTGAGAATCGGGACAGCACTTGCACTAGAGGGAGGGCACATTTTTGAGATTGAGGGTTAAGCAAGGAATTGGAATTCACCCTTAGTTACATTTATTTCATAATCGCTTATACATTGTTCCTCATGCAATGTTCTCTCAGTTGTATTCGTGTGCCTTTGTGCGTTTTTGCCTCCTCGCTTCTTCTCTGTCTCGCTCCCTCTGTGTCTGCCTCCCTGTTGGTGTTTTTCTGCAAAAAATAACAAGGTCTGGGGCTGTGTGCATGTGTTTTGCACTGGCTGCATGGGCTGGATGGGCTGGCTGCACTGGGCTGGCTTCTTGTGTGGTCCCCCCGGCAAACTTTATGATTTATTCAGCTAAAGGCAGAGGAGCACGACCCCCAGTGACCACAGAGAGAGAGAGAGAGAGAGAGAGAGAGAGAGAGAGAGAGAGAGAGAGAGCTGCACGTGGGATTAATGATTTCACCGCAAAAATGTCCGCTATGGCTGTGCCTGCATGGAGCTCAGAGCCCCCCCCCAATTGGTAGGGAGGGAGGGGTTGAAAAGACAGCTCGGCTGACCGGCCTGAGTCAATACAAACACTTACCACTACACATCTACTGGGAGGGATTACAGGGAAGAAGGAGGCAGACAGACAGCTACATCTGACTGGCATGCTCCTAATATTTTAACCTTGTGTCTTTCAGCTGCCTGCATGCACGTTGTTATTCTTTACCACATTCTGCTATTTTCCTTTCTCCCGTCCCAGCCCCCTCTGTGTCTCGCAGCCAGTTGGAGATTTCAGAGGTATTATTGAAATGTGGACACTGAGGATGATGTAACCAAGCTTTCAGGAACAGGGAGAGGGGCAGAAATAATAGGAGGGGTGGACGGCAATGTTGGGGTGGGGTGGGGTGTTTGTGGGGGAGGTATTTGGCATATTTTTCTCTGTTGGTGTCCAGGTCTGCTGGCTCGGGGAGAGCGACTGCTGAGGGCTTGGATCTGGTGCTGCCTCTCTCTCTCTCTCTGTTTGGCTACAGATCCCCAGAACAAGATGATGTCATTCACAGGGATTTGTGAGCATTCTTGATAAAGGGACAACATTAAGGGCATGAGTGTAATTATGCAGTACCACACCTCTTACTCCAGTGTTTTCAAAGAGATTTTTGTTTTTTCAGATATTTTTTGGTCTGACATGAATTTGGCAACAAGAACATTTTATGCAAAATTTTAGTTTTTGGAACTAACACATTATTGACAAGCTACAGTGGACACAGCAAGGGTGTTTATATAATTAATAATGGCTCTGTTGTGTTTTAACCCTTTAAGGTACTACTCAACCATTTGGTTGACCACACTTTAAGTCACTATATCTCATTGAAAACTGCATCGAGCTGAACTCACTAACACTTAATGTCACTTGTTCTTTTGTTTATGAATTTTGAAACCAGGTTTATTATGAACAGACGTCTCAACCGTTTGGTAGAGGCCAAATTCTTAATTTTTAATGTATTTTTTTTTTAAACATAAATAAATATTGATTGTTGTTATTGTTATCATAAGTACATTTTTTATTTTAAAAATGCAAAGAAATAAGGGTTAAAGCAGTTTCATCACAATATGACCATGTTGTATTTGAGTACAAATGTCATTTCCATGTCACCTCATCTGACTGGCTTTGTCCTATCACAGTGAATTCTGTGGATGGTCACACCCATTTGACTTGCTCGACTGGCCTTAAAACTGTTGTCATGACTCCTTTCAATGTTGATAAGGGCTGACGGTGCAGCATACAGTGCACCACCCCAAAGAACGCTATCAATGGTCAACAACTGTTAGGGCAAAGTGGCCCTGACTTTAGATTCCCAGAAAGTCCATCAGTGATGTTTTCATATCATGACACTTTCTGTGGCTTTCACAGACTTTCACTTAAGCAGCAGTTGTCCTGAATATCAGCACGACTGTGATACGGAGTGTGTAATTTATTTCATACAGGTAAGGGTTAAATGCTTTTTAAAAGTTGAAAATTAGAAGAAGTTGCTAAACTAATTATCATGTGCTATCAAAGAAGATCTGAAACTAGAAGCTACCAAAAACTTCATAAACATCTCTTCTGATGTTATAAATCAATTCAAATGTAAGCTAATTTTTCCTTTTCACCTCATTCAATACATTTCTTACTTCAAGGTTGGCGTCAGTCAGCAAACTGAAAGATTATGTGCAGTTTATTACATACAACACACTATATTACAACTTAAATGACTCTGAAGCTTTCTTTCGCAAGTGAAGCCAAGTTTTAAAATACAGCTGGTAGACATTTTTTTTTTCCTGGGACAAATTTTGATTTGTTGAAGCAAGGAAAAAACATATTTCAGTATAAATATTAAGCGCATCCCATACGACTGAGTCACGTCCACCGTCCTGGTAATTTGCATAACTCTGGGACACATCCATAATGAGTCACTGTGCTCAGTTCAACTTGAGGACTCTGTGTGTCTTCTTTGACCGTTTTAAAGCAGAGGTACAAGCGGGGGGGGGGGACATACTATTATCACCTTATAAAGTCGTCATTGCAAACACATGTGCAAAGAATCGCGTCTTCGGACATCTGCGCGTCAAATGTCATTCCAGTGCTCCCTCTTTATCTTCAGCGGGATCTCTACCGACTCCAAACAACTGTGTGAGGCTGTTTAGCGGCTCGATGTTTGACATTCTCCAATAGTGAGTCGCAAACTTTACTGGCAAACATACTTTTTTTTGTTCGTTAAAGTGGGCTTGTCAGCTTTTATGTCACCAAAAAATCCAAAACCAATCATCTGAGAGGCTAAAAACACAAAACATCGTGACACGAGAAGACAGAAAGTCAGGTGATAATTCTCAACAACGTTATGTTATTGATACACCCTTTGCAGTTGTTGACTCACAGTTAGTAAGGTACAATAATTTAAGCAATTTTGGACCCTATCTCTCAATATTATGGGTTGTAATGATTCCTACTTATCTTATTGTGAATGATACCGTTTTGGTTGAGCTGGGAAAAAAAAAAAACCCTCTTCTGAGTGTTTCTGATCGTAGACAGAAGCTCTAAGAAGCAGGATAGTATTACTTGGATCCCAACAGGTTCTCGTCTCTTTTTGCATGAACGCCTCACAAGTGGCTCTGTATGTGTGTCACAGGGTGAAGCCATATCAAACCAGTCATCATTACGAGCTCATTCCACAACCCCAGGAGGGATTACACAATGGCCAGTGCGTAGTGGGTGTGACACAGGCTGCTCCGTCAAACCCAAGGCTCATAGTGAGTAATGAGTCCACCCGGCAGAACCTCAGCACACGCCTAGGGCCCAAGGAAATGTATGTGCTCACCATGTCTGGTATGACAACCCCCCCCCCCCTTTTTTTTTTCGACTAGCCAGGAACAGAAACTCATATCTGCTGCTCTGTCTTTGATCCCCAACAATCCCTCCCACAAAACATATTATGTGGTTTTTTACATGGCAAGCTATGTGAGGTTTAATGGCTTATTTCCAGTAGCATCTCAGAAGTCTTCAGTAAAAAGCACAGATGTACACTGGCGCCCGTGCACGCACGCACGTGCACACACACACACACACACACACACACTCCTCGCGCCAGACATAAATCACTGTGACTCAAAATGCAAAGAAAACACTGACCCAAACCATACAGCAATGATGAAGGCATCTATTTACTCAGTGTGGTCTGCGATGATATGTGAATGGACCATTTTGTTTGCAGACAGAAAATGGAGGTGAATTAATTGATGTGCAAGCAATGTAACTCGATGTCCGGGGGCCATGTAGTGCCATTATAACTGAGTCAAGACTTCTCATGGTGAAGGTCCTGGGTTAGCTCCTGCATGGACCTCCAACATAGAGAGAAAGGCAGCATCCATACTACTATGTTTCCATAGAGTTCATGCAAACATTTCAGTGATCTGCATTCTGGCACACCTGAAAATACATATAACACAGGTATAGTGGGTGGGCTATGGCCTACCGGTGTAGACCAACAGTTGATTCCTCTGCAGTTCTTTGCATAGTTTTAGAAACGATGACGACTGACAAACAACAATGGTGAGATATGAGACTGACGAGGTGAAGCTGAAGATGATAATAGCTCAATAATAACTCAAAATAACTCAACTGCACCATCCAGATCAGAATTCTGTTCTGGGCTTTTCAAGCTTAACCAGATACAACTTCTCAATGTTCATGGATCTGAAACACTGGGGTACACTCTTAGAAATAAGGGTTCCAAAAGTGTTCTTCTACAAGGGCTGAGGTTCTTCCTGGAACCATTTGCTTATGAAAAAAACCTTTTTTTTAATGGTAGAACCCTTTAAAACCCCTTTCTTGAATAAAAGGTTTAAAAGGGTTCTTAGAACACTAATGGTTCCAGGTAGAACCTTCATAAAAAGTTCTACCTGGAACCAAAAATGGTTCTCCTATGAGGACAAGCCAAAGACCCATATATGTTTCTACTTAGCACTTTTATTTCTAAGAGTGTAGTGTCGATGGCAGGTGCATCGGGAGCAGAATTTATGCATTTATAAACAAACTTTAGGGAGAAATGTTTGGGGTTAGCGAGCAATAAGATAGCTCTCATTACCTCCTCCTCCTCTTTTGCTCCATCTCACCTCTTGTCTCTCTGGTTTCCTCCTCCCACCTTTCAGCTTCCTCCCGCTCCTTGGAATAACTCGGTAATATCAGTGGGTTCCAAGTGTGACACATCCTCACACTCCTGCTCTCTGTAACCCTCCCTTTCCCAACCCCCCCCCCCCCCCCTGCCCTGCCACCCTGTCCCGTTTGTTTTGGGCCTTGTCACCACCATGGATGATGGTGGTTCCAGCCAGGATGGTGGCGAACCGTCTCTCACTAATTACCACACTCCCAAACATGAGTCACAGAGAGGCACAGAGTGAGAGTGTGAGAGAGAGAGAGAGAGGTGTTCTCTCCGCTGTTTTTGGCCCCTGACATCGACCCCATGAGAGACTTTCCCCCTCGGCGCCTAACCTTCGAGGCTCCCTCAGATCTCTGGACCTCCTCAACAGATGAAACGAGTTCTTTGAGGAGGTCCACGCTCACTGGACCTGCTGCTCTGTTTGCTGACCTGGTGTGAACAGCCGTCTGTTTTGGTTTGTGTCAAACGTGCAAACATTCATAGACACACATACACACATAGGTCTGAAGACCTCTCTCGGCAGGTCCTCCGTGTCCTGTGAGTTATGACAAATGTTATTATGCTTCCTTTCACATTATTTTAGCACATGCTGCCAGAGTAGATTGTAGTGTTTGCCTAGAGCATGGGTCATTTGGCCGTCCAGTGTTTGAACAGCTGTAATGCGCACACAACATTAATAGCTTCTCCGTGGAGAAAGAACGATTGGCTCGAGATGGAGTCTTCATAAATGGAAAAATAATTGAGTCGGTAATATTTGCTCAGTCAATACCGTTCTTTGCGGTTGAGTATAGCGTTAACCTCATTTTTACTCCGCAGAAGATGTTACTTTTACAACGGACCCACAGCGCACTCGTACTGGATGTTATCGTCACGTCTACGTCAAGCGTTTTGCTGACAGAAATAATTTGCCGTTATAAAAATATCCACATCCATCAGGAGTCGTCTGACTGGTGGGAGTTCTCCATTCCTCAGTGTTTATTGGTTAGAGAAGAGGGGGAAAAAAAATGTCCTCAGGGAGAGAGCACTTGCCATTACAAATTTCCATTTGTCATTAAGGGAAACAAGCGCATTTGTTTCATTTTCACAAAGACACATTGGGAAAGTAAAAAAACTACTCACACTGCTTTTAATCCACCAGAGCATGACCCAAATTAGACTTTATGTGCCACTTTGTAATGACTAGCTAGGGCCCCAATTTTACCCTTGAGAAGATTTAAATAAGGACCCATTTGCTCTGGCATCGGTGGTGTAGGTAGCAAAAGCAGGAGGCTGGCTGGCCGGACATGTGCTCTCAGCCAGAGCAATCTATCATTACCAGTGTAATAAGGGGAGCGGACTTTTTTCTTTTTTTTTTCTCCCTGTCTTACAATTGAGAGCAAAATGAATGCTTCCACACAAAGTGATAATCATGAAGGCTTGCCAAAAGAAACGCTGCCAGAAATCCAACTAGTGCTCTGTTTTCTCAGTTTTATCCCAGTGGGTTAGAAAAGCTCATCGCCGGCTGATTGCTGTCTAATTTAGCGGCGGCGTCGACAACTGTGTGGGTCTTTCAAGGTCACGGAACGACGCTGCTATATTTGTCATTTTTCACATTAAGGTTGAAGGACACGTGTTTTGTAATGGCTTTTGTTACTGCACAATATATAGAGTATACACATGAGTTATTCTCTCCTATGTCTCTCTTTCCACTTAATAATGGAAGTGTGGCTTGAGTTTTACCTGGAACATGGCAGTACTACTTCCTGGATCCAAAGTATTCATATATATATACACATATGTACAATATATATGCAAGGTTTGGGGATTCCTTCATTTGACTGAACTTTTTTCCACCTTGCTGTTTGATCACCTGACCTGTCATCCAAGAGACGGACAGATATTACACAGTGAAGTATTGAATATTGTTCATGTCAGGGTATTATTAAAGTCAGTTTTTCATTTTAAAACTGGGGTTTAAGTCAGCCGCTGTGTTGGAAATTACTCATTGTTGTGTGGTCTCGCTCTCCCATTTTCCATTGTGTGGTCAAGAGATTGAGAGCGCCTTGTACAGCGCTCCATCCTGCCCAGTCCACAGAACAGGGGGGGGCCCTCTCACAGCAACCAAAAGTCATTTGAAGATGAGGTTTGTGGCTAGTTTCCACCCACAACGCCAAGCTGTCTCTGATTAGACCTGGGATCTAATTTGAGAAGGGGGCTAAGAGAGGGTTTGGGCTGTGGGGGTGTGTTCGGTAGGGGCTCTGTGTGGCGCAGCGATCCTCTCCCAGAGGGCTCTCTGCTCAAGGGCTTGTGTGCTTGACTTTCTCCGAAGAAATACGTTATGATGGAACGAACAAAAAAATACAGGAACAAGCAGAAACGTAAGACCAAAAATACTCTGTCTGTTCTTTTTCCCTGCAGGCTACAGAGGAATCCTATCTGAATCTCGCAGACAAGATGTTGAGGAACATACATCTAAGTAACAACACACACACACACACACACACAGTCTCTCCCAGTAATCATGACACTGGTCGACCCTCTGACCTAAGTGATGTATTTCTGTGCAAGTGTGTGTGTTCTGGCTCCAGTCTGGGTCATGCATTGTCGGGAATGTTGATGAAAAATGACAGGCCATTATTACATGCCATGGTTGTCCCCTCCTCTCTTCCCCCACCTCACCACTAGTAGGGGGATCATTTTGAAAAATGCTGTCCGAGTCCGAATCAAAAACCACTGTCTCCGACTCTAAAACAAAACTTTGTCCAACTGAGCACCAATGTTTAAGAATTGTGTGCTAATCTAAACTTGAATTTCTTTGTTGTTTCTTTTGTGATCACCTACTTTTTTTTTTTTTTTTGCACCCCACCTCCCTCGTCCTACTCCATTAGGTTCTTCTGGACTCAAGTTTCCCTGTGGAGGTCATTGTAGTGCTAATGTTCTGCGGGATGGGGGAACAAAAGCACCAAGCATGTAAAAGAAGCCTGGCTTTCTGGGGGGGGGGGGGGGGGATCAGGCAGATGCAGGTAGGGGGTGTGAAGGTTCAGGTTACCTGCTCACTCCCTGAACACACTGACTCGTCCTCTCATGATTCGGGACCACCTGGGTTGCAGGCACTGCTCCGTGAAGAATCAGATAGTTTTGGATACAAGCAAAGAGACATATAAAGGAGACTTCACACACACACACACACACACACACACACACACACAAACGATAAATGATGATCGCACACCCTCTGAGGCGATGAACCCACACATCTCCAGCTTCCACTGACCCATATCTGCCGAGTACAACTCCCGGGGTCTCGGGGTGGATGTCAAGAGGTGCTGTGGCTGTCAGTGACGGTTGACCCTGCACCACTCCTCTGATATCTCCTGTCACACATCACTGCCCAGGAAGCACTTTCCTTTCTCCTCTGGTCTCAACACACTTCATCATGCTGTCTGACTACAACAAGGATCAAACTTCAGACCACTGACCGGCATGTGTGTGGGTGTGTGTGTGCGCGGTAGTGTGCTTGTGGATAAACATCAGTGTGTGTTCTCCTTTGAGTACATTTATCAGTGCAGTTTCTTTAAAATGCATTTAAAACCTTGTTTGAAAATAAACTCAAAGTCAATCTTCTGATGAAGATTGTCACATTTGATATGACCTCGAAACCTCAAGTACAGTGTTTAAAGGTGCCATATGTAAGAATGTGGCCAAAAAACGGTTACTACATTCAAATTCAAAATACCGAGGTCTTTTAGGTTTCGTTTTCTGACGTAACTGGCAACCCACGGTTGCTCGGCAGTTGAGACTCTACTGACTGCACTGATTGGTAGACGGCGGTAGGTGGCGCCACATGCCAAAACATGGTTTCAGAACATAAACATGATTTGCAGTCTGCAAAATATTTTTTTTTAATGCAAATATTTTGTCTGTACTGTTGTTGTTGGTGAGTTCAGTTTGTTATATGAACATTATTCCTGAGTCTCTGTGACATATTAGGAGAATTTTATGGCCAGTTACTTTAGATTTATTACGTAATGCACCTTTAAATGTTTTTAAATCTTTGTTTTTTCAGGTCAGAAAGAATCTTAACCAACGTTTGTCAATTTACAGTAAAAGAAAAAGGTGATTTGAAGACCTAGATTTTCCGTGAACACTGCACAGGCAAACTGAATTTGCTGATCAAGATCATTCCCTATCGAAAAAGACCAGAATAGATTTTTGGACTTTGCTGTGTGGACTGATTCCAGTGTGCTGAACCTGAAGGACTTTGAACATTGGATTAGACCCAGAGCCTGTATTTTTAGTCCTAGTCAATGGGACAGAGGCTGTTTTTTTTTTTTTGCTTGTTTTTTTCCCCAAAGCCATTTACTACCTTATTGCTGCTGTAGAAATGATTATGAGTGGAACTCTAGTAGCAGAAGAGGAAGTGTAATTGAAGTGTAAGTAATAATAATAATAATAAGGACTGAAAACACATACATAAACTACTGCCTCGGCTGTGTCCAATTTGCCAAAGAATGATGTAATACAGGTTTGAGATTAAAAAGAAAAAGTGCAGCGTATATGTTTTTCTAAATGTGAGAAAAAAAATCTAATGTGTAGCTATTTATTAGGTGGGAGCATGTATCATTTCCTGCCAACTCAATCATAATATTTAACATGTTTCAACACTGAGTAATGTCTAAAATAGTGAGCAGCCATAGCCACAATTGATGGTAATTAAGAACAGTATAGAAAAATGAATGGAGTGGAACACCACAGAGATTATATCCGTCCATAGTGTAGTCCAAATATAGCGCACATGTACACATACTACTTTATTTCAGTCGCGCCGTAATTTCCACCCATTTAAAAGAACATGTAGATTAAAAAAAAAAAAAAAAAAGGTCACAGCATGCTAAGAATAGTCCTTGTGTTAATATCTGGAAGCATTTAGATGTTGTTGTGTTTGCTTAGCAAACACTTTAAAGTGCAAAGAGTGCTGTGGTTGACCACATGGGAATAAATATGGTTTCTGATCGGCTCGCTAAATACCTTCCACAGAGTAAATATGTATTTAAAAAAAGATGTAACAAAAACACTGTGAGCCACCCGGGTATAAATGCTAGCTGCTACACACAAATGTGGTCATCAGATGTGTGTGTGTGTGTGTGTGTGTGTGTGTGTGTGTGTGTGTGTGTGTGTGTGTGTGTGTGTGTGTGTGTGTGTGTGTGTGTGTGTGTGTGTGTGCTGCTGCAGCTCCATAAACCCAGCGATATCATTACTACACATCCTCACATCCTCCTTACAGACAAATACGTTGTTTACACTTTGAACCTGAAGTAGCCTCGTTTTTTTTTTTTTTTTTTTTTTTTTGAAAATAGACTATGATTCAACATATAAATGATTGCGGCAGCTTGTGTACACACAGAGATCTGAAACATACATAAATTAGGTATTGTGAGAATCTGACATGTTGTTGTACTGGTTGTCAGACACTCAAAGCACATGGTTTTCTATCAGGTTGTTTTTCATGTACGCTTTGAATTTGCATAAAAATCTGCCAGAAACGTATAAATACAAGATTATGGTAATTATTTATCTGAAATATAATATTATGTAGGTGTTTACACTTGATGGAGGTGGAAAAGTTGGCATATCTTCCCCATTGCTTTGGAAAAATGGTGGATACGTAGGACAAGAGGAGGCTGGACCTTTACATTTTGTGCCACCCACTGCTTATCTTGGAGAAATAAGTATTTGCATATCAAAACATCACAGCAGTAGTGGATTGTCAATTAAAAAAAGAAAATCAGTTAAAATTTGCAATTAATTTTAATAGCAACCAGGTTACAGTCTGCACTGCCTGTACCAGTTTGTGTTCAATCACCCTCAGTCTTGAAGTTTCCTGCCAAATCCCAGCTAATATTGTTCTTGATTGCAGTCCAGCGTGGAACATGTGGACTCGTGGTTTACCATCCACTTGTGCACAGGTCAGGATCTCGGGTCAGGATGATGATGATGTGCCTCGCGAGCACCTTCCTCTCTCCGTATTGTAATGTAAACAACCTCAAGTGTATTACACTGGGCCGCTTCCTGCTGCTATGTGTGTGGCATGCTGCCTACGTCAGCTGATGAGACACAAGTGCGTCTGTTTGTGCAGTTTTTAAATAAATGGACTTGGGATGGAAGCAGCCAAATTATGAAGGACTGTTTTGGTTTAACTGTCAGAGTGTGGTGTGGACACTTTTTAAGAAATTGATTATGACAAGAAGCTGACAATGACATGAAAATCATTTTTGGATAAGGTTTTGTTTCTTTGAACGTGGACGCCAGGAGTAAACATATGTATTGCAACATGTTTTCCCTGCAGAATGATTAAATCAACCCAGCAGAAAAAGACCTGACAGGAAACAGCTGGTGTTTGTCAATTGTAAATGTGCTTCAGGCTTCAGTGAATTCCATCTTCGCTTGTTTCCTCTTAATATCTAAGGAAGAAAAGCTTTGGTCAACTGGTCTGTGTGGTGCTTGGCCCGTTTTGTTACAAACCACACACAAACACCAACCAAGGACTCAGTGAGAAGTATTACTTGTAGTATTCTCCATGTATCAAAAAAAAAAACTCCTGTGTTGTTTTGACCTATAATTATACTGTTTACTATACACAGATGTGCAACAAAAAGTTGTGGGTCAACCTTTCACAACAGCATCAAGGCCTGTCAATATAATTCTTACAAGTCTCTGTAACATGATGAGATGAACTATGTTTACTGCCATAAGTTAAGAGAGACAAAAAGTGTTTTGATGACGATGGTAAAGGGTGCCATCTACAGGTATTCCAACACCTGAAAGATAAAGGTACGGTGGCCAACAGGGGCAAACGCACTGCAAACCCCAAAACACCAGCAAATAAGAAAACGCCAGCAAGTAAGAAAACGCCAGCAAATAAGAAAATGCCAGCAAGTAAGAAAACAACAGCAAATAAGAAAACGGCAGTAAATAAGAAAACAACAGCAAATTAGAAAACGCCAGCAAATAAGAAAACGCCAGCGGTAAGAAAACGCCAGCAAGTAACAAAATGCTAGCAGGTAAGAAAACGCCAGCAAAAACAAAACGGCAGCAAATAAGAAAACGCCATCAAATAAGAAAACACCAGCAAATAAGAAAACGCCATCAAATAAGAAAACGCCAGCAAGTAACAAAATGCTAGCAGGTAAGAAAACGCCAGCAAAAACAAAACGCCATCAAATAAGAAAACGCCATCAAATAAGAAAACACCAGCAAATAAGAAAACGCCATCAAATAAGAAAACGCCATCAAATAAGAAAACGCCAGCAAATAAGAAAACGCCAGCAAATAAGAAAACGCCAGCAAATAACAAAACGGCAGCAATTAAGAAAACACCATCAAATAAGAAAACACCATCAAATAACAAAACGCCAGCAAATAACAAAACACCAGCAAATAACAAAACGGAAGTGGTCCGGGTCTGTGTGGGCGCTGTCGTGCAGGTTTTTGTTGTTTGCTTTTTCTTTTTTTATGAAAGGCCACCGGAGGAGGACAGATGAGAAAGACAGAGGGAATTGGAGAGGCAGAGCAACAAACAAGCACCAAAGTCAGTCCAGGTTGAACAAGACAACATAATGACCGTGACCGTAAAAAGCAAAAGTAAAAAAAAGAACAAAACACCAACTACAACAACAACTGTGAGCAACCACATGAAGAAAAAAAAGGTAACTGAGCCTACAATGGCTCTATCAGTTTGAAGTCTGAAGTAAAGTGAAGCAGAATGAGTGTGTGTAGGGTTTGTCAATAGATGTGGTTAGGTATTGAAGTGAGAGACTGCGTCGATGTCTGGTCAGCCCCCCACACAGTAGGCCTATCAGGGCCCAGATGCACACAGCATCCAGCAGTCCTTCAAGGCAGAAGCGAACCACAGGGAAAGCCATGTGCCCAGCCATGGGTGACCAGGTGGGGGTGACCACCTTGGGGATCAAGAATGATGAAAGGAATGATAGGACCACGAATAGGGGCCAAACCACCCTGGGCACAGGCAGGGCCCTGAGTTCCAGGGCCCCGTGCACCCAGGATCGTCGTGCAGGTCTCCAGTCATCACCCACCACCAAGAGTGGAGCCCCCTCCCCAGACATCTACCCCCAAGGAGGCGCCACAACTACCCCAGCTATACACCCAGAGGCTAACCATGCACGTCTCTCCCAGTGAGGTACAGGCTGAGGTCTACGGGGGCCCCCCAGTCAGGGGAATCCCCCAGGGGAAATAAGATGGGCAAGCCTTCAAGCAGGTCAAAGCAAATCCCCCGAGCATAGTTAGGGTCCAGAGGTCCAAGGGTTCACCACGTTTGAACCCGCAGTGCCCCTGGCACATAGCCCCACCAAACACCCAAGCCCCAAACCGCCATCCCCCACCCAACTGGGGAGCGAGAGGTAGAACACTCACGTCCACTCCTCCCAATTGCCCCGGCCTGTATGGCCACTGGGTGAATGTGGCGTAGACAGATTTTGACCAAAATAGCCAAGCCTTTGAATTTTGCAGTCAAAGATTTGTTGTTTTTTACACTGGATACCCTTCCTGATGCAAGGTTATCTGGGCTTTGGAGCAGGGTTAGAAGTGCACTGGATGTGCCCCCAGATTATCCAATTAACAGGGACGGGGATGGGGTACCTTGTTCAGGGGTAGCCCAGCCCTTAATTTTATCACTTAACTCAGATTTAAAATAAAACACCGTGTGCTGTTAACTGTCTCCTTTAACTGAAAACCTAGATTGGTGCTTGATCAATGGTATCTTTGATTTCAGGAGTCAGCAAAGCCCAAAAACTCACTGAAGTGCATCTGTGGTGAGACAAAAGGCAAAGCAAAGAGAGAAAGTGGCAGAGAGCACGGTGCCATGACCTGGAGGTCATTGGCAGTAGATAATCTGGTATGAGAACAAATGATAGCCAGTCAGTAATGATGGGGCCTAATGCCGGAGAAGAAAAAAGAGAGAGAGCGCTGCAAAAGAGAGAAAGAAAGTTACTGAGAACTCCCCTATGTTTCTTGTCATCTGTGTGCCAAATTAGGCCGGGGCGGGCGGGCGGGGGGGGGCAAAAGAGAGCGCAGATGGACCACACCGACTGACTGGTTGTACTAATGTGGACGCTTTCTGTCCAGGGTCAGATATTTACTCCTAATTAGCTGGAGGAATGCAACGCATGAGAGCGGAACAGATACGTTACCATTTTGGCCGGAATTTCCTCTCCTTCTGTGGCATGCGCTACTTTAACCTGATTAGGTATGGCACTTATCAGAGGAGATGAAAGCACTCAGGGGGTCGGTGATGCATTGCCGGACACTCCTTCTCCTGCTCCCATTTTACCCCCATTTCCAACACGACCCTCCCCCACGGCCCCGTTAATGGTCGCACTTTGTGTCATTATGCTGGGAAAACGTGATGATTTACGGTAAGAATTAATGCTGCGCTCCAAGTGTGTCACTTGTTGCAGGGCGGCTCAAAGAGAAGTTTCGGGGGCAAAAATGAGCGCAGAGAATTCCAACTTTTTATTGAAGGATCTAGAAATTAGATAAACATGTTTTACGAGGTGGAGAAAGGGGCACGCTGTTGTCGGGAAATGAGACAATTTCCCGTCTATGTACATGAATGTGTGTTTCATTGCAAGTATCAATGCTGGTGGGCAGCATGTCAGAGGAGATTTCATGGTTGCAATCAAACTTGCGGCATCAACAGGCCTAAGTTGTTCCTAATGATGGATTACAGGTTTTAAATGGCAGATGAAGCAGCCCTGCCGTCGCAGAGCCTTCATTTCCTGCGTTTGTCGTGAAAACAGGGACACATTTAGCGCATTTTGACAGCAAAACATTTCAACCACATTCATCATTTTTGACAGACATTTGGCTTGGATTTACTTTTAATCCAGGAGTTCTGTTATGTATTAATGATCATATAGTTTGGGGTTTTTTTGGTCTTCAACTACTGAAAAGATTCCCATGAAATGTGGCAAAAATATTTATATTGCTTATAGAACGTGAATCCTAATGACTTTTATAATCACATGACCAGTACTGGGCAGTAGCAGGTTACTGGATAATATATTACTGATACTTTTCCCAGTAATAATATTAAGTTTAGGTGAGTTAATGTGTTACTACATTGGAATTCACTTTGAGAGGCTGCCAAGTTTGCAGTTTTGCAGTACGACTCCTAGTTTGTGTTTGAATATAATGGACTTAGTTCCAAAAGAAACATTGTGATTGCATTTACAAAAGTAATATAGAAATCCTCCGAGTAATGTAACATTTGATACCAAGTAATAAGCAAAGTAATATTATGATTTATTATTTATATACGTATTACCCTTCTTGAGTAACTTGCCCATCACTGCCTCTGTCATCAGCAGTAGACAGTAAGAGTTAAGTGAAGGTAAATAATAAACTTTATCCCTGCATATTCATCAATTTGTTAGCAGACATCTCCTGTCAACAAAAAAAAGAACTATTTGCAGACAGGTTATAGTTGCATTGTACTGTTAGGTGACATCTAGTGGTCATATTTATGGCAAATACAAAATGAGTAAAGTTTAGTGACATAAAGTGTATACAAACCCCATTTCCAGAAAACCTGGTAAAAGTAGATAAACTGGTACCAGGAAAGGTGATGAAAGTTGGTTATAAAAAGAACATCCACCAAAGGATTAGGCTCTGCAAGCAAGGATTGGTCCTGTTTCACCATTTTGTGCCAAACATTGTGAAAAAATTGCCACAAAGACAATATATCTGTGGAAACTGCTGCTGAATATGCAACACAAAGCCTTCAGGTGTCATGGTTCTGTGGTGGACGTACTGTAACTTTGTGGGCTTAGGAGAACTCACTGTCACTTGACAGAGCCATCAAGACACTGAAGCTGTATTACACAGAGAGAAAGGCCATATATGAAGTTTGTGCAGCAACATCAGCGAGTTCTCTGGGCCTAAACTCATTTTAAAAGTACTGAAAAAACAATGGAAGCATGTTCTGTGGTAAGTTAAATGCAAGTTTCAGCAAGTTTTTGGGATGAAAAAAAGACAACAGTCTCTACATACAATCAACACAAATTGCAAAAACCAGCATATGTGAGTGTATGGGGGAGCATCACTGCCCATATAATGTGATCTGCATGTGAGGGTAACACTAATGCAGAGGCTTAGATTTGGGATTTTGGAGAGACGTATTCAATCCTTTAAGCATGAACTCTATTGCTACGTCAACAAGCATCATTCTGCTTTCTGAGTTGCATTCCGTGAATCAGAATCAGAATACTTTATTTATCCCCGGGGGGAAATTATGTATATATAATAATGTTCATATAACAAACTGAACTCACCAACAACAACTTTTTTTCAGACTGCGAATCATGTTTATGTTTTGAAATCATGTTTTGGCATGTGGCGCCACCTACCGACGTCTACCAATCATTGCAGTCAGTAGAGTCTCAGCTCATGAGTGACCACGGGTTGCCAGTTACTTCAGGAAACCAAACCTAAAAGACCCCGGTATTTTGTGTTTGAATGTAGTAACCGTTTTTGGCCACATTCTTACATATGGCACCTTTAAATAAAGATTTGAGTGAATGTACAAATGGCAGATTTCACCGATTTTTTATTGCATTTATTGCGTTTAAGAGGACAGATGTTCATTACCCAAGTGCACACAGCACGGACACGGGCGTGTGCTCGTGACTAAGAGAGAAAAGTGTTAATCTGGGGTTTCCGCCGACTGATGTGGTTGTGAATTTTGACCAAACATATGTTTTTTCGAAATTCCGAACAAAAACAAAATCAATCACCACGCTGTCACACAAACCACCGGTGAGAGTAGAGCTCCGTGATTATGTGCCGGTCTTATCGATATATACATACATTTTGTTTTTGTTTGTTCTGTCGAGTTCATGAATATTCCTTTTTACGCTAAATAGCGTTACAATCTGGTTTCCTTCTCCCTGGTTTGCATATTTCACAACGGTAATGATGTCAGATCGCACTGTTACTGCCATATGAGAGCTATCACTTCTGAACGCAAGACCTACCTCTGCTTGTAGCTATAGCGGCACATCTGTGCACCGTCTGTGGTGGGCTGTGTGTGTGTGTGTGTGTGTCGCAGTCGCAGGTGCTCTTCCAGCGGTGCAGGGCAATCGACAATTCATTTAATGCACACGCTAAGCATAATCTCACTGAGCACTGCGTCACACGTCCTGTACGTGATGTCCGAGCAGACCCCGAGCATTATGGGTGCTTTGGAGAAAGGATTTGTTGGGTTAATGAGCCGCGTGGATGATGTGCGAGGTGTGTTTTACAGTAAAGGACAATGAGGTCACTTCTCATTTTTTCGTTTTATACCCCACACAGAGTGTGTTTTCCAGACCATACTGCTACTTGTACTCTGTTTTCCTTCTCTGTATCCCTCACACACACACACACACACACACACACACACAATGTGACGGTCTGTATTTGCTCAGGAGTTACTGGAATGGGCCGCATTAAAGTCTGGAAGCAGAAGGACATCCAGCCCCACAGCCTCCAGGTCTCACTGTTCCACTGATTGACCTGATGAAGACCAAAGACTCCAATCACCGAGTCGATTGTGCAAATGTGTGTGTGTGTGTGCTGACAGTGTGTGTGTGGCAGGATGGCTATGCTGGCATATGTGTCACCAACCTGACCACACACGCAGTTTGGATGAACCATTATCAATTGCACATTAGACTCTTGAACGTTCTCCAGAAATTCTGGAGCCAAAATCTGCCTGGTTCTTCTCCACTGCTTCCTGTCTTCTTCTTTTTTTTAATCCCACACAAGAAGGTCTACATCAATAGTCAGTGAAGCGCACAAGTATGTGTGTGTGTGTGTGTGTGTGGAGATAACAGTTGTTTTTAACTACTGCTTCGGTGGCACGGTTACAGATGAAGTTATTCCGAAAGTGCTGCGGGGGCTACAAATCACTGCTGTGCTAATCGCTGAATAATCTGTATAATTGATTCATCGTATGTTTAGTCTATAAAACGTCAGAAATGAGTGAAAAAGCATCACCGTAATTGACATCCAGACGTTCGTCATTTCACTGTGACCTAAACAACAACAACAACAACAGCAGCAACAGTCTCTTCCACTTTTATTTCAAGACAGTTTTCTGGGTGAAGTCATAAATACTCACTTTTTTTTTTTGTTTGATATAAGGAAGAAGGATGAATATTGTATAAAATAATAATACACCCAACAAAAATATAAATGCAACACTTTGCAAATGAAAAATATGCTAAATTATGCAAACAAATATGTTAAAAAAGTGTATTAGTGAGCACTACACCTTTACTACAGGTGAGACATATCAAGATGTATAAAACTAAGGGTACAATTCCATCTTAACTATTTAAAACTACTGCAATTATTAAAAAAAAAAAAATAGCTGACAAATAAGCCAGATTATCTACAGAAAATGCATTAACAATGATATATATAACACATTCAATGCAAACTGACTGAGGAAGCCACTGTGGGATGAGGTGTTCTGACATATACTTTATTAATAATAAAGGCAATAAAATATGAAGTAATTGTAAGAAGAATCATCAGCAGCAACACTTGGTGTCGCCTGATGCTGGTACAACTGGTGCAAACTCTCATTTTTAAGCCGTTTGTGCAATTTTTGCCTCCACGCAACACCTTTCCTCTCCTGTTCCCAATGGATAACAACACATTACGTTCATTTAAGAGGTTTCCGATGTTTTACTTCCCCGTCAAACGATGCCAATTCTGTAAGCTGCTCTCATTCGTCAGACACACCATAGCATCAGCTGAGAGATAAATCCGCTCGATCGTGCGTGCGTGCGTGGGTGTTCTGGTCTGTGTTCTCTGGGTGGTCATATTTGGGAAATGTGAAGCCAAATAAAATGTGTATAATTTGGAGGGCATTTTCAACCAGATGTAGGCAGAATGTCCCGGTGTAGGCAGCGGGGTTCCCCCTTCTGAGACGTTATATTTAGAAGCATTGTCTTCATAATTCACTTTGGCATGAAGTTTAAAATGTAATGCGGTCCCTTGAGAGACGTTCACAAGTAAGAGCCTGATCTTGCAGAATTTTTTTTTTTTTGCAAAAGATTCACTTTGTGTTTGCTCGAGCGCCAGGGGAAGTCAAAGTGCTGTAAGGAAGTAGTCACAGCGATTAATGCAGAGGAGAGGAAGAACACACAAGAGCGAGACCCATTGAGAATAACAGAGGGAACGGGTAAAAAGTAAGAAAAGAGAGAATGAGTGTTCTTGCTTCTTGACCTCGTAGCATAAGGCAAGTTCAAACTCCAGCGATTATAAATTAAACTGGTATTTAAAGTGGTCCTGGCTCACCCACCCCCCCCCCCCCTTCACTTTGCCTACCCTCCTTTTCTGCCTTCCCCATTCACTGCAGGCTTGGAGCCATACATGAGTAGCACAAAGTACATGAACCTGTGTGTGTGTGTGTGTGTGTGTGTGTGTGTGTGTGTGTGTGTGTGTGTGTGTGTGTGTGTGTGTGTGTGTGTGTGTGTGTGTGTGTGTGTGTGTGTAGGGGGTTAGTCGAGTAGGTGGGCAGGGTCAGGGGTTGCCTGGCGGGGTTCTGGAGCCAGTGGTTCTTCTCCATTGTTCAGGCTAGAGGAGCCAAAGGGAGGTAAAGAGTACTGATGCCGGAGGTATTGCCTGCTTACGGTAGGGGGTTAGCAATAAGTGTGTGTATTTGTGTGTGTGTGTGTGTGTGTGTGTGTGTGTGTGTGTGTGTGTGTGTGTGTGTGTGTGTGTGTGTGTGTGTGTGTGTGTGTGTGTGTGTGTGTGTGTGTGTGTGTGTGTGTGTGTGGAGGAACCCACAAGGGGCGGAGAAGGGAAAGTAATTACAGATGATATAGGACCAAAGGGAGGAAATTGATTAAAGAAAATGGGTGACCAGGAAGTAAGCAGGGATCTTTGTTTCCCCTTCAATTAAACTGAAATGTCTCAGTGGTCTCTGACTCTTTGAGATGCATATGGTCGAGGAGCATGGGGACTGTGGGGAAACAGGGTTCAGAGTGTGGGGGGTTCTTTCAGGGAGGCGGGAGGTTTACAGAGGTGATGTTGATGGATGGACTCCCCGGCACTCTCTGTGTGTGGAGGCTGACACTCATGATAAGCCTCCATACGCTACTGTATTCACTCATAATTACGCTTGCATCGTTGCAAGGCGGCGACTTTGTGTTTTCAGCGGCGGTAAGAAACACACGCGGACGGATAAACACAAACGCTCAGCTGAGCTGCACTTAGTCGGAAGAGGAAAATGTAGACAAACAGTAAAATTATAACCCAAACACTGTAAACATCCATCACACGTTTACACACCGACTTCCTCTTTTAAACCCGCTGTCCTCTAACTTATCTTCTACTGCACGTGCACTGACTCTCAGTTTAACCTACAAGTCCACCACACCACAGTGAAATCTCAGTAATTACCTTATAAGTTATCATAACTCTTAGAAATAAAAGTGCTAAGTAGAACCATATACGGATAGGAGAACCCTTTTTAGCTCCAAAGGTTATACCTGGAACCATTTTGGAGGGTTCCACCAAGAACCCATTTCAAACCCTTTATTCAGGAAAGGGGTTTTTCAGAAGCAAATGGTTCCAGGTAGACCCTCAGCCCTTGTAGAAGGACCCTTTTAGAACCCTTATTTCTAAGAGTGCAGGAGCTGTAACTGTGACACTTCATGATTCATATGTCCCCCGATCGCAGGCTCTGCCATGTCTATTTGTCTTTCAGGTGTGTAGCTGAGGTGCTATTGGAAACACCTGGCTTGTGTTCCCAATCCGCTTAAAGGCCACTTAATCAAGATGCCAGGGTGCTGATGTTGACCAAGCCTGGGTAGTTTTTTCACACATACAACAACTCCTACTGCCGCGCCTCATTCGGATTATGTATCTGACTATGAGCTGGTCCTAATATTCATGTCAAAAGATGTTGTATCCCAACAGTGGCAGTCTATTAATAAAGTTTGTTTTTGTCATAATACTTGATTTTTTATTAACATTTCATAGACACTGGGAAAAGAGAATTGAAAGTGAAGCAAACTAATAAATAAAAAATGTACAAGTTAATGAAAAAAAAGTGAAAATATTTTGAGTTAACTGTATCCTCAGGGTCATCAAACCCTCCTCGACCTTCTCCCGCATTCATTGTTTGCCTGCAGTTACTTGCTTGGCAAATGTGAGGAAAACAGTTTGAATAATTTTACAAGGCGGCGGAGGGAGGAATAACAGTGTAGGTGGTGTGTGTGTGTGTGATAGGTGGGGTGTGGTGGATGCGTGTGTGTGTGTGGGGGGGGGGGGGGGGGTGGGGGGGGGGGGGGTTGAAGAAAGAGAAAACAGGTTGTCAGTGTGGTTGAACAGCAAAATAGCATTTTCTCCTCCGGGCTCAGCCTCCACAGATGTTTCATTCAGGCCCCCATGGCAGGGCCACTCTAAAAAGTGCTCCAGTCCCGACACAATTCAGCCCCTTTGTGCGACGAAGGGGAGAAGGCTCAGCCCACTGTTTACTGCTCGTCCACCCCCACTCCCCCCACCCCCCCCCCCCCCCTTGTCTAAACCCCCCCCCTCCTCGTGTTAGCTGGCGGAACAATTGGGGAGGGCCTTGCCCAGAGCTGGGGCGGTGTGGCAGGTCAACAGAATGGGCTGTGAATCCTGTGCCTCTGAATCCTCTGGGTGGGTGGTCCAGCTCTCTCCACTCTCTGTGTCTCACACACACACACACACACACACACACACACACACACACACACACACATAGAAACACACTCTCCTCTCCTTCCTCTCCTCTCCTCTCAGTGCTCATTAGCTCATCCACTGGGCCAGGCTCTGTGATATGGTGATAGGTGGCCCAGAGAGGAAGCCAGACATGGGGTCTTTCTTCAGGATTAGCAAAAAACTCCCGGGTTCTTCATCACTGCGAGCAGGTCCCGCACAAGTCCAAGTCAAAAAGAGAGAGAGGGGCCTGCGGTGGCCCACGTGGAGCCTGCCAGTGACTGGGTGGCAGTTAACACTAATCCCACCGCTGATTACCACAGGCATGGAGAAATAAACAGTAATAAATGAATCTGCAGGCGCACATGCACCCTTTCAACTCCACCTGCACAAGACACTTGTCATGACACTTGTGCAGCGACACACAGAGGCACACACAGCAACGTTGCTGTTTCACGATTAAGTAGCTTAAGATTTATTAAACAAAATGCATATTCATGATCAAACGTATGTCTCTAGATAATGGCTGGTTTACCTATTCAAAATTATATTATGTGTTACAGAAATTGAATTGAGTTTTGGTCGTTTTTCATTAAATTATAGTTAACAAATGTATTTGTCCAAAACCTAAATTATTAGCTTGCCCGATGAATCACTAAAGTAATTAAAGATACATGATATTTTGTGCAGTTTTTGTACCAAATGTGTTTTACAGTAGTCTACACCAGAGTGGAAATAAATGTAGTTTAAGTTAGAAATACCTTCAGCAACAGGAGACAGCAGCAGGCTCATGTTTGGCATATTACCATAGTTACAGCGACATCTAGTGAGCAAAAAAAGAACTGACAAGAATGTAAAAAAAAAATAATAATAATACAACAGATACAAGTTAACATGTTTGATCATACCTCTGCACTGTTTTGGGTTAGGGAAAACAAACTGAGCTGAATAATAAAGTTTCAACAAATATTACATATTTCTTATTTCTACCATTAACTGTTCAACTTGTGATTCAATTCAATTCTCAATAAAGAGAGAAAGTCACATCTGTCGTCTCACTTGTGAGACAAAGTGCACCACGTATTTCCTCCTCCAGCTACATTTAAGCAACCGTGTACATCCTGCTGTGGTCACAGACCTTGATCCTCTTTTTGATGGTTTTCGTCAGTGCACGCGACGCAGTGAGACTCTGAAGAATACAAAACCCGTATGACAGCATCTTATTGGGCTTTGATTAAAACATATTATCTGCACCGCTGCTGCCATCAAACACACACAATGTCACTGACTTGTTGTTTCTTCTTCATCATCCCAGGTAAGGCTGCTTATTTGCTTGAGTTTAGATTACACTGTGTAACTGAGCTGCATGTTATAGTTCGGAAATCATTCAGGTCATTTATCGTAGATGGTGAATAACCATAATAATATATACACTACCGTTCAAAAGTTTGGGGTCACTTAGAAATGTCCTTGTTTTTGAAGGAAAGGCACTTTTTTTCCAATGAATATAACATTAAATTAATCAGAAATACACTCTATACATTGTTAATGTGATAAACGACTATTCTAGCTGCAAACGTCTGTTTTTTTAATGGAATATGTACATAGATGTATAGAGGCCCATTTCCAGCAACTATCTCTCCAGTGGTACATTGTGTTTGCTAATCGCCTTAGAAGGCTATTGGATGATTAGAAAACCCTTGTGCAATGATGTTAGGTTCTTTGACGAAAGAGCAAAATTATTATTTTGAATACAAATCATTAGCTCTAATCTTGTCAATGTCTTGATTATATTTTATATTCATTTTGTAACTCTTGATTAATAAAAGTGTGACTTTTAATGGAAAACACAAAAGAAATTGTATAGGTGACCCCAAACTTTTGAGCCTTAATGTATATATATATATATATATATATATAGCAGTATAAGCAATAATTTTATTTTTTAAGATAACCCCGAGATCCACTGTGACAGTCAGCAAACAGTCGTCTTGTAAAAGAAAATAAAGCACATCGATCATTTGTTCCGTAAATAAAATAAATTGCATCAATGTGTCTTGACATTTTCCCACTATATTTTACATGGAAAAAACTATTTAACCATGTCTAAGCTTACTCGAACTACAACTAAGATGTAGACATCAGGCATAAAACCATTTGGTAGAAAGTCCTGAGGGCCGAAATCATAATGAGGAGTCCACAAATCATCTCGTCTCTGACATGGACTCTGGATTCCCAATAGAAACCATGTGCTGTGTCCTGCTGTAGGGCTGTTATACCACAAAATGGCCCCATGGGTCTAAATTAAATTCATGACCCATCAGGCTGGATGACTCTTGATTAATCATAACTTGAAAGTGGAGGGGAAATCCCAATGAGTAATGTTGTGGTTTATTTTTGTGTTCATCAGTCGTATTTAAAAGCTTTTATTCTTTCCTGCAGGTTTGGTCGTAGCTTCTGTCACGGCAGATGTGACAACAACAACAACAACAACAAGCGGAGGATTGATCGGAGTAATGGAGGAGTTTAATGAGTCCTCCATCTTCAGCAGTGACACCAGTAACCTTTCCACTGTCGAGGCCTCCACCAACACCACTGACACCGGTATCAGCAGCACCACCTCCAGCATCAACAGTATCTCCAACACCACAAATAGCATCAGCAGCATTACTGTGTCCCCAACGACAAAGCAGACAAGTGAGAGTGTTAAACTGAATACTTATATTTTCTGGTGTGCTTGTATGATGTGAGTTTTAGTTCACTTGTGACATGACGTGCTTCTTCGTTTCAGGTGGCGAAACTCCTGGTAGTGGCCGAGCCCCAGAAAATCCCACAAAGTTCTCTACTACACCAAAACCCAGTGCTCATAGAAACACAAGTGCCAAAAGTGAGTAGAGAATGCTGATAAATAAACCATTTTCTACAATTGGGTGTTCCCAAATTAGCTTATGATGTTGACAAGTGTACCAAATGTTCCTACTCTATGAATGAATGAATGAAATAGAGAACTTCTGCCGGCCGACAAGGTTTTATTCTCGTTGCGAGGAAAAGGTCACTCTTCACAGGAGTGATCCTTGCTGGAAAAAGACCCCGAGCAAAGTGAGCACTCCATATTTATGCCTGAGCAGCTTCCCTTCCGCATTCCTCCAATAGACACAGACTCTACCTTTTCAGACGGTGCTTTCACACTTCTTTGTCTATTGTAGGTATCGGGGAGCTGGCTCCCTGCGGGTGCTGCAGGAAGGTGCAGGCTAGACACAATATACAATACACTGATTATGGCCAGTTCTAGCTCTGAGACAGAGGCACTGAATTTACCATGACAGTACTAAATATTGAGCATTAACACCATCAAAACGTCTTATGCTTCAATGCAATGTTGAGAATTTAACAATAAGTTTGACGTACCATACATTTATTACAGTAAAATGATGAATGAGTCTGATGACTTATAACATGAACCACAGTCATAGCGTTGTGATACTTTTCAGGATTCTGCTTGCATGTTAAATTCCATAGGAAAGAATATCTAATAAGAACACTTTCTTGCAATTCTGCTCAGCATCTTTCACGTAATTGTTTTAATTTCACATTACTTGTCCTCCAGCCTCATTAGGTTGACTGATTTTTTTTTTTTTTTTTTTAAAGACTGTAGCCTTTGAGAGCTAATAGGCCACACATTTTCAAAAATAATGCACCTATTGCTTCATGCATGAATGAGTGAGGCAATGCATGTTAAATGTTTGCTAAATGAAAATATGTTATTTACATCATGTATATTTAAAAAGGGACAGAGCATATTAATGAGCATCAGTATACTATACACCTGTAAATACACTATATGGACATAAGTATTCGGACGCCTGACCATTTACAGGGACTATAATGATGTATTTAAATACATATTTCGAGATTTTGAAATGTTCCTAAGGGAATTTGTTTCCATTCATTCTGTAGAGCATCTATGAGGTCAGGCACTGATGTTGGATGCAAGCCAGTCAAGTTCTTCTGCACTGAACTCGTCAAACCATTTATTTATAGTCCTTACTTTGCGCAATGGAACACAGTCATGTTCAAGTAAAAAAGGGACCTTCCTCAAACTGTTGCCACAAAGTTGGAAACAAAGCACTGTCCAAAATGTCTTATACGATAAGGGGCCGAGACCAAAGCTTGAATGAAACACCTGAATTCACTACTTGATGAGTGTGGCTAAATACTTCATTACACAAAAATGCGTTTCTAAAAAAAAAAAATGTTCTACTTATAACAGCAACCGCTGCCGCCCGTCAGGACGGAGGAGACACAGTCGGTGAGTTAAATGTATCACACAGTTCATGACTTAAATAGATCGGCCTATGAGTCTTACATAAGACTGAACATAATTGTTGCCCCTTCAGGTATCGTCATCTTCATTGTGATCATACTTATGGCTGTAGGATTTGGAACTGCTTGTTTCTTTTTACGAAGAAGAGAAAAGGTAAGTCTGGCATTAGCTCTTCACTTCCACAACAAAGAAATAGAATTAATAGGTCATTGATAATAGCTTAGTTTTGTATGAAGAGCAGAAAGGTCAAACTCCTCTGAAGCTCACTTTTGGACAAAAAAAACAACAAGACTTTTCGTTTACATCACACTTCAAATTTAATTTAAACTTTAAATATTATGGATTATCGGAGCATTTGTTGTGGAAATGTTTCGTAAATGTGTTTTCTGGCACTCCTCTTCTTACAGAGCTACTCTGTTGACTTGGTCTCCAGACAAGATGACGCCAACATCCCTCTCAGCACGGTGGAGCCAGAGTTGCCTGCTGATACGGTGCCTCAGAACGGTCAGTGCAACACTCTCACGCACTGCAACAGGGAGAAAATCACAGAGAATGTTTGTACCTGAACAGAATTCCCTGCACCCTTTTCAGGACTGCAAAGTACAGAAGCTGCTCCAGAAGAGGCACAACGCACAACCCAAGAGGAAAAACCTGAAGGGCAAGAGGAACCGAGAAGTGAGAGCTTATCTTTGATTGATCAGAGAGACAGAAACGAGAAACAAGGCACTTGTGTGAGGTTTGAGGTTCACAGTATAAACAGTATGAGCTAATCATGTGCTACTGTTTTTCCTCTTTCTTAAGAATTAAACTGAGAAAAAGGAAGTACAGTGCATGAAACTATACCAACACTGATCCCTGTATAGAGGCATGTATAGTATAAAAGTGTTAGCTTCTCTATAGAATTTAAAAGTGTACTACAAATACAAAAAACTCCACAGATGAGGTACATTTTATAGGAAGGAAATGTGACATTATGCAAGGTAATGTGAAACACACAGCTTGTGTAAACTTTTGATCAATTTTGGACATCAACTGAAAATTGTGTAATGGAAAGTGTGTGTGCACAACTGACTGATTTCTTCATTTGAAGAAGAGAAAAAGGTTGAAGATGGCCTGCAGTACCAAAGTCAACCACTTGATGGAAATGGAACCCAAGTTAACGCATTTCAAGCCAACTGCAGTTTGCCCACAACTGCAGCAAAAACCTAAACTAGTTGATTCAATATTTAAAGAAAATACATTCTATAGCTTATATATTTAATATACATTTAAATGTAATTTAATATAAAAAAAAACTAGATTGTATGCTTCATGGGTGCCTATTTTACTCAGGGGTTTCACCATATTGAAAGGTAAGAATATGTCATGTCTGGGCCTGCCTCTTTACACCGACAGCAGTGACGGTCTTACGACTTTAGACACGACACCGGTGGACTCACGACTCAAAAACAATGAAAAAGTTTTAACAAAAAAGTTAACTAAAACCAGGACCATGAAGATCTGGCTAATTCTTGACAACATTCACACATGGACTGAACAAGACAAACTGGCAAAAAAAAGACAAGCAGAGACAGGACTATTTATACAGGAGGTAGAGAGACAACAGGTGAAACCAATCGGGGGCGGGGCAGACAATCTCAAAGGCGGGAAATCCCACAAAGGGAGGAAGACATGGGTCTGAAACGAGAGGGAAAGTTGAATAAAAAATAAAACAGGAAGTGCACAATAAGACTAGACATGAGTGACTAAACTTGACAAACTTGACGTGACATCACAGACGGCCACTTTGAAAACCTGCTACCTTCCGAACGGTTCTCTTCCTGTCATGTGAAAGAAATAATTGAACTTTTTCTGCTGTCCGAGCATGTTAGGAAGCCAAATATGTGTCATCGTATTTGTGGGTTTTTGCCGAGGTTCTGGTTAAATTCGAACACAAAAGAGACGATTTCTGTGACGATGACTCACTTGTTTTAAGTGTTGCACCAACTGAAGGCAAGACTGAAGAAACCAGCCAAGCACTTGGTAAATAATAGAAAATAAACTTCTCACTTCTGCTCAATGCAAAGCCACACCTTTGACCAAACACTTATAGTCTAATCCCACTGACAAATTACTGAAGAATAAACACACTGTACTACTATGCAACAAAAAAGACAATCAGTTTTCATTTTCATCTTTGCAGGATTATAAAGAAGATAAAGGTAGATATAGGAATACAAATATAAAAAGGCAAAACAAATGATGAGGGGCAAACTCCGGTGTTGAGAGGTAATGTGGTCCAAGGCCATGAAGACAGACAACAACACCTTGAAATTGATCATGTAGCGTTTTGGGAGCCAAGCCATGGTGAGCAGAAGCATTCTGAACAAGCTGATGATGAGCAATGGAAGCCTGGCTAATCCAGTCAAGTTGTAATAGAATAGAATAGAATAGAATAGAATAGCCTTTTATTGTCATTGTATTGTGTACAACGAAATTTGAGTGCCACTCCCTTTGGTGCAATTTGCATTCAAATAAAAGAAAAAAAGAAAAAAGAAGACATTTTTGTAAAATTATATACATAAACTATACTATACATAAATTATGTATACACACAATTTGCAGCAAACTTTTGTAAACAAAACGGCAAGTTAAACAACATATAATATAATAAATGTGTAATAAATATGTAATAAAAGCAAACATGGTTTTCACCAGAATCGACATGACCTTTTCGTTATAACAGAGCTAATCTGCTTTCCAATTTGAAATAAGATTCCATTATTGCCCTCACTCCAAACGGTATACATTCAGTCTTCTTGACGTTAAAAAATGTAATGCCATCCATGTTGTGAAAATAGAGCCCAATGGAAGCAAATAGAGCGAGAACAGAACAGGCTCTAGGATCGAACCCTGTGGCACTCCACTGGGTATCACCAATACTAACAGAGAAGCTTCTGTCAGCCCGGTAAGAGCAAAACCTTTCCAAGGTGACACCTTTAATAATTATCAAAGTCCGGACTGAAGCAGAGACTCGCCATTAAGGTACACAGACAGCTGTTCCCATTTCCAGCTGCAGTATCTGAAATGAGAAAGCTGAGCTGGCAGTGAGGGTCAACAGTCCACCTGTAACAAGGAGCAATCCTCCACCATAAACCAGACAGACATGATGATTTTCTGAAGGTTGGAATGATGCCTGAGGAGCCATCTTAGTCATGGCAGTATAATGTCTCGACCAGCGGCCACCATCCTCTCTCCCCTTCATCTCCGCTTTCCCTGCACCTAACCCTGGGTCAGATAATGATGGGGCCGCCCTACTTTCCCACAGTCCTCAACAGCTGCGTGGCTGTAGCTCATTAGCAACTGGTCAGTAATCAGCTGCTGCCGCTTCATCACCAACATGGTGGCCTCCTCGCATGCTTTTTGCCCAGGATAAATCCTCCCTCGATGACTGAGAGAGGGCAGAACCACTGCAGGCTATACGAGTGAAAATACTGTTATTATGTAGCAGCTAAACACAGAATACAGTGTCTTATAGACGTTTAAAATGAAAGACTAATATCTGTTGACTGATTTATTCTGGCAGTTTGACTTACGATGAAACTTGCAAGACATGAAGCTTAAAACTGTTGTGTCGTGACTTTTAAATGTCTATTAAAGTTGTCAAAAGAGTTCACACAATGTGGATTAAGTGTATCAGCTTCACAGCCATCAGTTTAGGTCTTTGTGTCTGTATCAGTGTCAGTATAAGGCAACAGCAACATTGTGCAAGTAAAGCTAGACAGCTGCAAACATCTTTAAATGTGGCTGAAAACACAAAGTGCCCATGAAGATTTTTTTTTTTTAAATATCTGGTTGTGGCACTTTCAAAGATAGCTCTCTGTCCTTCACAGCAGAGGGTGAGAACTCCGTCGATCCCAGTCCTGAGCCTGCAGCCCAAGTTCCTTCTCCGGACACGTCTGAGGACAAAGCCAAAGAGGACGTCGTCGTCGAGCAGAGTCCTCTTGCACCCGTGCAGCCAACCGTGGACGAGAAAACCGACGACGAAGGCGGCGTCTCCAACCAGACGTCGGCGGAGTCGCTGAAGGAAACAAACGAGAACAACAGCAACAACAGCGCTGACGTCAGTCTGTGGAGAGGTGAGCATTCAAAAAGGTACAGTCACTGAAATTAGATGAACATAAATGAACTGCTCTTTGTAGTTGTGTGCATTTCGCTAGGTAATTACATCAGAGTTGTTCAAGTAACCCATTTCAATCTTCAGCTTTAATCAATGTATAATTGCATAACATAGATAGTGGTTGTGTTTATTTTCCACTCTTTTTGACGAAAGCAATGGTTATGAATTCACCTTCTTGTCATCTGAACAGATCTGAAGTCAAGCAGCATCTTCTGGGACATTCCCCTTGACTGTCCTGTGTGACGTTATTGGCTCGCTTGGTAAGTCATCGGACTACACACAATCAAGGAGTGTTCCATCCTCAGAGGGGTGTTAGGAATCAGTATACATTCAGTCTTTCTGATCAAAATCAGTCTATTTCGGCTAACTATATATACCACACTTGACATGTTTCCGTTTCCTTACGATATCGATTGCCCAATCTAGATGAGATTCTTCTCACATGAGTCCTAACTCGGGCCGTCTCAGTCTAATCATCGTGTGCTACAGGATGTGAGGCCCACACATCTGCACCTGCACCCCCCCCCCCCACCCTCCTATCCACTCAGAAGCACACAGGACTCAGAAGCTGCCCGAGGCCCGAGGAATTCACAGCACTCTTGCACAGCCGATGATAAGCTCACATCTCAGGAGCTCAGAACAGCTCTGAAGCTCTGTGTAAACAGTCACGGGTCATCTCTGCTCTCACAACAAACACCAGCCTCAAAAATCCTGAGCATTTATGGTGCATCTCCTAATACGGTACAATTATTAGTGGATAGGAAAAACATAATAAAGCAAAAGTAAAATCAATTCAAGTCCTTTTGTTTCTTACTTCAGTCAGATTGTATTTGTTTTAACAATGGTTTAATGGTCGCTACCTTCTCCCTCTTACATGTTATAATGCATTTACATTTACCCCTCATGTTAAAGACGATCGGGTTGACCTGATTCATCAATGTCATCACTTCTTTCAACAAAAGCACACCGTGGCTTCATAAAGGATTCTGTTTCCAGACAAACGGAAACTATCAACTTTGGTGCACAATATAATTATGGTGAAGAGTAGGGCATTGACAGGTTTACTCTCTTTATGGTTTGTCCAAGGGAGGTCAGACTTGTACATACATTGTAACCTATAAATCAGACCTTTCACAGCTGAAATAGAGCAATTTGACCTTTGACACAGGCTGTGCCAAAAGCTCTGTTTCTGCAATAGACAATAATTACATAAAGTGGACGTAGTCTTTTGGTTTTCCGGGGTGAGGACAATCTAAAAGTAAGAATATAATGAATAGCTTCCACCTTTGAATGGTAGTATTTGTGAAAATATGTCTATCTGTCACTTGATTCATACTTTCAGCAAACTTTCACATCTTCTCCAGTAGCACATGATGTCGCTTTTGTAAGTCGTGTCCCCTTTTAGAGGAAAAACTATAGTAAAACATGGCAGATGTGACTGGAAACTAGTGCGATTGATACCTGGTATTATCTAATACACTCTTAGAAATAAGGGTTCCAAATGCTTCCACCTGGAATTTGCTTCTGAAAAAACCCTTTCCCAAAGAAAGGGTTTTTCAAGGGTTCTTGGTAACACTTTGATCCAGAGAACCCTTTAAAACCCCTTTACTGAATAAAGGGTTTTAAAAGGGTTCTTGGTGGAACCCTCCAAAAGGGTTCCAGGTGGAACCTTTGTAAAAAAAGATTCTACTTGAGGACAAGCCGAAGAACCTTATATGGTTCTACTTGGCCAATTCTTCATTCTTGAGGCATCAAAATGGGAATTCAGACTCTCATGGGTGAGATCACCACCGTATACCACTTGATTTCGGCAAAATATTTTTTTCAACTACAGGTCAGTTGCCTTTTGAGCCCCTGAAATTGAAAATTTTAAGCCTTCTTTCATTGCATTAACTATTCATTACTTAATAAGAAACAATCTTGTCACTTTACCTTCAGGATGTAGTCTAAACTAGGAAACGGATGAAGCCTCAAAACTGCATGGACAGCATAGTCTACAGATGCTGCCCTCTCATGTTGAAAGTGTAATTGCTATCCTCACCACTTTAATCTTGAATTTATTTCACCGAAAAACGTGACAGTCTGTTGAAGGAAGTGTCGAGAGGAAGGGGCCGAACCGTCCTCTCCCAGCTGTTTTCTTCTTTAAGTGTGAAGGGTGTATTAGTCTGTGCTTTTTCTTTTTTCCGACAGACCCTCCCTGCCTCCTGTAAAGCTGCCCAGGTGTAATAGTTTACCTGCCAGTCTGAACCACATCAAAACTCATGCGCAGGAAGCTTCAGCTCATCTGTTATTACCAAGATAAAGATCATGCGTTCATCACAAATCCGAGTCCAAGAAAAAGCCCAAACCCAGAGAAGTGTGTCAACAATGTACGCTTCTTTATACCATTTATTCCACCAAAGCGACACAAAAAGAATCTTAGCTAAGATCCTTGACCGGCCTCATCTTTGTGACCTGCCTCTGAACCAGCAAACAGCTCTGCAAATAAAACGTCTGCCTCCGGGCTGACTGCGAGCCTCGTTTGACTCACACAGTTAAATCTCAGTCTGTCACTCTCTTTCGCTTGTCTCCTCCTTCCTGTGAAATATTCATCCCAGGCGTTACAGGCATTTTACACCAACATTACCATCGGACATGAAAGCTTACCTCTGACTGGAAACGAGCGCTCTGAAGTCCCATAATTATGCGGGTTTAGTTTACGACCTGTCAGTTCATATCCATTATCCACTGGTGCAGCACAGCAAAACTGTTTCTCAGCTTCCAGTGTACTTATCACTTCCCTCCTCAGGTGGGAATGAGTAAAGATTTTTTTGTTATTTCTCCACACTTTTACCAAATTGTGTTATTCTCTGTTTAACAAAATTGGTGTCACACTCACGTGAAACCACAGAATGGGTTTTATGTGAAATTTTAAAATCACTTCTGCCGATCTGTTTCCCACTGTATAACTCCCAGGCAGCCCTTGCCTTTCGTTTCGGGTTTTCTGGGTCTCCTGGACAATTTTGGTTTTCAGTCAGCTGTTGTGGAATTATTGCTCAATAGTGCCAAAAACATGTTTCCTACCTGCAACCCTGTAATAAACATGTAACCATGATTAATTTAAGTGGTTCCAGTTATTTCCAGTCAAAGAAGAAGCACATTAGTCAGATGGGAGATGCATGTGTAAGCAATCTAGTACAGTATCTCACTATTGAGTACTGTGGCTACAAACAGAAGAGGCCCCCATGGGACATTCACTTTCAGCCTTATCTGTTTGACAGCCTTCAAGCGGGTCCACTGTGTTCACATGTGCTCACATTAACAAATCACTCATAACTGGAAGAAAGATGAACAAGTTGCTTTCACACCCTTGGTCTGTATTGACTCCTTTTAAACTGTATCAGTCCTTGACCTACTTAAAAATACATTAACTCCTTAATATTTCTGAATATTTTCAATTATGAGAGTTACTTATTTCCTTGGTTTATGACTGGATTACACTCTTAGAAATAAAAGTGCTAAGTAGAACCATATAAGGTTCTTCGGCTTGTCCTCATAGGTCAGGAGAACCCTTTTTGGTTCCTTAGTGAACCTTAGTGTTACCAAGAACCCTTTTAAAACCCTTTATTCAAGAAAGGGGTTTTAAAGGGTTCTCTGGATCAAAATGGTTCTTACTGGAACCATTATCAAGAACACTTTCTTCGGGAAAGGGTTTTTCAAAAGCAAATGGTTCCAGGTAGAACCTCAGCTCTTGCAGAAGAACACGTATGGAACCCTTATTTCTAAGAGTGTAGAATAGAATAGCTCTTTACTGTCAATATACAGTACATTGAATCATGCACATCTGGCATTTCTCACTATTTTAATTGTAGAATGCCACATTTGGATTGTGGGTGGTAATACAATATGTAAAAACTCCTGAACATTGACGCCACACTTTTAGAAATAAGGGTTCCAAAAGGGTCCTTCTGCAAGGGCTGAGGTTCTACATGGAACCGTTTGCTTCTGGGGTAGTTGGGTTCATGTGTTCTTAGTAACACTAATGGTTCCAGTAAGAAATATTTTGATCCATGAACCCTTTAAAACCCCTTTCCTGAATAAAGGGTTTAAAAGGGTTCTTGGTGGAACCATCCAAAAGGGCACCTTTATAAAAAAGCCTCTACCTGGAGCCAAAAAGGGTTCTCCTATGAGGTCAAGCCGAAGAACCGTATATGGTTCTACTCAGCACTTTTATTTCTACGAGTGCAGCTACTAGTTTTTCTATGCAGTTACATTCAGGAAGCAAAAGCCTAATTAATTTTAAACCAGTTTTATACTTTCTTGTGCAGCACTCTGATACCGTCCTCTGCATTTGTGTGTGCACAGTGTGTTAACCTGAGCTTCCTGTGTCTTTTTATCACAACCGTGGAGTTTTGCCCTTTTTCTTCTCTTGCTCCTTGACCTGAAGAAGTTCTGGGTTGTCCTGCCCCAAAGGCCACAGGTTAGACAGACCTAATTAAAGGGTTTCACAGTGAATAATGTGTTCTCAATGTCAGAGTCAACTGGCTCACATTCTTCGCCTGTCACAGAGCAAGTCTCTGCAGAATTGGATGCGTGGCGGCGGCTGTGATGTGAAGGCCCGTCCGGGGAATACATTTCAACAAGTCCACTGCACATGACACAACGTGAAAACACATAAAGAACAACATTTGTGTCGGGAAAATAGATTGAGGCATGAATCTTATTGCCACGTTAAAGCAAATTAAGCCTCCATTGGAGATCTGGTTAAAATGCATCGTTCTCCATCCTGTGACACAAATAACCAACAGCAAATGTTCTATTAAACCATTTACAACTGGTGGCTTAACACAAAAGAGTTCTGAAACAAGATAAAAGACAGCTGTCGCCTTATCACTTCTACTTTTCCCGCTGCCGCGAAATGACATTGTTTTATTTTAGGAGAAGTCAGACTACGCCGAGCCTTTCCCCCTTCACTATTCACACCATAGTTGTTTAACAGCAACACATTTTTTGGATTCTTCCACTGAACTTCAATCGATACATTGGCAGGTGGCCCCGCTTAACACTTCCAGAGCCATGGTTTAGCAGCAGCATGTTTCACTTCTTTACGCCGCACTCCACGTCGCTCAACAAAGACATGAGAAGGTGGAGCGACATAGTGAAAACAATTTGTCGGGCGCACAGGAGTAGCGTTAGCACGCCAGTCACATAACGTACACTCAGAGCGGTTAAGTTGTTTATAATCACACCTTTGACATTTGGTGATCTATTGACAGAGCCGACTCTTCTCTGCCTGGTTACACTGCCCCGTAACTATACTGCTTTGTTCTTGTTGACAGTTCTGTAAAAAAAAGGAAACAGCTGTCCAGTTTACGGTGAAGTAATAACAACTTAGTGCTCTTTACAAATTTGTCATGATTATTGGTGTGCAGGATTTTTTTCTGGTTTTGTCACTGATTCCCTGGGGACAGGATTATGTGAGTTTTAGAATGATGTCAAAGGGGCTGAAGGAGATGACAAGGCTTAACGTTTTTGACTTTATTCAGAGTGTGTTTATATGATTCCTAAAACCTTCAATTTCTTTTGCCGTTGGTTCATATGCAGACCAAACTCAAATTCAGAGTATTCAAATCTTAGCCTCACACTATGAGACACTAATGTGTACCATTATGCTACCAATTTAGCATAATAACCTATTAACAACAGGCACTACAAAATGTTTTACATTTAATGAAGCATCTTTTTACACAACATTACAAACAACAGGAAATGCCTTGAAAAAAATAAGTGCATTTTCAACAATATTATGCCCAATTTTACCATTTACAAAGGCACAAAACCTTTCGTCACAGGCATCTGGAACTGAAAAATAGAATCTTTCACAAATTCCTCCAGGGGACCGGATTGGACCAACTGGAGGGTCGGTTCTGGCCCATGGGCCGTACGTTTGAAACCCCTGGTCTAGATGTATAGATAGACATGAAGATAACATCATGTATCAAGTTGAAAGAACTATAGTCTGTTGCATTTATGAAACTTAAAGGTGCATTATGTAATAAATCTAAAGCAACTGGCCATAAAATCCTCCTAATATGTCACAGAGACTCAGGAATAATGTTCATATAACAAACTGAACTCACCAACAACAACAGTACAGACAAAATATTTGCATAAAAAAAAATCTTTTGCAAACTGCAAATCATGTTTATGTTTTGAAATCATGTTTTGGCATGTGGCGCCACCTACTGCCGTCAACCAATCATTGCAGTCAGTAGAGTCTCAGCTGCCGTGCAACCATGGGTTGCCGGTTACGTCTGAGCTACAATGGCGGAGAAAATTAAACCTAAAAGACCTCGGTATTTTGAATTTGAGTGTAGTAACTGTTTTTGGCCACATTCTTACATATGGCGCCTTTAATGCCTAAGTTACTTTAACTGTGTGTATTTGCTGTATAGAATTAGCTGGATTCTTGAAGCAAACTGTAGCTTACAAGTGCAGTTCCTGTTATTATGTGGACATAAATTGATATAAGGTGTCACAACCATTGATTCCTCTACTAAGTGCACGTGCCACACCTGAGAGGAGGACGGATCAAAAAGAGTCGAGTTACCCTCAATAACAGTTTCCACAATCTGTGACAAAAGAACTGTGATTTTTGCAGGATTTCTCTTGGTGAAAGACTTAAAGGGATGAACATGCGAGGGATTCAGTTGAGTTTTATTTTCTTCCCACAATCTAAATCCCCCTTGGAATGCCCAGTCTTTCAGCAGCCAGGTTTCACTATAGTGGCTAACTGGTCTCTCCACAGATCCCTATCTGTCCCTGTGGCTCAACTCAGCGCCGCAGTATAAACTGAGATCAATGTGAAGTGTCACCTGAAACCTGAGCCTCAATAGTCACAAAATCTAAACTCTTTATATGAGGATTCAGCTCAGATTAAGTCAGGGTCAATTTTGAGATTGTGAGAGAGATCTCGTTGGTTTTGATTGTTTTCTCAGGCTTAAAAAACTCAGCATCAGCTGTGGTCTTTTACATAATTGTTAAACTCAACTGCTTTGCACCTCTCCAAAGAAAAATACTTTGCTGTGCTCGTTCGACCATTTTGTTTAATGGCCTAGCGTAAATCACATCAATAGATTTGAAGTGGGATTATGTCAGCGACCCTTTCCCTCAAACAGATGTCTCTCTGTAGAGGTCGAAGGTCATGGCAAAGGCTACATAAACTTGGCCAAAGCAGAAGTTACAAGAGGAAAAAGCAGGTGATTCCAAGACATGTGACTGTGGGACAAAATAAATTGTCTTCACTGATGTGTTCCATTTTTTTTTTTCTGTCTCTTTCTCAGATTGGAGGGGGGAGAAAAAAGACTCAAACAGCCTGAGGACGCATCTGTTTACACCGTGTAAGAAACTTAATTCCTGTGAGAATTTGCAGCTTTTCTCTCAATTAAATGTCAGTTGAGAACAGAATTCATATGTATTGAAAAGTGTTTTAAACACTTATAGATTCATGCTTTGGTACACTTTTGCAATAAGGTACAATAGGTGTTTTTTGTAATATAGTTATTGATGGTAAAGAAACACATTGTATGTCAGGGGTTCTCAAAGTTTTGATACCTGAGGGCCAATTTAGGAACCCAACGTTGGACTGAGGGTCGCCAAAGGGAAAAAAAAGGCAAAAAAACAGAAATAAATCCCATTTGTAATAATTTTAATGACCAGATTGCAGTTGTACAGTTTACACTTATTGGTCTGTATCCAGTAATGTCCAATAAACATTTCACAAGTTTAGTAGCTCCTGGATTAATACTATCAACTGTAATTCATTGCGGGCCGCCAGAAATGTTTCTGCGGGCCGACATTGGCCCCCGGGCCGCACTTTGAGTACCAATGTTGTATGTAGATTCATGTCATTGTATTGCAATATAAGTGTAAATATCAGCTTTGGCAAGTCTATATTAATTACCACTTCCTCAAAGTTGGGACAGAAATGCAACCTGGCAACATTAAATAGTTCTTTACTCTTTAGTTTTTCACACAATAAAGTATTGTACAAATAAATGATGGTTGATTGTTGAGTGTTCTTGTGTAAATTAAAGATGCAGTGTTATTTCTTCCTCTTTTGTACATGTTGCATTTCCATTTTTTGGCCTTATCTGACATCACAAATCGGGTCAAATCCGATCAAACTTCCACATAACTCTCATTTAACCCAATATTACAACAATTAGCTCTTTTACTGTTTGTAAAGTACAACATAATTGTATCTGTGCTGCTCCCCTGCTGACTTTTATACACTGTTCTTCATAAAGACCCCGCACTTTTTAAAGTCGAAGAGCAAACAACAGTTCCAGGTGCAAACATGCTGAGTTCAAAGTGTCCGTGTTAAAAGACAGGAATCCCTCGACATTGTGCTGCACACATTCCTGGGTCGGAAGCCGGATTTCCCTGATAGAACCAGGAGTAAATCGTCATAGGTGCTACTATAGTCAGTCATTCGTTTAACAATAGACAGAAAAGCTGATTTTATAGAGTGTGGAATTCGAGCTCCTCGCTAAAGACACAGCTTTCACATGTGGCTTTAGATTCTTGTTTCATTTCACGAGGCATATAATATTTTTATTATTTCCATCTACAGTGGTGTGTTGCCCCAGTGTTTGGGTCTGATCCAGCTGCTATATCCAGCCTGTTTCCATGGGCCGCTGCTCTCCTTTAAAGACAAGTGATAGCGTCGGGAACTATATCAATCTGCCCGCAGGATGCTTTAATCCACCATTAAAGCGGATGAAATGTTGCACTGAGCCTACGGGACGGCGGTGACGGCAGGAGCGGTTTCTAAAATTTGTGCCCGTACCCCGTCATACCTGACCGCAGTCATGGACACCCTGCACCAAAGCACCCAGAACAGCAGAACACAAACCTCTTCCTCCTCGGAACTGGATCCAAATGTCTTAGGTCTCAGTATCCACTATTTATACACTGTGTATATTTACAACAGGCCCCGGATGATTAGGATGCTCGCGAGTAGTGCTCGAGCAAAGAAAATGTAGGAGTGATCTTCTTTGGCTATTTTAAGGAGACAAGGAGTTTATTGGGGTGAACCACCTCTCTGATGTCAAAGCTTGTTTTCAAAGGATCCATTAGAGGAGGTACTTTCCTGAGCGATTTCACGCTTTCTCCTTTTCTGCTGCTGATCCTTTAATGTTTCTTTGTGGTATTTATAGAGTCACGCAGGCTGAATAAGGTTCAAATCTCTTGCGCAGGAGGGATTTGAATATAGTATGTATAGAGGAAAAGGAACCAACTCTTTGCCTTGTTCAGCCTCACATGTGACAAATAGAAGTGCATAATTAATAACAACTTTAGCCATAGTCATAGGACTTTTGACCCCTCGCCATCCAAATATAATTAATCTGGAGCCACAAAACCTATTTGACCTATAAAATGAAGATAACATCATGTATTAAGTTAAAAGAACTATAGTTTGTTGCATTTTTGAAACTTAAAGGTGCATTATGTAATAAATCTAAAGCAACTGGCCATAAAATCCTCCTAATATGTCACAGAGACTCAGGAATAATGTTCATATAACAAACTGAACTCACCAACAACAACAGTACAGACAAAATATTTGCATTAAAAAAATTTTGCAGACTGCAAATCATGTTTATGTTTTGAAATCATGTTTTGGCATGTGGCGCCACCTACCGCCGTCTACCAATCATTGCAGTCAGTAGAGTCTCAGCTACCGAGCAACCGCGGGTTGCCAGTTACGTCAGAAAACGAAACCTAAAAGACCTCGGTATTTTGAATTTGAATGTAGTAACCATTTTAGGCCACATTCTTACATATGGCACCTTTAATAACTACAAAAAGAAAACTATTGACATTTTATAGCTGTTTTTACCTGTTAACAAAGACCTATTTGTGTCCTTCCATTATTTGTGGAAAATTGACACTTTTCCCGACACACTTTTTCTTTCGAAGCTACAGGAAGCCACTGCAAAGTGGGCTGAAGAACCACATGTGGCCCTAGAGCCGCAGGTTGTAGACCCCTGTCATAGGATAAGCGTTTGAAATTACACAGTGGGATCAAACTAATGTTTGATGCATGTGATGATGTTCTCTTCCCACATTCACGATCATTTAAAGAAAACTACAATATAGTTTATTATGTGTGTGTGTGTGCACTCGTCAACCAGTAGAGTAAGGGACTTCGGTGTTGTTACACACCCACAAAGAGGGGACTCACATTGAACATGGGACATTTTTCAGGTCCCCACTTTGTCATGCTTTTAAATCAAGCTAAAATCATGTCAGATGTTTTTTTAATATTAAGCAAAGTGGGGACTTGGAAGTGTGTGAGTGTAAAAGCCCATACTGCCCCTGCTGGCTGGAGCAGAGATTCTAACGTGTGTGTGTGTGTGTGATTATGCTGTGATTATATTATTACTGTGAACCAGTCTATTTTATCTCACGTCAACAACACGACGACTAACTCCATGAAAGGAAGATGAGCGAGAACAGGGCGATTCATGATGGTTAAATAAATCATCAAACTAAATCATGTAACAACACGGTGTTGAGGGAGAACCCCTGCACTTTTTTTGACACAACAGTGGTCAGCACAGCTGTACAGCTGTTCATCAGAGATTTGCAGGAGCGATAAACTTTAGGGACACGCTGAGAATGCGAAGAATGATGAACTACGCTGCGGAATGTTTTCGCCGATGATTTAAGTCTTGACCCACTTTGATGCCGCGACTATATTTCAATCAGGACGGACAAGTGGAATGAAATATTAATTTTCCACGGACAGCTAAGAAGTGACAGAGTGCATGCATGAGAGGAGGAGAAAACCTGTGAAGCTGTGATCAAAACATGCAACACCATTAATTTTCCTGTCTGAATTTATTTAGAGATTTTGTAGCTTTTTAGAAAAAATTAATTAAAATTGTCTTTCAACTTAACTTCCTGATCCTCCCATCCAGGCTTGGGACAAGGATTAGACTCTAGTATACTCATTACTTATATTTACAACCCGATGCAATATAAAATGACCAGCTCTATAACAGTTAATGTATAGTTGAGACTTCAATTCTTTGTTATTCATCATAGGCAAGTCCATTTTACACCAATTTACTACATTTGACACACAATATACCTAAATGATTTAAATCTAAAGTCCTTTTAATGACACACAATATTTCCTTCATGCTGAACTTGTTTGTTTTTGTGCCGTACTGAAAACGATTTGTGTTGCTCTGGTTAAAAGAAGCATATTCTGCAGATTTTACCAGCAGTAGGACTGAGTGACTATGGCAACCCAAGTCTTAAGAGCATGGTTTAAATGACATATCCTGACAGAAAGATGTGCCACTTTAAAAAAAAGCAAGAAAACAGATTGATTTCTGTGTTATGCTCGGAAAACGTGCTCTTTTTAGAGAGTTTAACGACAACATTGCATCGGGATCTAAGCATAATTTCAACTTGACAGACGTAACAACTGCACTGAAAGGAAAGAAAGCAAACCCCACCTCTCTGGGTGGCTGTGCTGTGCAGCAAACTGGGATGTGGAGCTACACTGGCTTTGTTTTCCATCTATCATAGGGTCATTAGTAGCTGCTGTCATCATGAGCTGCCCCCGGATGAGGAGTTGATCATGGGCAGTAGGGCTTGGCCTCGGCCCAGCTCCTCTCACTGTTTACCTTAGATGCTCATTAAAGGCATGTCGCATCTTTCGTTTCTAAATTGGACAAAGGCGGGCTAATGGCTTAGTGGCTGCCATGTTGCGCTCAAGAATAGACACACAAACACACCGTTCTCCACTCACTCACACTGTAGTGTAGCTGAAGGAGCACTTTCACTACTCATGTTTCACGACCGTGGACACAATACAGAACGTGGTTCCAAACACAAATATACATTGCTGTTGTAAATCCACGGGTCTTGATATTTTACAGTACACACACAGTGAGAGGAATGTGAGTGGAATCCAAGAATAACAAAGTATAAAAAGATTGCTGTGTTTGTTTCTATAGTTACACCTAGTGGTGTGAGTCCCCCTCTTTATTTGTGGCTGGTCAAGTGAGGAGGGCAAGATTTATTTAGAGGATGCAGTGAAAAGTGTGATACAGAATGCCTGGATGCAAATGGCATGTCTGCTATTTGGCCCACACTTGGAGGAAGGTTGTTGATTGCTTCACAGTGTTGTCCTAAAAGCATTATCATATCTAGTCAAGAGAGGAACTTTTGAGATGACATAACTTCGATTGTCATGTTTTTTTTATTAATTGAAAGGTGCCATATGTAAGAATGTGGCCAAAAATGGTTACTACATTCAAATTCAAAATGCCGAGGTCTTTTAGGTTTCGTTTTCTGACGTAACTTGTGGTTGCTCGGCAGCTGAGACTCTACTGACTGCAATGATTGGTAGATGGCTGTAGGTGGCGCCACATGCCAAAACATGATTTCAAAACATAAACATGATTTGCAGTCTGCAAAAAAAACGTTTTAATGCAAATATTTTGTCTGTACTGTTGTTGTTGGTGAGTTCAGTTTGTTATATGAACATTATTCCTGAGTCTCTGTGACATATTAGGAGGATTTTATGGCCAGTTGCTTTAGATTTATTACGTAATGCACCTGTAAACTTCAGATTTTTTTTTTTTCAGATTATTTTTTTATGTTGGATTCTTGAGCATTCATCGAACTTCATTAATTAAATCATTTTCTATGACATCTTAACATTATCAATTTACAAATGTATTTCTTCATTGAAAAATGTATATAAGATAGCTCTTCCATACAGCAAGTATTATCACACAAAAAAAAAAGATAACAAAAAAATCAAGAGAAAGGACTGTGTTCAAAAAAATGTCAGAGCAATGCACACAGATCGCTTCATCCAGTGTCAGGCCCGACTCAAAAGATGATCCATAAAAGGCTACTAGGTATTTTTATCTTAACATGACCTTGTGCACCACACTGAGTACACATTCTCGCATTCTCACTGCATCCAGTATGACTGCTTGATGTCTCCATGCTCCTTGAGAGTATCACTGCAGAAAAAGATTATCAAGCGTGACGTGACCTCCCCCCCCTGGCTAAAAGAAAACTGTTGTGGAAAAAAAAAAGTACTCGGAAATTACACCTTACACACGCAAACCAAAAGAAACTGAGCGCTGAGCAGTATTTTAGCTGTGTTGTTTTCCTTACCCAAACACTGTCCATACACCTGTCTTGCCAGCTGATGCCCGGTTATTGTCCCCCAGTGGGATAATGACCGCGCCGGAGCCGAGGAGTCCCTCTGTCTTGACCTCAGAGTGCCTCTGACTCGTGTTGTGTACTGTGATGATGAAGTTTCCTATCAATTATTAGAAACAGTTGATATTTTGAGCAGTATGGATATATATATATATATATAAAATGCCAGCTCAAATCCATGCTGATGACTGTAAATTGTATTTATTATGGGGATTATTACAAATAAAATAAATCAATGAAAGTGTTTATAATCAAATTGCATTTCGACATGTTAAATAAAGCAGTGTGTTTGTGTGTGTGTGGGGGGGGGAGCATAGAGCATACTGTACAACTGACATTGTGACTCTTAAATCACTTGTTAAAGCAAACTCAGCTTTCTCAATATCTAGAAGAATTGCTTGTTATTGCTGTTCTATTAATTCAGCTTTGATGGATCACACGTACATATTTCAGCAAATGTATTAAAACTTGAATAAAAAAAATATTGAGGCAAGGTAAGGTCAACTTTTCTTACACCGACATTTTTTTTTTTTTTCTGTAAGGAGAGACGGGTGAGTGTTGGCTGAAGGAGCACTTTCACAGTCTTGTCCAATGGTCTGTCTGAAATTAGCTACGGGGGCAGGAGTTCTCCCTCCCAGTGCTGACAGAAGGTGGAGCCTGTGCCTGTCACTGTCGACTGTTTCATTATTACCTGCACAGTCCTGCAGCATTCACCACACTTGTGTCTCTGTGTGACCACACAGGAACAGAGAGGGGAGCAAGAGAGAGAGAGGTGACAGAGTCGAGGGCCAAAAATTCTGAAGGAAGTTTTTTTCTTTGATGCTTTTTCCCCACAAGGGAGAACAACCTGTCTGCCACTGCTGATTTGTAAAAGAATTGCAAGGCAACTAGCAGTGGACATGGCTCTGCTAAGTTGCCAACTTTGTAAAAAGCGGGGAGTTTTGAGATGCCTGCTTGCGGTGTTTTCTCTGAGCTTCCTTTTTGCCTCAGTAGACGCTGAGCCATTTGACCCTGCTCACCTCTACCGCCACAGATCAGGACCTAACGAAGACAACATCATCCTGGCTAATAATGGGATCAGGGTTCCGTTTGGGAGGTCTATATATCTTGACCCTTTTAGTGACCTGGTGACAGAAGTGCATCCTGGTGACCGCTGCTACATCACAGTTTTGGAGAATGACCCCTTGGCCCAGAAACCTGGGATGTTGACCCCGAAAAGGTTCCCCTGCACATTTGGACCAGATGAAGTGAAATACACTCATTTTGGATCTCGGAGCCCCAGCAAGGACCGTGTGAAGCTGCAGCTTCGTTATGACTCCCAGACAGACACAGTTATCATCCCCTTCATGCTGGAAGTGGAGGTGGTTTTCCAGCAGCTTGAGATCCTCACCAGGAATATGCCTCTCAATGTAGAAAAGCTCAGCGGTGACAGCAACCCTATTGACAAAAAGGGTCTGGAGTTTTCCTTTGAGGACGGTGTCACACAGTGCAAAATCACCACTCTGGTTGGTGCTGGAGGTCTTCCCAGGTATGGCACTCTTTTGAATAACCCCGCCAATGGTAAAATGATTGACTGTGATGAGTTTGTGAAACAGGGCATCCGCTACAAGCACACAGCTGAAACAAAATCACCCAATAGAGACTATGTCCCAATGATGGTGGAGCTGCAGGATAATGATGGCAACACTATCATGCAAGAGCATTTCCAAATGATGGTTAGGATCAGAGAGGGTGCCGAAAACACGGCTCCAAAACCCAGCTTTGTAGCGATGATGATGATGGAGGTTGATCAGTTTGTGATGACAGCTATTACAAACGACATGTTGGCCGCTGAAGATGTTGAATCCGATCCAGATGATTTAATCTTTAATATTACTTCACCACTGAGCCCTGAGCAGGGTTATATCATTAGCACAGATGACCAGAACCTGCCTATCACCTCCTTCTACCAGAGAGATATCAAAGATCTTAAAATTGCTTATAAACCACCCTCAGATGACTCAGGAGTAGAAAGGATTTTCCAGCTAGAGTTTGAAATTGTGGACACTGATGGCGCTGTGTCCGAAACATTTGCTTTTATGATTATGGTAAAGCCTATGAATACCTTGGCTCCCGTGGCAACTAAAAATACAGGGCAGCTATTGTTTGAGGGACAGTCTCGACCACTTTCCAGCTCCCAGAATTTAGAGATTAGTGATGAGGATAACTTAGAAGATGTGAGAATTACTGTTATTGATGGTTTAAAGCATGGAGAGTTGACTGTGCTTGGAACACGCAGGAAATTCTTTTCACCTGCCGATCTTGACGCTGGGATTGTAGTGTACCAGCACGACGGCAGTGATACCTACAGCGACAACATTATTTTTAGAATGACTGATGGCAGTAATGAAGTGGAGTTTTTGTTCCCTATCACCATTGCTCCCACTGACGACGAACCCCCTATAATCAATGCTAACACTGGTCTTGTGCTCTTTAAGAATGAAGTTATGCAGATCTCACCTTTCATCCTGAGCGCAACAGATATTGATTCAGAGGACTCCACCATAAAATTTATTTTAGAGGCGCCCTACTCAACTGTTGGGGAGCTGATGTTAAGGCAGGTTGAGCCTCCGTCTGATCCATCTCTCTGGAAGTTCAGTGAAACAGATGAGATGTTTGAGCAGGTGGTGACTGAGTGGTTTCAGCAGGATATTCTCGATGGAAAGCTGTTCTATCGTCATATCGGACCCCACAGCACCACCACTGTGATCGATCACTTTGTGTTCCGGGTCCAAGATGATAATGATCCTCCCAATCAGTCAGGCGAGCACATGTTCACCATCAAAATACACCCTGTCGACGACCTTACCCCAGAACTTTTCCCAGGCACCACTCTTCACATGACCGTTCAGGAGTATGAGCTGACACACTTCAAGAAGAAATTCCTGTGTTACAGTGACTTAGATTCAGATGACAGAGATATCAAGTATACCATCATTAAGGCCCCGACTGATACTGATGAGAACAATCCAGCACCCTTAGGTGAAATTGTGCTGACTGACAGCCCTGACACTGTAATTACAGAGTTCACACAGGCACAGGTTAATCACCATAAAGTAGCTTACAGGCCTCCAGACCAGGAGCTGGGCATCACTCCAAAAGTAGCTCAGTTCACATTCATTGTGGAGGACACAGCTGGAAACACAGCAGATGGACTCTTCACCATTTTCCTACAGCCAGTTGACAACAAACCACCAGTTATCACCAACACAGGGTTCACTGTGATGGAAAGACGCTCATATATCATTACAAGGAAGGAGCTACATGCCACTGATACAGATACAGATGAGGAAAACATCATCTTTACAGTGACCCAGATTCCTCGTTATGGGCGGCTGCAGTATTTGGGGATTGACATGACAAACAGGGAAACGTTTGTGCTTGAAGACATCGCAAGTGGCCGTCTAGCCTATATCCACAGTGGAGAAGAATCCCTTCGTGATGTTATCGAGATTGATGTGAGTGATGGATTCCATGAGTTACCCATTTCCATGAAGGTCACCATCGAGCCTGTTGATGACGAGACCCCTACAATCATGCTCCCAGCTGGCCTGCTCGGTGCCTCCATCGATGTACTCGAAAATGGAGCAACTGAGATTACAACCAATGTCATTCAGGGCCGTGATGAAGACACAGATGACCTCATGCTCACCTTCATTGTAGAAGAACCTCCCAGGCTTGGTGAAATATTGGTTAATGGTGCACCTGCAGAGAGATTCACTCAGGAAGACATAATTAACGGTGCAGTGGTTTATGCTCACACATCCGGTGAAATTGGTCCAGTCAAAGAGTACGATTCTTTCAACCTCACTGTGTCTGATATGTCAGATCAGTGGGTCGTTGGGGGCAACAAGGTCCAGGGTGTGACAATTCACGTCACCGTCCTTCCTGTTGACAGTATTTCACCTATAGTTAGTGTTGGAGAGCAGTTTGTTGTTGTGGAAGGGGAGAAAAATGTCATCACTCTGGACCACATCCAAGCTGAAGATATAGACACAGACAACGAGGATATCCTCTGCACCATCATTGTCCAACCAACATCTGGTTACGTGGAAAACATCTCTCCAGGTGCAGGCTCTGAAAAATCCAGAGCAGGGATAGCAATCACAGCCTTTAGCATCAAAGATATTGCCCTTGGTCACATCTACTATGTCCAAAGCATCCACAAAGGTGTTGAACCAGTGGAAGACCGTTTCACCTTCCGTTGTTCAGATGGTATAAACTTCTCTGACCGCCATTTCTTCCCAATAGTAATCATTCCAGCGAATGATGAGAAGCCTGAAATATTTATTCGTGAGTTTGTGGTAATGGAAGGCATGAGTCTGGTAATTGATACACCAATTCTCAACGGCGCTGATGCTGACATCCCTGGGGATGAGCTACACTTTGAGATCATCACAAAACCCCAGCATGGTACAATAGTCCAGCAGCTTAGCACCGGCACCGTCCCTGTAGATACATTCGACTTGGAACAAATCAAAGAAGCGTCCAACATTGTCTATGAACACGATGACTCTGAGACAAAAGAAGACAGCTTTGTAATCAGGCTTTCAGATGGGAAAAATAAAGTGGAAAAAAAAGTTATCATCATGGTTATTCCTGTTGATGATGAGACACCAAGGATGGCTATAAACGATGGCCTTGACGTGGAAATTGGAGAGACAAAAGTAATCGGCAACAGGGTTTTAAAAGCCACAGATCTAGACTCTGAAGACAAAGACCTAACATACATTGTGCAGTATGGCCCAGGCCAGGGTTACCTCCAGCGAATCAACAAGTTTGGAGATGTTTTAGGTAACATCACTCGGGGAATGAATTTCACACAGGACGAAGTCGACAAGCAGCTCATTCAATATGTACACACAGGCCAGGAGGGAATCCGCGACCTGCTGAAATTTGATGTCACAGATGGCATCAATCCCCTTATTGACCGTTACTTTTACATTAACATTGGAAGCATCGACATGGTCTTCCCAGATGTAATCAACAAAGGTGTGACTCTCAAGGAAGGTGGAAAAGTCACTCTTACCACTGACCTGCTAAGCACCACAGATATCAACAGTCCTGATGAATTCCTCAGCTTCAGCATCACAAGAGCACCAAGCAGAGGCCACTTAGAGAACACTGATCACCCTGGTGTTCCCATCTCCACCTTCACCCAACTGCAGCTTGCCGGCAACAAGGTCTACTACATCCACACCTCTGATGATGAAATGAAAATGGACAGCTTTGAATTTGAGGTAACAGACGGTTACAACCCTGTCTTCCGGACATTTAGAGTGTCCATCACCGATGTGGATAATAAGAAACCTGTGCTGACTATAAACAGGCTAGTTGTTGAAGAGGGAGAAACCAAACTCATCACACCTTTCGAGGTGACAGCTGAGGATCGGGACACACCAGACAACCTGTTGCGTTTCATAGTCACCCAGGTGCCAGTGCACGGGCAGCTGCTTTTCAACAATACCCAGCCAATCACAACCTTCACCAAGCAAGATCTGAACGAGAACCGCATTACCTACAAGCACGATGGCACCGAGACGAGCGAAGACAGCTTCTCCTTCACTGTCACAGACGGCACGCACACAGATTTCTACGTCTTTCCTGACACCGTGTACGAAACACGCAAACCCCAGATGTTGACCATATACATCAACACGGTGGACAACGGTGTGCCCCAGATTGTGGTCAATAAGGCTGCAGCCTCACTGAAGGTCCTCCAAACTGGCCACGTGGGATTTGTGATCACAAGCAAGGCCATTCGATCAGAGGATCGAGACAGTCCCAACAGAGTCCTGAAATACAGTATCGCTCAGGCTCCTCTACATGGCTTCATCATGAACAGTGCCCAGGGCAATGACAGCATCACTACCTTCACACAAGGTAAGCTACTGTCACATTAAATATTCATACTTTTTAAGGTTGAAGCATGCTTTAATATTAATATTACTCAATAAGTTGAAGATAAAGTTGATCAGTTATTACCTGAATCACATCTTTAACCTTATGGTAGCCCACTGTTAATTCATCATTACACATCCCAGCAGTTGCTGGGAGCATTTTACAGCAATACATGGTTATTCCCAGAAGTTTAAAAAAAAATAACTTTGCAGCCTCAGGGCTGTAATCAAAACCTATGTTTTAAGTGGCTCAGCTGCCATAGATATCTCCCCTAATACCTTAAGTGTCCACTCATTTTTTTTTTCTCTTTTTGTCTCTTCTTGATAGCTGACATCAACGACATGAAGATCAGTTATGTGCTGTTGGATGGCAGCAACGCCACAAGTGATATCTTCTACTTCACAGTTCAAGACAGCGGTAAGAACCCTTTAAAATGTCATACTAGTGTGCACTAACACCATTACCAGAAAAAAAAAACATAATTTGCCTCGGGGCTTTCTTCTGGCTTTATCTGCTATATTCATTGCTTCTTAAAATTGAAACTTCCTGCTCTCTGTCAATCTCGCAAGTGTTTGCATCACAAAGACTTAAGGCAGTTGGCCATGACTGACACCCAGTATAGGGCCGCCATCTCTTTTTCGCCCCACTGGAAAGGGTAGCAGGTTGAAAGGACAGGGGTCAAAGGAGACTTAAGCCTAACACTGGCTGTTAGATGGTAAAAGAAAAAGAGGCGGGACTACCGAATGCTCTAAACTTTATTGTTAATGCACAATAGGGCCCACTCCCTCAGGGTGCTTCTCAGAGCTTCCAAACGTCTGCTTTCATCATCTGTTTGAAGTGACACTGTGAAATGTGTGGAGGTATGCACGATCAGAAATTTAGTTTCAACTTTCTTCTTAGAAATGGGTCCATTAAAAAAAAAAAAGATAGGTATTTCTGTAAAAGATCATTCAGATCTATCGTATTTTTGTATATGTTTCTTTCTTACTTACGTGGATGCGCCACTGACTTTGGTTTTCAATTTTACTGAAGATTATATTTCCTCATGTCATACGAGTGTCAATAGTAAAATATTAATGGCTACATATATAACATGAGAATCTTGGGGTCATGTCCTCATGTAGTTTATTAGATAGATAGATAGATAGATAGATAGATAGATAGATAGATAGATAGATAGATAGATAGATAGATAGATAGATAGATAGATAGATGAAAATATAGGCAACACAAAGCCAAGATTTGGAAATGCAATCAGTGGAGGAGGGAAAGTTGAGTCTCTAATTGTGCTGGATTGAGGGTCACGTTAAAGATTATACCATACCATAATTACCATCAGTGCCATTGAGAAGGCAGGGCCAAGACTATGTGAGCCTTTGCCAAATGACTGTATTTTGTCAGCAAAGACAATCCTTTTATTAGCCTCAGCTTAACACCCACAAATTAACTTTTTCCCCTGACTGTAAGCTGGTAATTCATGTTTAATGGGGTCAACTGCTTTGTCCCTGCTTGAAATCAACCATATGACCTTTATTATTGCTCTATTATTCCGTCGAATGCTATTTCTCGGCCGTATCTTATCTTACACATCAACAAATGCCACCAATTAATCTGCCTTAAGCAAAGCTGGTTGGTATGTCTGTCCCTAAGTAGAGGTTTAACCACAGGAAGGGAACAAGGGCTTCAATTAGCTCAACAGTCCATTTTTTTTTTGTTTGTGTTCCCACTTTGTTAAAGCTGCCAGCTATCTCAGCTGAACCAGGTGCAGTGGTGCAAGTCAGGACATAAAACAAACCTGTGTTTCACATGTAAATGGCACAGACGGTGCCTCACACCACTGCATGTACTTGTAATTAATAGCTCGTGTACATAGATGAAGTACTTTCACACTGCATCCCCACATATACAGAGGCAAACACACACCTGGAAAAAAAAAGATTTAAAAAGCAGATAAAGGTGAGCTGATTGTGAATCACTAGTGTGAAGTGAAGAAGTGAGTGCTGGAGGGATGAGGAGGTGGGGGTGGTATTATCCTCGACATGCAGGGACATGCAGGTGGACAGCAGTGCTGATGGTCAGCATATCTGCTAATAAATCTAGGAGAGCTATTTGTGAGGGAAACAAAGCTCAGTGACAGAAAAGATTTGCACCCGAGATACTTTGCTCAAACTGGCCTCTGTTAACATTCTTTGTCATGGTATTAAACGTGTGAATCCACTGGAAAGTAAATAGTGGACAAACTTATAGAGAAATGAGTTAGTGATTACTGATTGCAGTGATTCTATGGGCTGAAAATCAACTTTGTAAAGAGTGGTGTTGTTGATCAGATGCTCCTTAAACACACAGAAAAAGCATGAAGGTATCTTGTGTAGCTGTGTTGCATAGTAGTGTATAAATCTTTCAGACCTGACTGTTGAGATCGTAATCAAAGACTGAAAGGTGGTGAAGCAGGAAGAGTTTGTGTGGGGGGTTGTAAAGTGTGTGACAAATGTGTCAGGAGTGGACATTTAGCTTCATGTTGGGAGTCTCTGTGAGGACCTGCTGGTTATTGGGTTTAAATTCCAAACTCTGAGGAGAAAGTTTGGTCTTGTATTGAATTGGGACAAACCAATCAATCATTTAAACTTCTGACCTCTCTGCAGAAATGTGTCAGAGAGAGAGATATGTAAAATAACCATACACTATAGACAATACACTTTTGGTTTTATTATTACATTTCACTTCTTTATTCCACAACCACGATTCTGAAAGAGGTTGAAGAAAGTACCGTTAAGTGGAGTGGATGACATTAACATTTTATGATTTCTTGTAAAATAGTCAGAATAACAAACATAACCCTTTAGGGATGATGTGACGGTGACCTCAAACACAAACTGCTGTTCATCTTGAGTCACCTCGCTGTCTTATGGGAATATCTATGGGAAGCAATAACTTGCGTGCAAGTGTCCAGGTCAGAAACTCCCTGCAGTCATTCAGAGAATGGGGCACTCAGGCAATATACTTGTTTTTACAAGTGGGTACACAGCTTACATATATTCTCATTCATTGGACATGGGGGCCAGTGAGCCACAGGCAAAGAGAGGAAAAACCCTTAACTTCCTTTCAGACGTGTCGGGACATCTATATAGGTCTATGTCAGTTTTGAAGGACTTTTGCACAATGTCAGATGCCTATGCTTCGGAACTCGCTATTCTTGCAAATCTTGGTTGCAAGACAGTCTTAGATTTCTCTGCAACACTAATCAAAGTCTCCAGATCAAGAGAAGGGATAAGGAATAAAAGAGAACACAGCCTCTGCATTCATAAATGCTAAATCAGTCTCTGTGCCTTCTCCACGAGCAACAATAAAGTCTTCCAGCTCTGCAGCAGGGGATCATAGACCCCAGTGGGGTTGAGTGTTATGTGATCATTCAGAGCTGGTCGAGGAATGCACTTCCTCGGAGACTCCAGACTCCAGGGCCACAGACAGACCAGGGCCTGGAAGTGCAGTGGCATCCCGAGCAGACAGGTGTGTGTACGTGAGGGGGAAGGCTCAAGGGGGATCCCCTTTCAAAGACCTCCATCACCCCCCGCACCCATGCTCTGCACAGACCCGCACCGCTCTCAGATAGCACGATAACCTCCGGACTTCCACTGTGGAGGTACTTGCTCTGGAGGGACACGTCCCCACCGTGACACCAACACAGAGAAAAGATATGAACCTGACAGTTTGTCCACATTGTACAAACACACATGACTGCATTGATAGTCATTGCCCTTCTACTGTATATGGGGAGGGTCCTGCAGTGCAGTACGAGTGTGCTGAATGACAGAGCCATGTTACACCCTCACTTCCTAACAGTGGGGATCTTGTCACTCATGTCAACAGTCACCGGGTGATTTACAGGCTAATGGTGCCACAGTCAGTCTCCCCTGGGACAAGAAGACGCTGAAGCCTCTGAGCCCCCCCCCCCCCCCTTCACCTCTGTTCTTACTCTCCCTCCTCCCAAAACCCTTTTGGTTATCAATATTCTTGCTCTTTGGTGTGTGTTCATCTCTTTCCCCTGGTCTCAATTTCCTTATCTTTTCCTTCTTCTCCTCTTATCTATTTCAATGAACAACACTATAACCTCGTTCTCGATCTGTCTTTGTCTTTTCCTTCAGCCTCGATTTATGGTCTTTTGGAGGCAGCTGGGGAGTGGAGTTATGATGTATGGCTCCTGAGGTTATTCTTATCTGCTCTCAAATGGCAACGCTGCTGCTGCCCCTATAAGCTGTCTTTGAGTTGCTCTCACTCATTTCCTTGTCCTTCCTTCCGTCAAGGTTTCTAGTCACAATATCAATGTGGCTCTACCTGGGTCAGTAGGTTCAACAGTTTGGTTCAGACTGAAACATTTTGACAACTTTCCAACAGTCATTGGAGTTGTTTAAGACTTTCTGTATCCTCGTGATTTTAGCGCAGCACCATTGAGTTGTCAATGCAAGCACGTCATGACATGTAAACCATTGTGTTCTCCTCAGATTTAGCTGTGAAAATGCTCTATTTACTGTGCATACTCATATCCAACAATACTAAACCTATTACATCTTAGTAGAGAATGGACATGTACATGGACATGAAAATGTTGCTATTGTACATTCCTGCAAACATGGAAAATGGTGCATTTATATCACATCTATGTCCAGAAAAAAATATTTAAATGTCTTGGAAAATGTTCGAATGTTGTTCTCTTTTTGCCAAATTATTGAATACGCGTCATATCAATATTGTCAAACATTTCCATTGCCATTTCTCTCTCCTGGTCCTGGGTTTCCCTGCTCAAACACACCTGATTCAAATGGTCAGTTCGTCAGTATAAGCTCTGCTGAAGCCTGATAACGACCCATTTATTTGAATCAGGTGTTTTGTAGCAGGGAAAACACCTAAAACATGCAGGACAGTGGCTCCCCAGGACCAGGAGTGACAAACCCTGGTATAATCCTTATGACTCAATTGGTCTGCAATGACCTGATGTTCACATTTCCCTGTTATATTTTACATAAGTGATCAACAACGTGATTATTTTTGAACATCCGTGCGTGCAGCCATGGGATTTCCCTTACCCTATTGTTCGTTTCTCGTCATTTTTCACCATTCTATCCAATAGTTTGGCAAACGGTGATGATTCTGAGCAACAATTTGTTATTAGATCTTTTTGGATCAAAGAGAATGTGGAACGTCCTCCATAGACCTGTCACTCAGCCGAAGTAGCGTTACCACTTTAATGTGTTCATTTACAGTACATGCTGCCACAGTTATTAATACATTACAGAAGTTACGTTTGAAAATATCTTTATTTACTTTTTCAACTGTTCCAAAAAAAAGCAAAAAATATCACCTTTTGACACCTTCAAGGTTTAGAAAGTCTTCAAAAGATTACTTAACATACTTCCAATATTTGAATAGCAAACATAGCTGCCTGGAATCTCCTCAGTATTTATACCTCCATAATGATTAATGAGGAAATACAATAATGGCAATGTCACTTGATGAAGATATTCTTAGAAGCTTGCCCCCTTCTTGCGTCATGGCGAACGTCAATGCCGGATCTCGAGCCTCCTTTCCAACGATACCTCCAGCCTGACTCACTATCCCACTGCATCTATGTATGGTGTAGGCAGCACGGCAATACAGATTTGGATTAGTCTCACTAAGGTCTTAAAACATCATCTTATTATCATCATCACTCACAGCAAACTAAATAGCTGCTAACAGGGGGATGTAGAAATATGTGAGGCCTATAAAACTTTTCACCCCAGCACAAATGATGATGAATATCAGTTTGAAAAGCTAATGGAAATATGAGCCGAGAACCAGGAGCTACTGTGTGTATTAGGTTTAATGGCCAGTCTAATATAGTGTCTGTCATAAATTAGGTCATCAGTCATGTTTACATTCGTGTTTAGAGTGGCTAATTTGGATTTCTATGTTTGCAGCTGTTTTGGTCCCCGTGTTGCTCCGAGGGTTCTGCGTCACCCTGGGAAGTCTTGGGGTTATTTCTCGATTTTGTTTAGGTTTATGCCAACTCCAGTCTCCAGTGTCTGAGAGATAATGTACAAAAGAAGTCAGAGAAAGGCAGATTCTCCTTCTCCTCCTTACACTGGCGAGAGACAATACGGAGGGCAAGGCAGGGGAGGCACGCCATGGTGCCGGAGAGCCGGCCCACCCAGACTGTGCCCTGCTGTCCCTGCTCTGAGCGAACAAAGCCAAAAAGCATGGAGGAAGGGAAACTCGGAGGTGGGGAGGGGGTGTACAGCTGTCACTCTGCTCCACATACTGTGGGAGTCTGGTGGACAGGAGGGTTTCACAGAACATCATAACAGAGACAGACTGACTGACTGACTGACTGATGGACAAAAACGGAGAAAAAATACATTGCATTGATGATCTTGATCCCGGCAGTTGTTGCACTTGTCTTTCCTCTGTACCAATGCAATGAAGAAAAGCACCTGTTGACCCCCACTGTGTTGTAAACCCACAGGACAGGCCGAGGATAATCTGTCCCTTCAGCTTCAGCTTGTTCATTCGTTATTTCAGGTAGTGGTGACATGTAAAACAAATCCACCCGCTTACTTCTTTAAAGAAATTAAATCCAAGCTTATAAAATGTCCTTTAACAACTTAGCATTTTAATATCCAGGGTGGAGAGACGTGCAGTCGTCCCCTGACGTCATTTCACATATGTCATTACTCTGCTTTTACAATCAGTGTCTGCTGATTTTGTCACGTCAGGGAGCGAAAACTTCGAGCCATGCACTTAATGCAGTGCCTATTAATTCATTTTACTCTTTATGTATGAAAAGAAATGTACAGATTGTTGAAGAACTCAATTGATTCATTAAGCACTGTGGTAAAAGCTGTGTCATTAAGGTCTTATTCATTTAAAAACTCCATTCCTTGAAACCTTAAACTACCTGACCGCAACAGAGGCAGCTATTCATTTAATGAAACTCCACGATAGACGATTGAGCGTCTCTTCATTTCTGCTCAGAATGCAGTGCCAGGACACACATTCTCCAGCGTGCAAACGATCTGATAACCAAACTTTATTTTGTAACTGCACCTCAGGTTGAAATGATTGCATTTCTCGTGTCGTCTGATCGGAATTTGCAATTCGATGAGCGCAGATTTAGCAGGAGAATCTTATCAGTCAGGAGTTAATTCACAGAGCAGAACACTGGGATTAAACTTGTACTTGTATTAATTAACAGAACATTCTTCACATTTACTGCGTAATCCTCACATTTCCTGTAGGTGTTATCACAGAAAAATGATCATTTCCACCTGAACACGTTTTTGTGTATTGGCCCCTGTTGTGACATGAGCTGCTGCTCGTCTTCAATGTTGACATGCGGGTTGTGGGGAAGTTGTGGCCCCCAGTGTTTTCATTCTCCTCACTCACATAACATTAAGACTGCAGCTCCTTTCTTCCTCAATCAGGTGTGTGTGTGTGCGTGTGTGTGTGTGGCACTGATTGGTGTTGATTAAGCCCATGTGTGTGCAGACTGTTCATATACCCTGAGTCTCCAGTGCTCTGGGTTTTTTTTTCCCCCTTTCCAATCTATCGCTAAGATTTCAAGGTTAATATGTAGTGCATAACGTGAAACAAATGTCTGTTAGACTCAAACCATTGTCAAATGAGTTCGCACAATCCTGATTAAGCCGTTCACCTCCACATGACTCTCTCTGTATTTCTCAGTATAGCATACGTTTACGTCCCTCAGTCAGTTTTTAGATGATGGACACTTTATTCAAATAATATTATGTTGTTTCAGCTCACAAATAGCAAATAGAGGCAAAATAGATGCAAAACTTCTATATTTTGTATTTATACCAGCACCTGTTATATCCGTCCCGACAAAGTGCTGAGTGTTTCTGAACCAGCAAAAGGTCCCTCAAGCCTCCAAATGTCTTCAACAGAGTTAGGTTGACAGGGCCATTGTCGATGTGCGCAGCCGTGCAAGACTAAAGAGAGAGTATCCTCTGTAACCTCAAAGAATCCCCCTCAGTCTGACCCATTTCACATCTCACACAAGTCTCAGGTCACTGGGCTCATCTCACTGAGGGATAAGACTTTAGAGCCATCGAACCAATGCTGTTCAAATTAAAACAAAAAAAGAAAAAAATCAGGTAATCCAACAGGGCTCATGAATTTAAAGATCTCAGTATCGAGTCGTTGACCAAAACTGAGCTGACAGTTTGAGGGATTACATGAGTCATGAGTGTGGATTAAGGGCAGGACTGGGTCTGTAGTTATGGCTTGGATGATCACACTGAACCAAAAGAAGGACATGAAGTGTTTTACTTCCAAATCTTGTGTTTGTTTCAGAAAAGTTTTTGAACATTGTGAGTCCAGGTTGAGGGGCAACTTACAAATAACAAAAACTCCGACTGAATCTTTCCATAAGAAGTTGTATTTGCTTCATGGACACGTGAAAGAGTATTGGCTAGATGAGAATCAGGAGACATTAGAAGCAGAGCAACTCTTCTTGAAGCTCCGTGAGCTTTAGGGAAGCCCTGGTATTAAGTTATCATGTTTCCCTTCCCAAAATTAAAACGCCCTTTTGATTCCTTTTACCCCGTAGCCTAAAGCAGATTGCAATTTATATGCCTCGCTGCCTCCTATTATAACACAACACAGATCGTTTCCTTAATATGCCGCTTGCGGAGGAAGTCGTTTAAACGAACTACTGAGGCATTAAGCTTTCATCATTCTCTCTTTAGGTGGAAACAAACTCAAGCCTCAGCCTTTCAGGCTCAACTGGGCCTGGATCTCTCTGGAGAGGGAATACTACATGGTGGACGAGGACGCCAAATACCTGGAGGTGACGCTGAAACGCAGAGGCTACCTGGGGGAAACATCCTTTGTCAGTAAGTGGTAACGCTGTGTGTCTTCCTCAGTTCACCCTCATAATTAAAGTGAAGAAAACCTAATTGTGTGTGGATTGCCAAAAACCAAAGAACTGTCTCTCACCTGATTCAGTCAGCATCTCAATCCTTTTGTCTGAACCTCCCTCTCCTTCAGGTATTGCCACTAAAGATGGCACCGCAGAGAAGGACAAGGACTTCCGGGGTAAATCTCAGAAACAGGTGCAGTTCAATCCCGGCCAGACCACAGCCACCTGGAAGGTGAAGATCTTCACAGACCAGGAGTTCGAGACCTCCGAGACCTTTGAGATACAGCTGTCGGACCCAGTCATGGCCGTGCTGGAGTTCCCAGACGTGGCAACAGTGGAGATTGTGGATCCTGGAGATGGTAGTGCTAATATTTGACTTTGAGAAAAGTTTGTTGACTTAACTTGATCTGAGTATACTGTATTTTAACATCTACACCATTACTCACTCGTGGTTTCTCTTCCCAAACAGAATCAACAGTGTTCATTCCTCAAGCAGAGTTCAAAATTGAGGAGGATATCGGAGAGCTGCTGGTGCCTGTGCGGCGTTCTGGAGATGCCAGCCAGGAACTCATGGTTGTCTGTTACACCCAGCAAGGTGAGACGAATCTGTGTGGAGAAAGAAGCTTTGAACCAAAGAGCAATTTCTCACATTTTCATTCGACATCCTCCCTGTTCCCATAAATCCTCAGCCACGGCCACCGGCACCATACCAAGCACCGTCCTTTCCTACTCCGATTACATCACGCGGCCTGAGGACCACACCAGTGTCCTGCGCTTCGACAAGGGCGAGCGCGAGAAACTCTGCCGCATCATCATCATCGACGACTCGCTGTATGAGGAGGAAGAGAGCTTCAATGTCAGCCTCAGTATGCCGATGGGCGGCCGAGTGGGCGCCAACTTCCCGACGGCCAAAATCACCATCCTGGCAGACAATGATGATGGTGAGTGGAGAGGGTGGTTCTTCTGTGGATGAACAGACATAGAGATAATGAGTGTCAGATGATTCTAAAGCTATTTATTGTTTTAGACTTTAACTTAACTAAGATTTGAGGTGATAATAGCAGATATGGATGATCCTCACTGCGCCTACTTTGCCAGTTGAGTATCTGCACACCATTCATTCACCAGCCCACTCCAGCCCATTTCTCTCATTACACCCTCTGATTCATTCGTCCTCCACACTCTGTGTGTCTGGCCGAGTGTTAGAAACAAGATCACAATAGACAGGTACTGAGATGGAGAACGGTGGCCTCGGTGAATGTTACGCTACATCTGCCTGTCTGACAGATGAAAGGACTTTAAACCACACTGTGTTCCTCAAGTGAACCCCGTCCTAATTGCCATTCAGAGGAGCTCAGGGGGGAAACACAGGGCATCCCTTTATCTGCAGGAACCAAAAGGCAGGTGGTGAAGAGAGGGACTATTGTGCAGCGAGTCCAAATGACTGGCATGTTTGTACTTTCTTCCACTGTTTGATTCTGCATTTTTTTTAATGATATGACATTACCTGTATTTGCACTTTCAACTTAAGAAGTGCTGTTTTTTTTTTGTTTTAAACTACACATCAGTATTTGACATTGACAGAAAGAATGTTGCTCTTCTTCTTCTTCGTAACACAAAATGTACCATCTGGCCATTTTGTTGTCATTCTGTACCTCCATGAAGCTAAAGTACATATATAAGGCTTCTTTTAAGGCTATGAAAACCTGATTATTCATATTTTAAGGCGATTATACAGTATATAACATACTTTCCTCCTAGTTGTCAGACACTGGATGTTTACATTACTGACGAGCTGCAGCCTTTGGATGAGGCACTTGTAAACGTCCTTTTTTCCAACAATACCACGTAAACCCATTTCGTTTACCTCACAATTCTGCCACCTTTCACTGAGGCTAATTTCCTGCACTTGCCTCTCGCAGTGACAGAACAAGCCTCCCTCCCATGCAACTTGAACAGAAGTACAATTGACATTTATGTATAAATAATCAGCGTTGCATTCTCAGACATGTGAAGAGACAAGAGGAGACTCCTCTGTGCAAACCTCTATTGTGGCCTACTTCTTGGTGGGTCCCAAAGTAACAGCCCACCATAAATCTATGTGTGTGTGTGTGTGTGTGTACACATGTGAAACCATCTGCCTGTCTGACACTTGGAAGGTTTGGAGTCTCGCCAGCCTCCATTGTTCCTGTATTTGTCTGGCTCTTCCTCCCACTGATCTTAAAGGTTGCCATGTTGGCACTCATTTCCCCCCCTTGTAACAATCCCGTCAGCGCTCAAAAGACGTCTTTGAGGGCGAAAGGCATTGAAAGTGTGCCAGAAATCCTTCCTTCAGCATCAGGTATCTGTTGCATTAACAGTCAACTTCTAAATAGACCTGCCAATAGATCTGCCAAAAAAAAACTAAACCGCACGTTCTGCCTGACAGCAAGTGAGATAATTTAGGTGCGTCTTGCTAATAAGACACCGCTTGGAATGTTGCGGCAAATACTTTCAGTGGTTTAAATGGTTTACTAATGATGAATTAGCTAAAAGATATTCAAGTGGGCAACTTTGAGGATGCCAGTTTGTCCCTTGCTTATACACCACAGTTGTTTTCCTTTGTAATGTATCATGACAGGATAGAGTATTGCAAACATTTCTAAAATGTTGTATATATAGGGTTAACCCTAACCCCTTATCCACCCTAACCTAACCCTAACCCGTTACCCAGTTTGGGTTAGGGTTTACCTAGGGTTAGGTTAACCCTAACCCTAACCCCTTACCTTGTTAGGGTTAGGTTAACCCTAACCCTAACACTATATATGTAATAATCTTGACTTATATAAAGTAAGAAACCCTCATTTATGCATTATTACCAAATTAACTCTATAACACACAGCTATAGAGTTTAAATTTAGCTATTACACAGCTAAATTTAGAATAGAATAGAATGCCTTTATTGTCATTATACAAGTTGTACAACGAGATTTACTTGTACAACGAGATTTACTTACCTTTCACATATCCCTTATTTTACCAAAGTACTGATAATCACATGACAGAAAAAGCTATGACCCAAATCCCCATCTCTATCAGACAATCTTTAAGAGCAATGGCTGGACCGAGTGCGATGAAAACAAACTTTATACCATAGTGAAGAGAGATGAATTGATAATGAGCTGCCGGGGTCTGAATTCTTGCCCTCTCCCTTTGCAAAGCGGGAGGTTGCCTCTCTCTCTGTCTCTGCCACCCCGTCTCCATAGACCTTATCAGCTGCTCTATCATCTGAACATCGACAACAATCACATGCACCACACAGCAAAAGTCTTATTCTTCAGGTTCGGCGACATAGAGTTTGGACAGGTGCTGTCTGGATTTAAATAAGTGGAGGTTGACAGCTCTCTTCCTGTGCTCACAAAGCCTCAAAATACTGTAGGTAGTCTGGGGGAAACTCACAGATTATCTTTAAAATGTCAAGGGTAAACAAAGATACAGATGGAATCTGTACCGTGTGTAATTGCTTTCTGTTTTTTCTCCAAATCCCACAGAGCCCTCGTTGTATTTTGGCGAACCCGAGTATACCGTGGACGAGAGTTCAGGCTACGTTGAGGTAAAGGTTTGGAGGACAGGGACCGATCTGTCCAAGACCGCTACTGTCATGGTTCGCTCCAGGAAGAGTGAGACTGTCTCTGCAGAAGGTAAACTTGGCAGTTTAAGACAAATAAGAACATTCATTCGAGATGTTGAATTGCTGCGTTAATCCACGGTTTCCTCTCCACCTCGCAGCTGGACTGGACTACGTCGGCATTAGTCGCAACCTGGACTTTGCTCCCGGTGTGACAATGCAGACGTTTAGGGTGACCATTCTCGACGATCTGGGTCAGCCGGAGCTCGAGGGCCCGGAGACCTTTGACCTTATATTACGGATGCCCATGAACGCTGTGTTAGGAGAACCCAGCAAGACCACCATCACCATCAACGATACCTTTACTGACTGTGAGTGTCAAATACAGGAAACGAAAACTCCACAATAATTGTTCACTGTAGTCTTTATGAACGTGAGGTTATTGATTTCTGGTCATTGTTGCATGCTTTTTACTTACAGTGCCAAAGGTTCAGTTTAAAGAAGGCAGCTACAAGGTGGATGAGTCCGATGGGGAGGTGAGAGCCATAGTGTACCGCAGTGGAGACATCAGCCTCGTGTCCACGGTGCGCTGCTACACTCGCCAAGGCTCTGCTCAGGTCATGATGGACTACAGTGAGAGGCCCAATACCAATGCATCAGTCATTACTTTCCAACCAGGTGAGACATTGCTCTATTGTTTTTAAATCTACCTGTTCCACTATATGCAGCAGCACTTCACTGAAAATAATGACACCACCCCCCCCTTCCTCTAGGTGAGACTGAGAAGCCTTGTGTTGTTAGTCTGATGGACAACTCTGCCCATGAAGAGGACGAAGAGTTCCGCCTGGTCCTGGGAACGCCGAAGAGCAAGTCTCAATATGGAGCCTCTATCGGGGAGCAGAAGGAAGCGCTGGTCACAATCACAGATGAGAAAGACAGTGAGTGCTTTATCAAGATTACATTAGGATTTTTAGAATGTAATCCATAATTGCTTTAGATCAGGGTCCTGTCCTGCAGGTTTTAGGTGTTTTCCCTGCTCCAACACGCCTGATTCAAATAAATGGGTCGTTATCAGGCTTCAGGAGCGCTTACTGATGAGCTGACCATTAGAATCAGGTGTGTTTGAGCAGGGAAACATCCAGGACCAGGAGTGAGAAACAAATGATTTTTGGATATGTCCATGTCCATTGTTGAACTCATCTTCTTTTTGCAATTGTGTTTTACCTCTGCCTATGAGGAAGACACGCAGGGATTTTAATGGTGATCTGGTAACAGAAACTTAAAATCTGGGACACTGAGTGGTTTCTGCTCTCGAAGTGCTTTATCCAGTTGCTTCTGTTGAAATTTGAGGCTCAGAGCAATGAAAATATGAATAAAATATGTATGTATCCTGACCTCTGCTGTGTTTTTGTTGATGAGTTCACTTTGTTTCCTGCTCTAGAGGCCATCATCCGATTCTCTGAGATCAAGTACAGCGTGCGTGAACCCCAGGTCAAAGGAAACATTGCAGTTGTGAAGATTCCTATCCTTCGTATCGGGGACACCTCCAAGGTCTCAGTGGTGAGAGTGCACACCAAAGATGGCTCTGCAACCTCCGGCGAGGATTACAACCCACTGTCAGAGGGTAAGAACAGACACGCTTCTATCGTAGATTTCGCGTTTTCCATGTGCTCCTTCACACATCTTTGTCTTGGTTTCTAAGATGTTGAGTTCAAGGAGGGTGAGAAGGAACACTTTGTGGAGATCGAGATCCTCTATGATGGTCAGAGAGAGATGAGAGAGGCCTTCACGGTCCACTTGAAGCCTGACGACAACATGGTGGCGGAAATACAGGTGAGGCCATGGCCACGCGGCGCACAAGCAGACACGCACACGCCATCAAACATAAACCAACAAATCCTGTGCACATGTACAGTACTGCATATCTACACACGCGGGCATGCGCACTGTCATGCCAGGCCATGTTAAAATAGCCAGGCAGCAGCTGGCATTGCTGTCAGCACGCCTGAAACCAGTGTCTTATAAAAAGCTTTTCCTGATGGAATGAGATGCTGAGGGGAATGTCCCAGCAGAGCCAAACAGTAGACGAACCTATAAACAGAACCGTGACATTCTACCCGTACACTCCACATCAGGCAGGTTCTGTTCACATGGCAGAAATAGGTTTACCTCTGACTTAACTGTTTGGAGCTTTTGACGTAAATGAAAGAATGGCTGCGTATATGAGGAGGCAAGGCAGGTTTATCAGAAGTGGCAAAACTCTCTCAAAGGTTTCTCAGACACATGACCCACTGAGTTGTGGCCATCATGTTATCCGATCGCGATGCTGTGCCATCATATCACACTGTATGTGTGAAATGCCATCAAACTTTACAGGAATGCACAGAGGTTATGTTCCATGTGAAAGTAACTGCAGAGGACACAAAGAAATGGCATGTTTGTATGTGTCATATGACATATAAACACACGAGGTGCGAATATGTATTGAAGACTGTCTGCAGCGTGACATTTAATTTGTTTATAGATTAGTGTTGAACCATGAAATTCAGAGAAAGGGCCAATTCCAATTCCTATCTTAACCCTCAATCTTAACCCTCAAGCTCGACCCTTAATCTTAACTGGCCTCAAAACCAAGTGTTGAGGGTTATTTTGTCACTTAGAAATGGGCCACCCCTTAAATGCAGATACGTCTTCAGACTGTAGGGGGCAGAATAACGCGAAAGCTGCGTCCAGTCTGTCAACTCCAAAAAAAAGAAGAAGAAGAACACATTTACGTCACGATTAAGGTTGTCAGTTAGTTATAAGATGATAATCATACAAATACCACAACCACGGACATATTCAGCTGACAGTTACCACACACCACGACCATTTTTGAGATTGAGGGTTAAGATTGAGGGTTAAGTAAGGAATTGGAATTCACCCAAAGAAATAAATGTATGGCTCTGTACCGTGGTAAACTGGTCTGGGAGTCATTTATTCATCAGAATCTAATAACTAAATAACGTTTTAACTTTGTCAATAGACTAAACCACAAATGTAAACTCAGTGACAGAGGTAATGAATTCATTGACATTGTGACACCTTCTCCTTCTCCTGTTAGATGAACAAGGCCATTGTGTACATTGAGGAGATGGACAGTGTAGCAGATGTCACCTTCCCTGCAGTGCCCCATGTGGTTTCCCTGCTCATGTATGATGACACTGGGAAAACCAAAGACAAGCCCCAACCATCAAATGGATACCCTGTTGTCTGTGTGACGGTGAGTGGGACGCTACAGTAAAATCTACCAACCATAAGCTTAATTCGCTTCAGTGCTGATTATTTATTTATTTATTGATTTAAAGTGAAATATTTTGCCTCCTCTGCCAGGCCTGCAACCCCAAGTACCACGACTTCGATAAAACCGGCTCCATCTGCTCTGCGGAGAACATTAACGACACTCTCACCCAGTACCGCTGGCTGGTCAGTGCTCCCACTGGGTCAGATGGCGTGACCAGCCCCATGAGGGAGGTGGACACCAACACTTTCTTCACCAACACCAAGTCCGTCACCTTAGATTCAGTCTACTTCCAAGCTGGCTCCAGAATCCAGTGTGCGGCGAGAGCCTTCAATGCAAACGGAGACGCAGGCCTGGAGCTGTCCAGTCCCATTGTTGTGGTCAGCAAAGAGGAGGGTGAGTGGAAGGCAGAAGACACTTTAGATTAGGGAACACAGTCACTATTAACTAGATGCTCACTAACTTGCATATTGCATACTAGCCCTTTATTAGTAAATATTAAGCACGTATTAACACCTTATGTAGGAAAAATCTTAATTCATGTCGTAATAGAGGTAGAATAAGGTGTTAATACGTGCTTAATTATGACTAATAAAGGGCAAGTATGCGACTTAAATGTTAGTAAGCACCTAGTTAAAGGTGCATTATGTAATAACTCTAAAGCAACTGGCCGTAAAATCCTCCTAATATGTCACAGAGACTCAGGAATAATGTTCATATAACAAACTCAACTCACCAACAACAACAGTACAGACAAAGTTTTTGCATTAAAAAATATATTTTGCAGACTGCAAATCATGTTTATGTTTTGAAATCATGTTTTGGCATGTGGCGCCACCTACCGCCATCTACCAATCATTGCAGTCAGTAGAGTCTCGGCTGCTGAGTAACCACGGGTTGCCAGTTACGTCAGAAAACGAAACTTAAAAGGCCTCGGTATTTTGAATTTGAATGTAGTAACCGTTTTTGGCCACATTCTTACATATGGCACCCTTAAGGGTGAATATGTGTTCCCCAATCTAAAGTGTCACCGTGTATATTTATATATAAAAAAATATAGGAGTTTGTTTGCTTTAACTGACTGTAACTCTTGGCAGGGATGTGTCAGCCTCGAGTCGCGGGGACTGTTGGAGCCGAACCGTTCTCTGCTAAGATCCGTTACACCGGCCCAGACGACCCAGACTTCCCCAACCTGATCAAACTGACCGTCACCATGCCTCACATGGATGGTAAGCAGCGCGCGCGCGTCGCAATATTGTACGCAAGAGCGTCATTATTTGTTAATCTCAAAGAAATCCTTATCCTGAGCGCTAAGACCAGACTCTCCTCTCGTTGTCAGGCATGTTACCAGTGATTTCCACACGACCTCTGTCCAACTTCGAGCTCACCCTGAGCCCAGACGGCACGCGTGTGGGCAACCACCGCTGCTCTAACTTGCTGGACTTCAACGAGATCCAAACGGGACATGGCTTCATCACCGACGCGACGAAGAACCCGGAAATCATCGGCGAGACTTCGCCCTACCAGTATAGCAACATCATGCGTTCGGCCAACTCTCTCCGCTTCTATAGGAACCTCAACTTAGAGGCGTGCCTCTGGGAGTTCACCAGCTACTACGACATGTCAGAGCTTCTGAACGACTGTGGAGGCTCCATAGGCACAGATGGACAGGTAGGACAGAAAAAAACCAACAATAAAGCTCATTAGTACTTTTGCACAATATCATTTCCTTTTTCCTCCGTTGCTGGGGTATAAACAATGTCTTTGTTTCCATTTATTTAGGTGCTGAACCTCGTCCAGTCCTATGTCACCCTGCGCGTCCCGCTGTTCGTGTCCTATGTCTTCCACTCTCCTGTGGCCGTGGGAGGCTGGCAGCACTTTGACCTGCAGTCAGAGCTAAAACTCACCTTCGTGTATGATACAGCTATACTGTGGCAGGATGGTATTGGCAGCCCTCCTGAATCTGAGCTACAAGGTACGGTCTGGGATAAATGCTGCCCTCTGTCAGTCTGAAGTACACATAAATGAAAATACATGAGTAATTTGAAAAAAAAATGTTTTTGTTATTATTATAGGAGCCATGTACCCCACCAGCATGCGTATAAATGAAGAGGGTCGTCTGGTTGTCAACTTTAAGACTGAGGCTCGCTACAGGGGACAGTTTGTTATGTCTCATCCAGGTAAGAGAATGCTGCCCACATGCTCACACACTCTAAACTCTAAAATCCTGTGTGGTCATTCTATACAAGCAGCCTCCTATTGCATTACCATGTGACCCACATCCTCTCTAACATTTATTTCTGGAGCACCACATTGAGGGTTTCTTCCTGTGTGAAAGTGCCAGAGGTCATTTAAGCAAATGTCAAAATCAACCGTGCAGCATTTATAGTCAGGAAGTGGCGCAAAAACAATACAAAAGGTCACCCTATAAATAAATAAATAAATAAAGAAACAGGCACAGTGTGTAGTTGGGACAAATTGCAGCTTTAAATATTTATAACTGTGAATTGTTTTCAGGAACCAGCATGGCATCCATGGTGATGTGTGCTGACCACCCAGGGCTGACGTTCTCTCTCGCCCTGGTCAGAACTGAGCCCACATACAACCAGCCCATGCAGCAGTGGAGTTTTGTCTCAGACTTTGCTGTGAGTCATTGTGCTGTGAAGAATTTACCTGCTGTGGTATTAGAAATGAGTTCACAATCTTAATACAAGGTTCTAACATTGTTCTTATGTGATGCGTCCTACTGTAGGTGCGGGACTACTCTGGAACCTATACAGTGAAGATGATTCCCTGCATTGCTTCCCCCAACGGGGAGTTCAGCATCCCTCCTGTCTGCCACCCAAGAGAGCCTCTAACATTTGACATGGACATACGCTTCCAGCAGGTTAGACTGGATATCCAAAAATATTACATACAGAATTTATTTCATAATATAATTATTACATAGATACTGCAAAGGTTGCATTTACCAGTAAGTTTTAAATACCTAAATATCATTCTTTTTTGTGAATTATGCTGATTTTTGTTTTGCCCTCTAACAAATTAGATTTAGTGCGTTTTGCTATGTCTTCACATTACATCCATCCATTCTTTGTCTGGTGTTGCAGGTGAGTGACCCAGTTGCAGCCGAGTTCAGCCTCAACACTCAGATGTTCCTGCTGTCCAAGAAGGAGCTGTGGTTGTCTGACGGCTCCATGGGCTTTGGAGAAGGGTCCGACGCCGCTTTCACAGAAGGTACAACTCTGACATCTAGTGATTCTTGAGCGACGTTACAGCTGAGGTGCCCACTTCATCCCTCTGACTATTTCCTCTGTCCTTTTACCTCAGGCTCCTCGATCTACGGACGGGTGATGGTGGACCCAGTCCAGAACCTGGGTGACTCGTTCTCCTGCAGCATCGAGAAAGTCTTCCTCTGCACAGGAGCAGATGGTTATGTTCCCAAGTACAACCCCACCAACAAAGAGTACGGCTGCCTGGCAGATGCTCCAAGTCTGCTTTACAGATTCAAGATTCTGGTAAGGCGAAAAGGAGGACACACTGAGGTGATGGGTGGTGGAAGTGAAACACGAATTTCTGATTTCTTTGTGTGTTGTTGCACAGGACAAGGCCCAACCAGAAACGCAAGCTTCAGCATTTGGAGATGTTCCATTTAAGGCCTTATTGGCCCAAGACACAGCGGAAGCTCTTCCTTTGGTCAGACAGCCGGGATCAGATGGCTTCACAGTGTCTTCATCTCCTCTTTTCCAGGTCTAGTAACTATTCAACTGTAATCACGCATGGCATGAACACATTAACATATCAGGGACAGGATGACATGCTGTCTCTTCTCTCTTCAGGTGGCCACTGGTCGTGAATGGTTCATCCACACTATCTACACTGTCCGCTCCAGAGAAAATGCCAATCGCAACATTGGCAAGCGCAGCGTTGAGTATCTCCATCACAGTGTGTCGTCTGTCGAGCCTCAGATGCCCAACAAGGCCTCTCGCCTCCGCCGTGCCGCCCCTGCTCTGCCTGGCCCTTCTCTGGCCCAGGACATCGGTGTCGACAACAACCGGGGAACCAACATCCAGCATATTGCTCTGGACCGAACAGACCGCATGGTGGTCAGCCAGCGCCAACCCTGGTCCCCTAACCATGACACTCTCCTGGAGCGCCCTCTGCTGGAGAGTTCGGGCAGAGAGCAGGGTGACAGTTCCACCCTGCCCATGTTAGTGGGCGTCGCAGGTATGATCCTCCTCATTTGCCTCATTGCCACAGTCGTCATTCTGCTGCTCAAACGCAAGAAAAAGGAAAAGAAGAATCAGTTCCCTCCTTACTCCTCCTCTTCGTCTTCTGCCTACAATGGCTACAGCCAAGGCCCAGCGGGCATATGGGGCAATTCAGACAACTCCGAGGTCTAGGCGTGGACCTCCTCCACCTTTCACAACTGTCCATGATTAAAAGACTATCTTCTCTTTCACCATTGTGCCTTCATTGCCCTACTCTAGCAGCACTAAGGAGCCAAGAACAACCTGTGAAAAGCGCAATAAATCAATGCTTGGGGCCCGCACACAGAGAATGCCCCAGTTTCCTGAGGCTTTGTGGGTTTGTCCTTGCTGTAATGTACTGTAGGTTATTGCATTTTGCAGCCTATTCTGAATTGTGGACATAACTAAAATATTCACCTGCTTTATTGATTGCAATGACATAAAATATCCCAATTAATTCAAATTTAATAATGGCAATTATTTACGTACACGGCAAACAAAACTCCATGTTCCTTTTTCCTCCTCCATGTTTTTTATTGTTATTCAATGTGTTCATAATTTTTGTTTTGTGTAGAGCAAATTTGACTGAATGTTAGTTGAGGCTGACTTCACTGGATGATTATGTGATGATTTATTTTTTATTATTTGTTTTAAAAAGCCTGCAGTGTACTTGCCACCTGCCGAGTTACCAATACCACTATGGTGTGATTGAAAGGGATTTTAAATGTTATTATTTGTCTTGCGAATGCAGAAATACTTCCAACATTTTTAAAATATTCAGGTTAATGTGGTTGAAGCCAGATGCAAAACTATCTCTGTACATATCATTGCAGAAGAAAACAAAGGTATTACACCCTGGTGAAACTTGAAAAATCAGGAACTACATATTTCTAGATTGCAGAAATAAACAAGTGCAGTATCAAAATTATAAATATTTCAAGTGTATTTCAATGTGCAAATTGTTATTGTAATTTTATGGCTAATTGATTGTCAATTGTTTCGAGTGTTAAATGTTTATACACTTCCAACAGCCAAATATAAATGTCCTTTTTTGAATGAGTGTGAGCATGTTTTCTTTTTTTTTTTTAAAAAGGGGGAACTTTATTTGTGATGTTTTAAAAATACATTTTCTACTTCACATAGGAAGATAACAGAACATGTTTTCTTTAAAACGGTTCATATTGTTTAAAGCAATGGAATGTAGTACAACCAACATAAATACATTTATTTCAATGAAATACTAGTAAAAAAAAAGGGGACTAGCAAACAAAATAAACCAGCACAGCTGCAGTGTTTGGGTCAGAGACAACAAGGCAGACGTGTAGAGGAACACTTCCTAAAACCAAATACAACCAGATCAGTCCACTGGGGAGTTTAACACAGTACATTATCATGGCCTTCAAGACAAACACAGCACTAGAACTAAGAGTTACTGGAGCTGGCTGCTGCTCCCGAATTCTTATAGTTAGGGTCACAAACAACTTCACAACTTGAGTTTCTTCTTGCGTCCACGGCCATCTGGGGTTCCCTCTGCCTTTCTTTTCTGAACCTGGGAAAGAAAAAATTAAAGATTTACACACAGGAATGGAAAGGGCAAAAAGAGTGAAACATCGACCATGGTTATTATCCTTCAATGAAAAGTATCAAACGAAAAAGACTTTGTATTGGTAATCCTCATGTATTATATACAATACCCTGCTCCGCAACTATTGTTGTTGGATTTTTAACTTACCGAGCTGGTCTTTGGGCCTCGTTTCTTTTTCTCTGCCTTCTCTCTCTCTTCCAGCTCCATGTTCTCTCTCTCTATCAGCGTAATCAGTGTGTTGCATCGCCTTTGAAGCTCCTATAAAAAAAATCACAAAAAATAATCAGAATTATCAATTCAAATGTGAAACATGCAAACGTCAGGACAGATGGGGCAAAGATCCCTGAACTCACCATGGCAGTCCTGGATTTAAGGAACCAATCGAAGCGGAACTGGGGTGAGTTGCGGATGCACTGGCGCAGTTCGTCGTACACGCTCTCCTTGTCAAAGCCCAGCTTGTGAAGCATACAGATAAGGAAGCGGTCTTCTTCCTCTGTGTAGTTCTTGCCTTTGTTGGTGCCGTAAGAAATACGAAGCTGATGGAAAGGAGCCTTGTAGCGACCGATCTGAATACGGGGACAAGAAACATATAAGGGACCATGAGTTAATCAGGAACATAAATGGGGTGACTAATAGCAATACATATAGCATAGCATAGAATTTACGTGCTTAATGAGAAAAAATAAGTTGTTTAACTTAGAAATGTACAACCGAACACTGAGAGTCAACTACCTTTGAGTCCAGTGCCTTCTTGATGCTAATCCTTCTTTGAATCCTGGCCTCGCCTCTTTCTATCTGGGCCATGATCTTCTCAATATCCTGCAGCTCGTTGCAGCGCTCCCAGAACACAGCTGAAGAAACAAACACAAAGATTAAATAACAGACTTCTTAACAAACAAAAACAAACAAACAAGCAAGCAACAAAGTGAGTCAATACCAGAATATTCCATGACTTCTTCGGGAGTTTTTCCCTCCACTTCTCTGGCAATGTTCTCAATGTCATCTCTACCCCACTTCTCGTTGGCTTTGATGAACTGGTTGAAGTCCCGTTTGTTCCAGATTGTAAATCCCTGCAATGACAGTACACATTTTTAAAGTACGCACCAGATACAGGTTTGCTCAGATTTGCAGCAAATCATTTACTTAATGACATCGAGTGATAACAATCAATACCTGCTGTAACAGGTTCTCCTTCTCCTCCAGTTCTTCCTCTGTGAGTGCCAGAGCCTCATCAATCTTAGCTTGCTCCTCTTTCTGCAACTGAGCAGAGTTTGGCATCTCCGGATTACGAGGAACCTAAAAGACAGAGCCACAGACAGACTTATAGACATGTATTGATCCATTAATAGCAAACCTGCTCTCAAAAACCTTGTTGTACCTTGTAGCCTATAGTCTTTCTATAGAAGAGGATTTCTTTTTCAAGAAGCTCAAACAGACGTGGAGGGAAGAACTGAAAGTCTTGCACATTTGGCTGCTTTGGAGGACGAGGAGCCTGAGAAAATGAGTCAAACAGACAAATGCTATGTTACAAACATGCCATCCATCATAATAAAAATATACACGTTCTCCATGTGTTTCTATATCTAACCATACCTTGGGTGCTTTTGGTTCACTGACTCGCAGGGCTTCTCTAAAGTAGGCATCCACAGCATAATTGGCTTTCCTTTCCCTCTTCGGTGGCTCAATCCAGTTGTTAATGACCTGAACGTAGAGACAACAGGAACAAGGTAAAGCCTCAAAAGGTCCATGTGTTTTGGAATGAGGCAAATAGAGACAGAACGCCGATGATGGTTCTTTACCTTCTTCTTTTCTCTGTAATCCTCTCCTTCAAATGTGTACACACTGCTGTTCTCTGTGTCCATAGAAAAGTTTCTCAGAGAGCCCTCACCAAGGTTAGACAGCTTCTCCTTCATCTCCTTTGTCTAAGATATGACAAGAATGGTGTTAATTTTATGCTGAAAATATTGGCAATAAACCAGAACTGCTCATCTGCAGGATCACCATTCATAAATGTTCATAATTATTCATATTTGAATGCATCCAGACTCACCTTCCTTTCACCCCTCTCGAGGATAGCATCGATGTCATCATCTGTAATCTCACTCTCTTTGGAAGCAAACACGTGTGTGGCACCGTGTCGGATGATAGACAGCATCTCATCCTTGCCCAGCTTGTTTGCGCTTGGATCCACTAGTCTTCCTGTTAAACAAAAGCAAATAGATAACTTGCACCTTGCAATTATCTTTATTTCACATTATTTGACTTAGGTTCTTACGGTTTCCCTCCAACATCACAACAAAACACACTAGGATGCCAGTGCACGCTTACATAGACAAACTGACTTTAAGAATTACCTTGCTGGATGACAATGGAGTCAAGGCGCAGTTTCATCTCGGCCCTTTCTACAATCCTCTCCTCCACTGTGTTTTCGGTGATGAAACGAAAGACGCGCACCTGCTTCTGCTGACCAATCCTGTGAGCTCGGTCCTGAAATTAAAACATGTAAGGAGTCAGGTCTCCTGCCTCTAAAACCAACAGTGTTCCAGTCTCCATCAACTTCCTACTGAACATAAATGGGAAGGTTTCAGATTACTAACCATGGCCTGAAGGTCGACCTGGGGGTTCCAGTCTGAATCGTAGAGGATGACAACGTCAGCTGTAGCCAGGTTGATACCCAGACCACCAGCTCTGGTGCTCAACATGAAGATGAACTTAGAGCTGTTGGGCTCATTGTATGCATTGATAGAGATCTGAAAACACAAAAAGCATTCATTTTTAATTCTGATGACACAATAAGGATAAAAGTTTATCTTGTTTAAATTATTTACATCTACAGGGCACTGCCTTATAGATCACATTATTTTAACTATTTGATAAGCGAGTAACTCACCTGTCTCTCCTCATGTGGCGTCTGACCATCCAAGCGGCAGTATCCATAGTTCCTCCACATGCAGTAGTCTTCCAATATGTCAAGCACCCTGGTCATCTGACTGAAGATGAGCACACGGGAACCTAGTGGTTGCCAATAAATGTTCAGAAGGTTTTAATTAGTTAGCTGAAGATGAAGTCAATTTTGCACTGATACAAAGATCACACACTAATGCCTGTGATTCAACTGTGGAAACAGTATATTATCCCAATAATTAACACTTAAAAAAAAAAAAAAAAAACACTGAAAGAATGTAGCAAAAACATCCCAGTGGGGACCTACATACCCTGTTCCTTCATCTTGGGTAGCAGCTTTTCCAGCACCACCATCTTGCCACTGTTCACAGCCAGGTGAAGGTCAGTTGTGTAAGGAGGACCAGGTTCAGCTCCGTCAAACAGGTACGGGTGGTTGCAGCATTTCCTGAGCTGCATGAGAACATTCAACAGACGCATCTTGTCCATCTTCCCGGCTGAGTTCAGAATGTCAATGTCCTTCATCAGAATCTTTGTGTACCTAATGGATTGTAAAACAAGTCAGGGTCACTATTACACACTCGTGGTTACAACTATTTAATTAGTATCAAAGTTACTTGAAGGGATGCGGACACTTTATCACTGGCACTTACCACTCTCGCTGCATCTTGCTCAGGCCCACGTACATTTTGATCTCTTTCTTTGGGAGCAGAGTTTTCTCCACGTCCGCTTTAATACGACGGAGCAAAAAAGGACGCAAAACCTAAACACAAAGAAATGGGGCAAGTAAGAAAATTGCTCCAGCCCAAAGAAGAACAGAGTTTAAAATGAACAGTTCAAAGAATTCAATACATACGGTGTGAAGACGTTCAACCAATTTCTGGTCCCCCAAGCAGTTGTTTGTGTCAAACCAGGAGTCAAAGTCCTAAAAGAGAAATAAATGTAAAACGGAAAAGGGTCAAATACTTTTCCACTAAATATCAGACTGAAACTAAGCCGTTTAAGCAATATTCCTCCTTAATCATAACAAACTTGGATCACTACTCACATCAGCTGAGTTAAAGACATCAGGCAGCAGGAAGTTGAGCAGAGCCCACAGCTCATGGAGGTTGTTTTGAAGAGGTGTTCCGGTCAGCAGTAAACGATTGGTGGTCTTGAATTCTCGCACAATTTCTGATAGCTGTAGAAAAACAAGGAAACTTGAGCTTTACTCGACTATCTTGCAAAAACAAATGTAAAAAATAATGTTTTATACTATTTTAGTGCCTTACCTTTGACTTTTCATTCTTTATCCTGTGGGCTTCATCAATAACAAGGTATCTCCAGTTGAATTTCTTGAACACGGCCTTTTCAATGATGAGCATTTCGTAGGAGGTGACACATACGTCCCATTCTCCCGGCAGCAGCACATCTCTGATCAGAGCAGTCTGAGAATGAAAACAAGTATGTTTATTCATTTAAGTGTTTTCAGGTGTTGTATCACTATTTTACTTTTTTTTTTGTTTGGCTTTTTAAGCAAAAATTGAGAAACTGAAAATGCTGATTCTTTATACAACTCTTGTTCTTTCTTGACACAACCTACCCTCTGTTCTCTGTCTCCAATCAAGCAGACGGCGCGAAGAGAAGGTACCCATCGTTTGAACTCATTCATCCAGTTGTAAAGGGTGGACTTGGGCACAAGCACCATGTGAGGACCAGGGATGTTTCTGTAGTGCTTCATATAACCCAGCAGGGAAATAGTCTGGAGAGTCTTTCCCAAACCCTAATTGCAAATATACAATAAAAAATAGTTGGTGTACATGTCCAAATGCAGAGGTAACAGTTCTGACTGTGACAAGGAGCTTACCATTTCATCAGCAAGGATGCCATTGATGCCATTTTCATACAAAGAGATGAGCCAGTTCAGACCACGGACCTGATAGTCCCTCATCTTTCCTGATTTGACATCTAGATGGCAAAGGAGAAAATAAATATCTCACAGGCACACATAGCATCAAGCTTAAATAAAAGGGGTTTTTTGGCTTACAGGAGGGAGAGTCATCAAAACGAGTGCAAACGGTAGTAGTCTTGGTGCTCTCACTGAGAAGCTCCTCATCCTCCTCTTGCTCTGTGCGACGATGACGGTTGCTGTTAAACACACAGAGAGACACAGCATGTCTCCATCAAAATAAGAACAGACTTGATAAAGTCAAGTAGGTACATACTGTGGACATGTACTCACTCTCCAGCAGAGAGCAGGTTTTGTTTTTCATCTTTCTTGATTCGTGGACGTCCTGGTTTCATCTTCAGTGGAGAGGTGGGGGTCTTCTGTGCAGCTGGTTGGATGAAATGAGCAAACAACTCTGTTTGCTTCAACAGATACTCAAATCGGTTGGTCCGATCCGTTTGCTAGACACACAGGAATAAAATGTTAGAGAACATGTTTTTTCAGGAACAGGGAGTTTTGACAGGTTATATCAGCAACAGTGCCCTTACCACTTTCTCCTCATAACCTGGAGCAGTATCTTTAGCTTTTGACGATGATGGGGAGGATGATGCATCTTGTCCATCAGGACCAGCATCTGAAGAGGACTCTTTTCCAGCATCTGAAGAGTCTGATTTCTCCTGAGCAGAAACAAGACGAAACCATTCTCTTTAGTGGCTATTTTCTGTCAGTCTTGTTTTTCTTAAGCATTATGGCTTAATTTTATGCTTTCAAAACTTTTTGGCAGGCAACATTTTACCCACTACCCAAATGTAGTGTATTTTATTGTTTTGTTTGTTCTTGTTTGTATTTCATTGTTGTACTGTTTAACATACTTAGTATGTTGTTGTATTATTTGATTGTTCGTTTGTTCTCTCACTGTCTCATCTCACCGTTGTTTTCATGGTGTTTTAAAACATGTATTGCAACATAACTCGAGTAGTAACAATTGCTAAGCTTGTGAGATAGTGTAGGGATGGCTGTGTGGGAACAAAGTAAACAAAAACTTTTTATATGGAAAACCCAGGAAAAATCGACTTATAGTAAACACAAAAACCACAGGTAGCCCATGCGAGCGCCATAGCAGCATCATATCTGCTCAGTTACAACGGCCAGCGCTCAACTGTCCTCTCTGAAAACAAAGACGCATATTGGACAGCTGAGCGAGTTGCTGCTCTGAATTAGCATCCACGTTGTTTATCAAACGCTGGATCGCAGTTCAAGCGAATCATTGAGTGTTACCGATCCCACTGAAAACATCGCAATACACCACAAGTTTTAATGCGACGATCAATGGGTGGCTAGCGTGTCTAAGCTAGCAGGGAGAGCGCCTATTCTGCCGCCCGGCCTCGCCGCGGCACCGTGCTGAAACGTTAGCTTCACAGTGACACGGACCAAGCTGCTGCTGTTGTGTGCTAATGATAGCACTGTCGGCTAACTAGCACACACAACCCGCATTAATGTTGGTAAAGTGAAAGTTTATCACAGCATAATTCGACAGTTTAATGAATAAATGTGGAGCGGGGCTTAAAGTTATAGACTACTACGGTTGGATTTGCGACACATACACGCATGAGAAGAGAAGAAGCCCCGTTTAACCCATCTTACCTCCGCTCCTCCGGCTTCTTCAACTTCTGTCTGCTCTTCCCGCTGTTCCTCGCAGGTCCCGATCTCAGACATTTTCAATCGGATTTCCTCTTCGTTACCGATATCCAGTCCGTTGTCAGGTCCCTGATGTGATCACGTTTACGCGCCGTAGCAGATTTTCCAGACTTTCTCACTGAAAATGAGAATTATCCTCTGTTTTGGGGGGGACACAGACACACACACGCCGGTACGTCACAGCGTTAGCAAGATTTTTTTCCTCTGGTACCCGCGCTGATACTATTGCTAACGTGACGCGGTTTGTGCGCTGTATCGCGAGACTTGGTGGTGCTGCTTTCATAACTATTGGAAATCTTAATATTCTGCTGCTCCGGCCCCTCCCTAAGGAGTCTTCTTTGTTTTTTAATGCACCCCCTCTTTTAAATTTTGCTTTAATGCCTTTGATACGGATGAATGTAGGTTGCAATTTTCCCTGTTCAAAGTATTTGCAAGCCTAGCCACATCGTGCTTAACGGCTTACTGTAAAATAGTTGGTTCAATTGTATGTTTTGAATAAAAAAATGACAACGTTTGTTTATGACTGTTCAAATGAGTTGGAAAAGTATTTCATATTATTTGACTGCAAATATAAATAATACATTCTCCTAATTGTGGTGAAGGCAAATTGTTAATTCAGCTGCGTCTGTCCCTCCATAAACTAATTAAGAGCAAAAGAACATCTGATCTGTACAGGTTCAAACAAAGGACTTCTTCGTCACGGATGCACGGGGAGTGCGTAAACGCAACGCGTCCGGTGCACAAACTTAATTATTCTCAATAATTATCTCAGTGACAGTTTGACATAATTCAGATATTTCAATTAAAAAATATTAGTGGCGTCGTGAACAGTAGGCAGCCTATTCTGATATTTGAAATTCAACTGTGGTAACAGGCATCAGGAAGTCGACCATTTCGGGGGTCCTATCAACATTTCCGTCCACAGGAGTGACGCCGGTGGAGACAGAGCTGATCAGCTGATTGTAAGCGAAGAAATTATCCAAAATAACACCGTTATATCTATTACAATGCACGTAACACCGACATACAGCTAGGTACTTTCAAGTTGGACAGTGTTGACATGCTTCATTTGAGTAAGTACACCTTATTACGCGTTTATATCTGTACATACATGAATTAGCGCTATTTGTGCTAAGTCAGATGCTCATACCATTTCCCAGCTCACGTCAGGCCTGTTTGGATACGATTGGAATTTCCTTTTACTGTTATGGGATGTCAATAACAACTTCTTCAAAGGAGACGACCTAGACGACTTCAAAGGTTTATAGCCCGGGTTTAAAGCGTCCGAGCTACGATCGAACTGTGAAGTGTACAGAGATAATAACGTTCCAGCCAGCGTTAGCAACCTAGCCGTCTGTTTTCACACAAGCACGCTATTAATAGCTTTAACGCATTTGCACTGTTTTGACTGAAGTTGCGATTGCGATATGATTCGTGATATGAGACGGAATGGTAATTTCTACATAATTATTATTATTTTCCTGTGAATAACACATTTACAATGATTACTGGGTGATATTTGTACAGATCTGTGAGAAACAAATGTGTTTTTTCACTCTGTAGAATATGATGTGTTTAGGTCAGCACAATATTTGATCTAAAATAGTAATTTGACACTCATTTATTACGCCTTATTGTGATTTTGATAAATATCCATTAATTGTTCTGCCCTACAGTGCAGACAAAATTATATACATAATGCATCGTTGGTCTGTTTTTGGCTATTTTGATTATCTGAATGGAATGACTAAATTATACCCAGTATACAGACAAAATGTAGCAGTCAGGTCTATACAATGTCAGAAAAATGTCTTTAAACCGAGCATATGTTCTGTTTTCTGTTGAAAAGGGGGGGAAAACATGAGAAACTGAAACACATGTCAACAAAAACGATTAATGGGTTTTTAAAATGGTTGTTGATTAATTTAGCAATTGATTTGTAACCTATTATGAGTAATGGAATAATTTTTCCAGCTCCAATGACTGTGTATAATGCTGTTGTATGTCAATACAGATCAGGTTGATCAGTATTTACAGCCCTGACGTAGACCATTAAAGGTCAGATTAACTGATAAACAGCAGATACCTTTTGAAGAGCCCAGAAAACATTTTTGCAATTCATAAATTGCATTATAAAAGCCCTGAATTTGTTCTCTATTCATGATACCGTGATATACAGTTTTAACTCAAAACTGCCTGCAGAATCCCTACTAGTACTTGACTTCCCTCTAAATCCTTTAAAAAAAATGAAGTCAGAATTGTGACAGAAATTTAACCAGCCGTTTCAGACATATTAAACCTTATCTATGCCAGTCTTACTTTCCGAGGTTTAGTCTACTCTATACTACCCTTTGCTGCTCATTCAGCAGAGTAAGCATGTTACATGTTTGAATGCTGACAGTGTTCACTCAGCGAATCCAGACAATTGATGTACTCTTGACATTTGTTGGTGAATAGAGCTCTTCATAACAATGGGATCTTGTGTTCAGTGTTATTGAAACAATGAAGACAATATGAGACATTGTAAATGTGTTGTATAAATATTACTTTTTTACATGGTACCAGACACACTCTGTTAGCAATTTCCAAATAATTATTTACCAATTTGCCCTCTACAGACCTTCAACATGGACAAGATTTTGGAGGGCCTTGTGAGTTCCAATCACTCTGTTACAGTAAAGAGGGCCATCGTGAAGAAGGTTGTGGAAGCAGCAGAGAAGGAGGTGACGGAGCAGCAGTGTCAGGCATTGTTTACACTGACCACTCGCCTCATCTTGCATGGTGAAGATGCTTTCCAGAAGCAGATTGGCTTCCAGGTTTTGGAAGCCTATGCACGCTACCACCGCCCAGAGTTTGAGCGTTTCTTCACTAAAGATTTTGTCGTAAGCCTTCTCCAGCAAGGCTATGGCCAGCTGAACCACAAAGATCCAGCCATAATAGACTACATTCACTCTTGCCTGCGGCTGCTCATCAGCTGCCCCTCAGTGCTGGAACTCTTCAGTGTGATACAGGTGGAGGTTTTAAGGATGGTGTGTGAACGTCCTGAGCCCACCGTCTGTGCCCGTTTGAGCACTTTGCTGTCTGACTTTGTGCAGTGCATCCCGAGGGATAAGTCGGGCATCTTGTTCTGCCAACAGCTGGTCAGGACCATCAGTTACTTCCACTGCTTTTCCAACCACGAGCGGGAGCTGAGAGAGTATGTGGGTCAGGTGACTAAGGTTAGCTCACTGTTGCAGAACATCTGGAAGGCAGAACCCACCACACTGCTTCCCTCACTGCAGGAAGTCTTTGCCATCATCTCTTCCACAGGTGATGCATTTTTGTCCCCTCCCTCCAAAATAATTTTAAAATAAATTGGAATTGCAGTTTTGTGGAATATAATTTTATTTTAATGAATTGTAGATGTGTAATATGCCAATATTGAATATTCATTTGACACCATGGATGACCATGACTAATGACTACTCTATTACAAATCATGGCGTTGGTACCAGGTTTGTTAGCACATGATTGATCGCTTGCAGATAACAACTTGTCAAGACAACTTGTTTTGGTTTGCAGAAATAGCTGACTTTAATTCATTGGTGTGTAGTTTGTACATTTAAATGTTAAGTAATACAGCTGTACACATTTAAACAAAACATTTAAACTTTTAAAACATTCTAAGTGAGGCTTATAATGTTTTAAATCAGTATAGTGTTGTTCAAATTTCTACCGAGTCATTCACTGATCCAAATGAAAAGGTATAGGCGCATAATTATGTTCCACCTTGATTTGTTTTTGAAATCTCACAGATCCTGCCTTCGAGCCGTCCATCTCTCTTGCCTGCCTGGTCCAGCATATTCCCATCCAGATGATCACAGTGCTTATCAAGAGCCTCACCACAGACCAGAATGTCAAAGATGCAAACATGACTAAAGCACTCTGCAGGTTACTGATCCTCACACAATGAGTCGTTTGTGCTAAACAAAAGTGCCAGTGTCTTATTTAAAATTCTTCAATGTTAAACTATGATACACATGTCTAAATCTGTATGCATCCCCCATAAGATATAGCAACTATGAAAGTACATATAGAAAGTATGCATTTTTATATCCAAGTTAAATGTGCAGATCTGTCTCAAAATCCAATTTTTCTGTCTTTGTCAAGGATGATCGACTGGCTGTCTTGGCCTTTGGCCCAACATGTTGATACCTGGGTCATTGCTTTGCTGAAAGGACTTGCTGCAGTTCAGAAGTTCACAATCCTCATTGATGTCACTCTGCTCAAGATTGAATTGGTTTGTAGTGAGAACTTTGTTTTAATTTACAGTATTGTACTTCTGTAATAAGCTAGACTGTTGCAGTTCTCCAGGTTATGTAAATGTTATTTTCTAACTTGCAGGTATTTAGTCGTCTGTGGTACCCAATAGTGCGACAGGGGGCGCTTGCTGTGCTCTCACACATGCTGCTGAGTTTCCAGCACTCTCCTGAGGCCTTCCATTTGGTAAGAGATCTCCCGTCTTATCACAGCCAATTTCCCTCTCATATGGCCAATTTATTAGTTTTCTCATTTTCATTTCCTCTGGATTAAATTACTTCAAAGCTGCTCAGAGTTGTCCCTGAACCTCAGGCTTGGCACTGCTCTCACTCTATCAACATATGAATCACTCAAGCAGTGAGCAGTCACCCTCTGAGAACATGAATAGACACGCGCAAACAAATAGCAAATAAGATCGAGCCTTCTGTGGGTTTCCATATGTGCATTAACTACCCTCTGGCTGACCGTATTGCAGATATGAGTGATTAATATTAGCAGTGCTGCCCAGTGTTTTCAGCAACAGTGTCCTTAATGTTTTCTTTTCCCTTCATCTTTCACTGTCAGGTTGTTCCACATGTGGTGCATTTAGTCCAGTCCTTAAGGACCGATGGTCTCCCCACCAGCAAAGCTTTCTTGCTGCAGTTCACTGAGCTGATACACTGCATGATGTACCAGTACTCCGGCTTTCCTGACCTCTATGACCACATACTAGAGGCAATCAAGGTAAAAGAGTGCAGTGCACTTCATGCTCAGAGCATATATTTTTTACTGATTTGTTTAATACACCAGGTCAACAATAAACAAACCCTGTCAAGAGCGTTTAACCAGGGGTGCTGTGTTTCTTCTGTGTCTCATTACTCGAATATGTTCTGTCAGGATCTCCCAAAACCTGGAGAGGAGAAGATCAAGTTGATGTTGAATCAAAGTGCCTGGACATCTCAGTCCAACTCATTTGTGTCTGGTCTTCTGAGGCAAGCGGGGAAATCTGAGACTGGCAAGACAGGCCTAGTCAACCTGGGGAACACCTGTTTCATGAACAGCATCATCCAGACCCTGTTCATGGCCACAGAGTAAGTCACAGACACACACACACATTCTCTTTACATGCTTACATTTGTATGAAACACATGGACTGAATACAATCTATTTTCTCAGTTTCAGGAGGCATGTTTTATCATTATATCTAAACGGATCCAACACACTAATGAAAAATCTTCAGTTGCTTTTTGCCATTCTTGCGCACACACAGGTCAGTAATTCCCTGTATAACAGGTTACACAAAATAATGTGACTTAATGGGTTTTTACAGTGGATGACAATGAGTCTGTGCATACATGTGTCTCCTGTAGAGGGCAGCATATGCTCCCAGAATCTTCTTGGAAGCATCTCGGCCTCCCTGGTTCAATGCGGGCTCTCAGCAGGACTGTTCTGAGTACCTCAGGTTTCTTCTAGACAGGTACTGAAGCGCTCAAAATACATAATGCATTTGCATTTTGAATGTTAAGTGTGTATCACAAGATTGTGTTTTCTCGAGAGCCAAGTTATACAATGAGTGGCTTCTTAAGAAAGAACAGATGTGGTACATTATCACAGAAGTGGCATAGATTTAAACAATATGTCCATTGTCTCCTGATCTCAAGGTTGCATGAAGAGGAGAGAACACTTCAGGTCCTGGAATCAGCTAAGCCAAAGGTTGACCCACCTGTAGACACAAGCAGCAATGGTACAACAGGTCAGACTTCTTCAGAGGAAGGTGAAGAGTTGCCTTCAGTAAATGTTGAAACCAAACCAGGAAATGATGGCAGGACTGTAATCGAAAGGATGTTTGGTGGGAAGCTGATCACAGGCATTCGCTGTATGCAGTGCAATTGCAACTCTGAGAAAGAGGAGCCTTTTACAGACCTGTCTTTAGCCTTTTGTCCTGCCACCTCTCAGGATGGCCCTCAGCCTGAGGAACCCAAGGTTCTATGTCAGGGATCTGTCAATGGTGGTAGTGAAACTCCTGAATCAGGTGCGGCCAAATCCCCAGCTAACAATGTCCAATTTGTGCCAGTTACAAATGAGCCTCCTCTCTCTGTGCCAGACCTGGTGAACTATTTTCTGGCTCCAGAGACCCTAGACGAAGACAATGCCTATTTCTGTGAGAAGTGTAGTTCTCTCCAACGGGCAGAGAAGACCTTGAAATTGGTGTCAGCACCGGAGTACTTGATCCTGACCCTGCTGCGATTCTCATATGATGCCAAATGCCATGTCCGGAGGAAGATTCTGGACAATGTTACCATCCCAACACTCATGAGCCTCCCAGTGCATGTCCCCTCAATGACTGTACAGTGTTCCTCTCCTACCTCTTTGTCTCTGCAAGTGGATTCTCCTGAAAGCAGTGAGAATCTGGCCAAGAAACTCAAACCATCTCAAAAAGAGGAGGAGGAAGAGGAGAAGGGAAGTATAGATGGAACAGAGCAGATAAGCCGAGAAGGAGAAATGCCAGTGCTGTCTGTTCCTTATGTCCTCACCTCGGTGGTGATGCATTCTGGTTTGTCATCCGAGAGTGGCCATTACTACTCCTACGGTCGCGACATCAGCGGAGCAGTTGGAGCACAGCATCCAGCCAATCACCTTGCCCTCAAGGAGGATTTGGGAAATGGCCAAGCGGAGTGTAGCCTCCCCACTTGCTCAGCTGTCTCAGCTCCACCCGAACAAGGGGACACACTGGCAAATAGTGTCCAAGAGGCAAGGGATTGGATGCTGTTCAATGACAGCAGAGTGACATTCACATCCTTCCAGTCGGTACAAAACATTACTAATCGTTTCCCCAAGGACACAGCTTATGTGCTTATGTACAGAAAACAGGAGCTACAAGGGCAGGACGTAAATGGGGCTCTTGTGGCGAATGGAACGAGTGCTGAGCCTCCTCTGCAGAAAGAACTGCTGGATGCTATTATCAAGGACAATAAGCTGTATTTACAGGTAAGAACAAAAGTACTAAAGAAAATAAAAGCACTCGAATGCAAACAAAGTGATTAGCCCTGTTACTTTCCCCCTACTTTCGGGGAATGTAATCAAGTCAATCCAAATCATTTCATAATCTGCAGGTAAGTCTCATTAGATATTGCAGCTGGAACACCTATTTTTCAGTATTTGATAACATCATCGCCAACTAACCCACTTAGTGAGTGTGAGGCCATTATTCAAGTCAAGGATTGTGCAAAATTCTCTCAGGAGGAAAACAGACTGCAGAGCCTTAGTATCATTTTTCCTTTTTTTTTTTTTTTTTTGCTGCACTTTAAGCCAAATCTGAGCTGCAATTTCACGAATCATTGAACTGTTCTGCGTTTGGTTGACATTCCACCACACTTAAATAAGTGACCCGGGTAAATCACCTCTAGAGGGTGCTGTAACAATGCAGAGTGATTTGAGTGATCAGTCACATAGCACTACATCAAAGCTACATGGAACCTACATGTTTGCTCTTGTTTGACAGTTCAAAGTGAACAGATTTTGTAAAAATATATTTATATATATATTTTCCTTCATGATGTCAACAGGAGCAGGAGCTTAATGCTCGGACCCAGGCTCTCCAGGCTCCTTCATCATCCTGTTCATTCAGGCCCAACGGTTCAGATGACAATAACCCACCAGGGAGCTGCGGCCCATCTGGTGGAGGTGGAGGAGGAGGAGGTGGGGGAGGAGGGTTCAATACCATTAGCAGACTGGTATTCTGAAGGAGAGAAGAAACGCTATAGGACTACCATATATGAACTGACAGGAAAGACGTTCTGGACTATTTCAAACAAAAGTCTGATGTGTCGTTACATAGATGTACGCGTGACATCAGAGCACAGAGCACTGAAATGATCTGAAATCACACACACATACATGGATGATCTGTGCTGGCTCTGATCTGAGATTTGATGTTGACTCAAATGTTTGTTTGGTTTTTTTTTACCACTGCACCACAGCTGTTTAATATTAGTTTTATTTATTGAGATTAGTTTTTTTTGTGTGATTTCAGTATTGTTATTGCCATTAATCCTCCAAATAATAATAATTAAAAAAAAAAATAGGTAGAAAACGTGTATTCGCTCCCTTAAATGAAATACGTAGCAACATATAAATTGATATTTGAGAAGTAAGATTGCCGATCATTAGTCTTCTAATAAGCTTTTACATTGATTAAAAATGGAAAATTGATTCAGCCTGGAACATACTTGTGCTATCTGGCTTGTCTTGAGTGTTCATAATCTTACCTCACATGCAAACATGTAGATGTGCAGAGCACAGTGCAGATGACTATTCAATTGTAAGATTATTATTTTTGATTGGTCACAGTTTTGAACACAGCCCTTAAACCTTTTTTTTTCTTTCTAATTTGCATGCAGCTTTTTTCATGAGCTGTTGGAGTTTTGATTGTAAATCTTTGTTGGTGTGTTATGGTGTTTTATAGGATTCATATCCCATGCAATAAATGTACATACAACTTACATAAGATTTCTGAATGCTGAAATAAAATATATGGAAAGTAAAGGCAATGGAGATCTCCCAAGGTAAAGACATTTTTAAGCGGGAACATGTGAAGCTGAATTCACATTTCCCTTTAGTAAAGAAAAAATAAAAGGGTAATTTATTAGTTTTATTGGTTCATTCAATCAGGAAGATAGTTAAAGGTAAAGTGGAATGTGGGCAAACAGGTGGAAGGATGCTTAAGGCCTAAACGTTAATGTTTAATGTGTGACAGGGCAAACGGTAAAAACAATTACTGAGAACAGATTAGAAAGTTCCTGGAAACAAATAATTTTCTGTGGAAATTCACTAAACATTATTGCACTTTTAATACTCTGTTTCCATATTTCTGCATTTCCTCATACCAGATACAGAACCACTGTTCATTATTCTAAATGTTTTTTTTTTTGCAATATATATACACACAGGTACAAACATTGCACACCTCAAGGTTTCCAGTTAAAACACACAATGTTTTTAAGGAAGTGTCTTGGTCATTTCTTTGAAAAAATACACAGACATAATGTGGTTGCATCATTTAAAAAAAAAGAAGAAGCTAATTTCCTCCCATTTGTTGGTCTGATTACAACATTCTTTTTGCACAAATGGAAGCACGAAAAAGCAGAACTGGGAAATCGCACGCGCACTCACTATTCCCACGACATATGACGAATGATAGTTGTACTGTTGCAAGATATGATATGAAAATGAAATGATACAGAAAAGACACAACTCTAGCACCAAAGCTTTTAAGGGACATTTGGGGGCGAAGAAAAAAATCAATGAATCTCAATTATTAATCAGCCGAACCATTATTTTGTTGTTGTTGAAATGTTAACTCCTGAGAATGTCTTTTTATTTATTTTATTTCACGTCGCACAAGCACGGTTTCCTGTGAAGTTTCCATCTATTGTTGGTACAAGTGAGATTTAAAAATATCAGCTGACCACAAGTATGTTGTCACGCCCATGCAAACTAAACATCTATGCGTCCGTGGAACATACCAAGCGCATCGATAACATAGCAGCATAAAAGTAGGCATATTTGAAACTGTGACATTGAAAATGTGGAGGGGAAATTCATTAAGTGGAAATGGAGTATTATGTCCCGCAGCCTTTAATTGCTCCCTCTTTCTTCGTCAATAACGAGGCTGTTGAAAGAAGTGATGTGCCTGTACAATGGAAAAGTCATTAATCATAGACCAACGGAGAACATCCTTTGGGGGAAGTGTTTACCATTACAAAAGCATTCCAATAAGATTCCTCGGATACCAATCTGAGCCCAGAAGAAACATGTCTTTGCCAGTGGATTAGAAGAGTTATAGATGTTCCATTGAGCCCACGAAATTGATCAGATCAATATCAGACTTGCATGTATTCTAATCAGTGTGATGTTTGACAATTAAGCCAGAAATGGCAGTCGATTTGTTTTGCCTTAATGCGTGCACAGAGTAGGTTATTATTAGAGTTATTATTTATTTATTATAATACATATAATTATTTAATAATGCATAACAAATACAAACCAAAAAACAACAACATGTGAAGAGGTCAATGGGTACATTAACATTATGCAAGCACTGCATGCTATTTGGGTTGACTTTACTACAGGGAATAACCCAGGCATTATGGATTGTGTAGTTTAGACGTGTAATGATTTGTTGGGACTTCCGAGGGGGGGGTCTTTGCTTCGTCTTTACGTCAACACTCCGTTGCCACTTTTTATGGTCCACCAGGCTCTATTACGTCACGGTTCGTCGATCAACCCCCCCGCTACTCCACTGTCGTCTGAGACGGAACTTAATCGCGTTTGAACTACATGTCCCATGGTCGAAGCACGGCACCGTTTTCCCTGAACACCGCCGCCTCCCCAGTTCGTCCTCCAAACTGGTTTTCAAAACACAGTGAGTTAAAGGAATGTGACTTCCGGCTTTGAATGTGGAAAATAAAGGTCAATGTGGCGAACTATAAGAGTGAATTAATGCGCAATGTCTCGTGCGCATAAACATCACATTAGTAATTCAGTAATGAGACACTAAGAATAACGAATACACTCACGAACAGAAATAGCTTAACTTTTAAAAACCCATGGGGGCACGCCAGGTGTTTTATTTTGAAAGCAAACACACTCACTTCCGGGTTCTCTGTTGTTTGCTCATTTAACTTGACGCCGCCATGTTCCAGAGGAGGGTGAGTTCAGGGAAAGACGGAGCCTCCCTGTCAATCACAATTAAGGAACCATGGGAGTAAACTGGTAGGGGAGCTCGGCGGAACCACTGTGTTTACGGCGAAGCTTGATTTAATTTGCGTAGAAACGACAACTATGCACCAGTACACTGTGGGACATTTACATCTTATCTCGCCAACTGGGAATCGCTCCACTTTCACGGGAATCAACATGAGGCGTTACACATAACAACAAAAAACTTGGCGACTTTCTAGTTGTGCTGGCGTCAATGTTTTTTTTTTTGTTTCATTTTGAGCAAAAACACACAAATGTTCAACGGTATTTGTATAAAAGGCGTCGCCGCGGAGGTTTATATTCACTCCAAGCCCGGGATTTATTCGCTTATTTGACTACAACTCGTGGAAAATCTGGTCTGCATTTCAGACGACCGCCTCGTCTGTCGGTGAGTCGACTTTCGAAAGCGGTGCTCGTTTATTTGTGGCGCTCGTACGACGTTTTCGTACAGCTTTTAACTGTTTCAACTTCACATTTTTGAACACTATATGCGTAACATTGCTTCATTCCAGGCACGAGAAGACACTCCCAAAACACACGAAGCTCAAACTCCAGAGAGAGGGAGAGAGAGAGCGAGGAAAGGAGCAGCTATGAGCGGGGGAGACGTGGTGTGGTCGGGGTGGCTGAGAAAGTCTCCTCCTGAAAAAAAGTTGAGACGTTACGTAAGTGCACTTTATATCCTATTTGTAAATACACTCTTCCACGTTGAACATGTCAGCTGTTAACATGTACAGGCCTCAACTTCGGTGCATTTCTACAAATCACTTTGTTTTTTCCCCCTGAGCCTGCTGCAGACGGAGTTTGGTCTCTCCGAGCTCAGGCTGCCATGCACTTTCTAAGACTTCACAGTAAAAGAGTGACTTAACCATGAGTTGGCAACACCAGAGTGATCTGTAGGTCATAGGGACTAAAGTGGGACACATGGTTGTTATTTTTGAGACTTTTTCATTGTTATGAGATAGACTCATCGCGTTTCAGTTTGTGTTGCATTCCCCCCTCCGAGTCTTTGGTTTTCCCCTACTTACTATGTTGATTACCCTGGGAAATAACGCTCCTCCAGTCATAGTTAGTTCTCCCATGTGTCAAAGGTGTTTGATAAGCCCCATTTCCACTGAGTGTTAAAGTTCAGTTCAGTGTGTCTGTAGATCACGTGTCAAACCCGAGGCCCGGGGGCCAGAGGTGGCCCGCCAAGTCATTTTATGTGGCACACGAGTGATTAATTGTTGTTAAAATAGCTTTATGCTTCTTTAAGGCGTGCGTTGACCATAAACTACATTTCCCACAATGCATGGCGATTGCGTCACCCGCAAAGTGACGGCACCCCGCAGCTAGATCGCAGTGTATCATTGCATATGCATTGCGCGACGAGTGAAATCGAGATTGAGACAATAAAAGCTAGCTTTATTGTGGCCGAAGAAATCACCCGTCTTTTTCTGAGGGAGCGTTTTTGAAGCAGTACAAGCTGAGCAGGTCTGCCCCGACCAGATACAGACTTTTAAAACTGTTAGTTTGTCAAGAAACACCATCACAGACCTGGTTACATCTATTATTTGTAACTTGAATAAGTAATAAATACAGAAAGTTAGTTAGCAATATGTTACGAAGTAGTTACCTATATTTTACATTATATTTGGTTACATTTATTCTGTATGACAGTTGCATCTGGCCCTTTGAGGGTAACCATTATGCTGATGTGGCCCTCAGTGAAAATGAGTTTGACACCCCTGCTGTAGATGGATAGAGTATCCAGAAGCTATTGAGTCAGTAGCCACTGAATACTTGAAGTTATTGCAATGATGGTGCTCTTTTTTTTTTTACCTCTCATCATCTGACCTACACACCCAGTGGTGGAAATCCAAGCCAGATCAGGGTTAATTGTCATAAAGCACACTGTGATGAGCTGAATTGCTCTGTGCTGCTTGGTAAAAATGCAGTTATACTGTTTCCCAGGGATAATCAAAATAGACAACCTGCTTACTCAGCAAAATAATGCTTGTTCGGGCACAGTCGGTACGTTAAATGTCAAAGGTGGCACACTTGGCACGTGTTGTAACATGTTTTTGGTCCGGAGTGAAAGTTGTAGAAACTGGTTAATTGTTATTGAAAAGTTATTGTGCAAAACGAACACATCCGAGGTAAAATATCCAAAGCAAATATAGTGCATTAACACTAAATCAATATTCATTGGACATCTGTCGCAGTTAAGTTATTTAATGATACTTATTGGCATTAAATGGTTTGCACAACAGCAGAACTGTGTGCATCTGAAGTGTTGTTTGTCACAGTTACTGTAACAATTCGTGTTGACTACCCTTTGCTGACTGATCTCTTTCACACTTGTGCAGCTCATCTGATATTAGATGCGTCCATGTAATATATATATATATATATATAAGATTCAGTCATGAAATATTCACACTTGTCACTGTTTTGTTTTGCATTCGGGAAACATTTTCCTCATCGCTGGCAACAGCTCTGGTACAAAAAGCAAAACAACTTGTTACACACTGTCCTTGTGGACTCGCTCTCCAACTGACGTGTATTATGAGGCACGCAGCTTGAGAGTCTGATTTGATGACAACAAAACTATTTGATCATGCACACTTTTCTCAGAACAATAACCAGAAATCACTTTGTATGTATTGCTTGTAGGGAAAGAGAATACTTTTTTTGCTGTCAGAGGTTCACCTGATTTTTAGTCAGGGGTTTGAGGACAACAGTATGTTCTAACTTCTGCATCTCTTATATCTCCAAAACCGCAGTGTTTGCTATAATCACCTAACATTGTTCTTTCTTGGGAAAGTAAATGATAGCCTGGTGGTCAATTTGGTTATTCTGAAGAGGACATGTCAACAATAGTAAAGAATAGGTCAGCATACTGTTTTTTATGAGGATCCCGGGAAGTCAAATGCTGATTTCATTCTGAGGAATTTAAGTGGTTTACTGATGATAAGCAGATGTGATTTGTTTTTATAATTTATGCAAATAGTCATTTTGGGATGTTGTAGTGGCCTTTTTATTGTGGGGAAATTTTGCAAGTTAAATCAGTGGTTAGCCACTGTAAGCTTGTAAGTTAAATAAAGGCAACGGGTGAAACCACTTTTGAGATTTAGATTTTAGATGATGTAGGGACCTGCAACCCACCACCACTAACCCTCCTTGTGTTTGACCATATTTCTGTTACAGATAAGTAGCAGATATTTATTATTACATTCATACAAAGACTGTGTTGGCCTCAGATACCCAGTGTGCAGTCTACATAAGATATCACATTCAGGCATCAGCTTCTCTACAGTGTAAACACACATTTTTGTAAGCAGATTTCCCAGAATCAAACTACATTTTCTCTTCAGTTCAACTCCTGAATCACTCCCTTATGGTCCATAATGCAATACAGCCACAAGATATTATGCATTTTGCAAGTGGCCTTTTCCCGACTGACATAATACTTATTAACAGAAAAGTGGGTGGTTGACACATGGTTCCCCCTCTCTGTGAAAGGTCACAATGCTTGGTCACATGAAGCTGCGTAATCTGCACAACTTGTTCAAATGTCGCCGCTCTGGCAACTCACCACCAGTTGTTTTGATTTGTTGCCCAAAATAGGGAAGTTAATAATAACATCTGGGGACTTTTGTATTTGGTTTCATTTTTGCTCATTGTGGTTGAAAATAACACTATCGAAAAGGAACATATTGTGTATATATATGACGCAACCTCCACCTTGTAGCTTACTTTTCACCATTAGTACATAGTAACATCACTGGCTGTCTGAGCCTCATTACCAGCATGAGACCCAGACTTTTTCTTATCTGGTTAATTAATCAAACAACTGCACAGTCAGACGCTCTGGATGAATGAGGTCAGGTGCAAGTGTGAGCTGCTTCGTCGTGATAATTTGGTAATTTGGCCAAGTTGAGATGAGTTTCGATTACCACTCTGAACATCAATCAACGTGAAAGGTGATTGTGTCTGTGTGCTATTGTGATATATGGATAAAAATCAACGTGATGCATACATGTGTTAAAATTACAGTGAGCATTTTGTTTCAGGTTTAATGATAACGAAAAATAAACAAACAGAACATTTTAAAATGCTATAGGTGCATGCCAGTTCTCTTAATCCCCTTCTCCAGACTAAGCAGTGGTAGATTAGAGGCTGATGCCCCCCCCCCCCCCCTGCTTGCCCGGCTAACCACTTAGGGCAAAGTTTGCCCATAAGGCTTTGCTGCTGATTGGTGAAGGTCAAAGGTAAAAGCTTGTTCAGCCGACATGCCACTGAAAGACCTCTTAATTCATTACCACTGAGGAAGGCGGTCATTCCAAATTTTGGTCCCTGCCACCTGATGTTGGCCATGTTTGTTGTTGTTTAGAACGGTTAAATGTACAGTATACATCCATAAAAGGGATCAAGAATATGTGCTTTGTTTTTGTCTGTTTTGAGTGACACATTGGAATAGCTACGTGTTTGTTCCACAACTTCGTTGGTATTTAATATATAGAATGTGTCCTATGTACAGGATTACCTGAGTAATTACCTCGGCCACTATTTGTTTGCAGAGCTATGAATATAAAAGGGATTCAGCCATTTCCATGAAATTTTGTGCGGAGTCAGGAGTAGATCTGATTAAGAGCTGGATACATGATGGAGAGCAATCCGGGTGCTTTTAAGGTTTGGTGGTGGTTTGTGCTTCTGTAGCATTTTTCATAGTTCTTTGCTGCATTTAGAGTTACTGTGGGAAAGACTCAGCACTTCCTGGCCATTGATGTCTCATTCACAGTCGACATGAAGTTATCAGACCACAGTTGCATTTGTAGGACTTTCCCTAGCCAGATTTTGTCATAACTGTATCCACTGTGGATTTTTGTGTCCATCTGGTTGTATTTTTCCTCCTTCATCTTTCTTACCTTTCCAATCGGCAAAGTTCTCTCTCGGTCCATTTGCAAAACCCGCTTTAAAGGAACAGCTTTTGCGAGTGATATCACCGACATCTGCAGTGAATTATCACAGAGCACTGAGTTGATGCATTGATGGATTTGCATGGTCATTTTTATAGCACCACACGTAAGATATCACTTACATTTGTGTCATTTGGAAGCACTCTGAAGCAAGATTAACGTAGATCTCACCATGAAAGTATGCACATCTTACCAAAGACACATTTTAACACTATTCATATTTAAGGAATATGCATTACATCTTTAGATTACCGATATATTACGCCTTATGGTAATGGCTGTTTTTTATTGTATGCATAACACTACATTTGCAGTTAATAAAATGCAGTGCACCTAATCATATAAATAACTGGGCAGTTTCCAAGTTCTTAACCCCACTGCACATTTCTGTATGGACTACTGTAATCCCTCTTGTCCACTGGCATGTACCCTCTGGAAACAGATTAGGATTTTGTTATACACTTTGTCTGGCCCTTACTAGGGCCTCAGTGCTGGAGCACAATACTCCAGGGTAAACCGGATGAAGGAAAATGTCGAACCCTGAAAGTCCTCCTCTGATGGCTGTAAAGGGAGACTGAGGACATACTCCATGCTGATGTTTAGTCCTCTCAGCTGGGACTAAATGCATTTGCAGTATACACCACGTTGTTGGCCGTTAGCCATTGCATCTGTCTTTGGCTGACAAGAAACGATTGTCATTTTGCACATTGCTGAAGACAGATATGTATGCAACCAATGTGACAGGTCAGTCAGATGAAAACAAAGGCATATCTCTTTGATTAAGTAGAGGATTCATTAAATCTGCTTAGCAAGTGGAACAGAGAACAAACACTCACTTTCTGTAATGCTCCCCTCCCCACATGCTTGAAGAAACAAACAAAGCAGCCCGGCCTGGATGCAACAGAGGGATACTTGTGCAGCATTAGCTTCTTAGGCTAACAAAGGAAATATTGGACCGTGTCCCGACAACACAGCTAAGCAACACTGCATTTGGACTCGGCGCACTACTGATGTGTGTGATCTGCCACAGCTTGAAAATGGATTGCATGTGCCATTAATTATTTAATGTCCATTACAAAGAAATGAGCATTAAATATTAATATCTGTGCTACTACAATTGTTATCCTTACTGGCTGACTTTTGTTCTACGTACAGAATATCATCACTTATACATAGGTGTATCTGTTTTACTGTCGCCAAACTGGTGCCAACCGATGTGCCATGGTTAGACGAGGCTAGACAAGGAAAACACAATAAGCTTTTTTTAATGACACTAACATCGGTTTGTTTTGTAAAGTGACCTTTTACGAGCAGGGTTGTTTGTATGAGCAAATGTGTTTTTAGAAGATGGGGTATGTATTTTCAGACAAATGTGTTTATAAAAAAAACACAATAGACATGATCGTGGTTTGTATTCTCTTATGGATATTTATAGACTGTCTTGTAATTGCATCACAAAAAAACAACTACAGAAATAGAACAAACCTCTGCTTCTTTTTGCACATAGTTAAATACCCAAGCATTATTTTATCCAAAAATATATATATCGTCTATCTCTGTTTTGTACAACTTTAGTTATTATTATATGCAAGTTGTCTGTCAAAGCCTTTTGTAACCACAGTTTTTGAGAGGCTGCATATATCACCCCAATAGCTCACATCTATGTTGGCTCTCAATGTGTCTCTGTGGTTCTAATAGCAATATTTTGGAATCAATCAAACCTAGCACCACTGGTTTGTTGTTTGCACCCCACTGTCTCTGTCACCATGTGGTCACCAGTTCACTGCTTTGGAGTTCTTCCCATCATGTGGCTTCCATGTCCTCCATAACTCACAAGTCACTGCTTTCATGGATGAAGTCTACTAATATACGGCGTCGCAAAATTGATGTGGAATACAACAGGTGTCCTAAATGTGTACAATCTGAATACATCTTAGTAGGTAGGACTGGATCTGGTTGATCTGCATCACATCAATAAAGATCGTAAGTCAGAAGCCACAGAGTTTTATCAAACTTACCTCAAGTTAGTTCCAGATTCTGTGCCGCGGCCACAGTCTGACATGAATAGTTCTGTAGGAGATCTACAGTCTTTCCAAAGCCTAAAACTGTTTCTGTTGCTGTAGGCTCTCGATTGAGTTAGAAAACGTTGGTTGTGCAGTGAAGTATCCTTCTGATTCATCACCTTAAGCAAAATAACAACAAAATTACAAATGTTGCTAACATTGGCTTTTGTTGGAGGCTGTCATGCAGTGAAATTTTTAATTGTAAGACCGGTGATATTTGTATGGACAGTTTATTTCTGATCGTATCTCCAGTTTGTAAAGTAACAAGTCTGGTTTCAAAACCCAGCCGTTTTTTTAATACCAGCACATAGTTTTATGATTAGGAAATGAGGTTGAAGCTGTTGTTGTTGTTATCATACCCATCAAGATATTAGCCGCAGCATAAAATCTGGACTTTTTTGATGTCTAAATGTGAAATTGGTTCATCCAAAAATGGAAGAGGATGTTGCTGTATGTGAAACTTGAAATAGCGGGAACTGGAGCAAGTTGTTTTATATTGTTTATTTGGAAACGAAAATAAAAAAATTATAATATTTTTGCAAGGATTTCAAAATGAGGCAGCGTTTGATCAAGTAAACGTGGGGTTGTGTTTACCTCGTGGATGGTGCAGTGTGCTGATTATGCACAGTCTCTCCTCAAACGTTTACATCGCACCATTGTGTCACTTTTGAAACCCAGTCAGTTACCTCAGTAGAACAATGATTTTGAATGTAATAGTAGGTCAGGGCTGACATTGAAGCATTTTGTAAACCAATGTGTCTCTTTTTGCCCAGTGCAGCTGTTTACTGACCTGAGAGCCAAGTCCACGCAGCAGTTCAGGGAGGGACTGTGGGGAACTGGTTCTCATGCAGACTTGGTTTTCCTGTTTGAAACTTGGGAGCAGATTCAGAGTTTTTTTTTCTGTTGGACTAAAACTGTTCTCGTAAAATGATCCTTTTGTGCCATTTGTCACTGTGCCAAGTTGAAGAGTTTCAAGTGCAGCTATTATTAAACACACATGACAGAAAGTATTTAGTGACGCTAACTGTACACATTGTAGTGTTATTTCTTTTTAATTACTTATAATTGGGTCATACAATTCTTATTTACCGTATTTTCAAAAATGAAGAGTGCTGGTAAGCTAGTGACACAGGCAACAAATATGGTATCTGTTTAGAGTCTGCTCTATTTCCAGAGTGTAGTTGTAGTCCAATGTGAACAGAGAACAGTGATATTAAGAGGACACAGGCACAAAGACTGTAGGGCTCTCTGTTCCCATCAGATTGGTGTGTGTGTGTGTGTGTGTGCATGTGCTGGAGAAAAAAAGCATACACAGAAGTTGGACCAAATTTATGATGATGTGCATTCCCTGAATTCTTGCAAAACAGAGGGAACTTCTTCAAGATTAATGATGCAGGACTATACATTTTATGGAGTGAAATGCAGGCTGGGATATACCACAGTGGCAATCAATAACTTTGTCATTGTCGAGTTAAGCAAATAGACGGCAAATGGGATGAGAAACTAGAGTGCTCCATGAGAGCGGCTCTCGGCTCTCTGCCTCGTTCTTTCTGTTCCCAGTGCCTCTTGGCAGGCACCGACGCTAGGAATGTTGCGTCGCTCTGTGCTCCTCTTTGCTGGTCTGCTGGGGTGTGAGCACCTGGTTCTTAGCCGCTGCTGCTGCTGCTGGCTCTTCAGCTTAGCCTAGGATGGGCTCACACTGCACAGCTATGCAATGCACTGGCTGATTGTTGTTTCTGTAGCACTGGGAGGGAAGAGAAGCCGCTCCCTGGCGCCCCAGCAAGGCATGGCCGCCCCTTCCTGTGTGAGGCGCTGATGGCTACCAGATGGTGGGTGAAGAGAGAAGAGGAGGGGTCCTATTCTCTCTTCCTCTTATTCTCTCTTTATCCTTTTGTGCCTTTGTGTATTCTTTAATATCTGCTGGTATCTTTTTTTTTTCTTCATCTTTGTCTTCCTTTGCCTCTTTCCTTTGCCACCACAGCTAATTGTCCCTCACATAAAGGAGGATGAAAAGGAGACTGATGCTGACCTCCAGGCTGTGCATCATGCAGCAGTTCATTAGGTGTTCCCTACACTCAGACACAAGACGTCACTGTGACTCACTTGTAATCAATGAATCGCTGAAGAATCATACACTTTGAAGGCCTGTTCAGGCCTTTAAACGTCCACATGGAACATTGACACTGTTGCCACACTCACCTGTTCAGTAGAAACAGGGAGATTCAGGCTGCGTCTGCACTCATGTCAAGTGAGCTGTGTGTTCACAGTCTCTCATGATTTAAACACACCTGCTTGTTTAGGGATTGACCTATTGGTGCAGATCCCACAAATAAAGAAAGTGAGATGCTTCTGTGGTTATGGTACTTATTTTGTGTAATTGAATAAAAAAAACAACAACTAAAATCTGCTTAGCTGAGGTTAACTGGATAGCTATATTGTAGGAGCGCTATTCCCATTCATATGTTCCAGATTAGTGAACGATAAGAAGAATCTCTGGGATGCAGCGCAACAGTGTCATCCACTGATCGTCCGACTAAATAAATAATTGCAATCCAAAACAGTTCAGCAGTATATTGTCATAGATACATATTGACATCTGGAACCAAATTATCGGCATCATTTTCAATTGTATTGATTATGTGATAATGTTTTCTTTTCACGTGTTGATGCAGTAGAAATCATGGACTGAAAAAATGTGACTAATTTGGTATTAATGATTAAGTGCTGCCAAACGTTCTGTGACCCAGTGTTTTAAAAACTCTCTCGTTGTTAGGTTGTCTACAAATATCCAGTATCGAGAAACATTTGTTTCTGTTGTGTCAAAACTAGATTGGTGCAATAGAATTTCAGATGGTTGGATGAGTGCTGTGTTCATCTATGTTTTGGTTTGTAGATTTTCTGCAAACTTGTCAGAAAAAGACTCCTCTGTCATATGCCCCTGCTTCTGTTGAGTTGAAGATTTGAAGGTAACTTTTGAAGGTAGAAACGTGTTCGACTGCATCTGTATCACATTTAACTCCAAAGGTTCACCTGTCATTTGCCACACACACACACATTCACCCCCCCCCCCCCACACACACACACACATTCACCCAAACACACACAGTTGCAGCTGGCACTTGAGCTATGTGGTGCTATGAGATCTGACCCTAGCCGCTGTGTCTGCAGCCCCTTAATTTAGCCCACTGCTGTCATGGTAGTTTTTACCCTTCTTCTCTGGCTCGATGCTGTGCGTGCACCAATATTTGTGCATGTTTGTCTCGCTGGAGAACAAGCTGAGTTAGTAGAGGGGGGGTCAGCCTGGAGACTAAACGTGAAATATTGCTACTGACCTGTGTAATTTCCCACGTTGCTGTGAGACAGACAGGCCCTCAGTAAAATAGATGTTTTGTCTGTATCAACTTTCCTCCAGTTTGTCTGTTGAACTAGTTTTGAAATCGGTTTCTTTTGTGTGTCTTGGAGGTAGAATTCAAAGAGCAAACTGAAGTGGACGGAGAAAGATGGATGGCTCTTTGCCTTTCACCACTGGCCCTGTTGTGGCCACAGTCCCTGATCGCATTAGTGTTACTATGGTGCTGTCCGATATCTTTGGCCTGGCCTAGAGCCAGAGGACGTGGTTGAACTTGCACACATGTACACACAATCATATACTCTCTCTCTCTCTCACACACACACACACACACACACACACACACACACACACACACACACACACACACACACACACACACACACACACACACACACACACACACACACACACACTGAGAAAGAGAGACAGGGATGCACCAGAGACCCCTGCTCTCAGAGAGTATTTGTTTCCAGCCTGACTGGAAGCTGAGAGTCTGAAGGACTTACCCCTCTTGTCCACTTTTTCTTTCTTGGCATGTCTCTGAACTTTATCGGGCACTCCTATTTTTTTATTTATTTTTTTAATGCCTGTTCCTGGTGTGTCTTATAAAACGTCTGGAATACCTCGACCGCCTTTGATTCAGTCCTATACCCATGGCTTTTGGATAACCAACCAGTGAAATTCAAGCAGAGACAGGTTGGTAATATTATTAATTACACTTTAAATAACATGGCTAAAACATACTAATTTCCCTTTTACTTTTTGTGTGTGGACACAGGGAAGCAGTTGTGTTGATATACACACAAGAGACGATTAAATTGCTGCATTTATAACATTAGAACATTTTAAAATCTGTAAATAGTCCTCTACTCTCATGTAATGTTATGTTATGTTCATCCACCTAACACTGTGGGAAATTTCTCAGGGAATTTCCAACACAAGCCTTTTATTATCAACAGCTTACATTACCAGTGTTTTATGTAACAGATTCATTTGCAATTTTACAATATACAAATTTGTAGTTTTAGGAGGTAATATAATATAATATAATATAAAAATGATTTTGTGTAAAAGTAAGATAAAATCAGAACTGCTTCTTGGCTAGTTCTCAAAACACATATCTTTAATGTGATCTATGCCATAGTCCTCTTCCACTGGCTGTTTTCTTTTCCAACCGTTGTGTACATGTTTGGCTGTGTGTACAGGCCAACAGAGGCTGGAGAAGAATTCTTTAACCCCTCTCTCGTCAGTGGGCAAGGAACAGTTTGATCATGTGAACCGAATCTGCCATGCCGAAGGAATGTGTTGAATTCGAACCATGCAGCTTCGACAAGTGCATGTGACTTTGTGCAAGAGCTCAGATTGGCGAGAGCCGCAGATAGGAGGCAAACAGGACGGGGCAGGCAGCCATTAATTACAAGAATGAATACCAAACAAACAAACAAATGTTTTAACTGCCTGATCGTACAAGGAGATGTTGTGGAACTGATAAACTTGGGGTTTGTGGAGAAACTTATCCTGAGGTCAGATGACCTCTAGTACTGCTTTGGTTCCCATGCTTGAGAATGGGCTGCCATTTGTATTCACAAACTGTCCTCAGACTTTTCAGATTGAAGGGGCCACTGTATGAACAACGGTAATTAATTATTGAGTCTAGGAATCATTTTCAGTGTTAGTGTATCAGTCAGAGAGTAACGGTCCCTTTGTGTCAGCATGATTCTTTCAGATGAGCAGTTCAGCGTAATGACAGTCAAATACTTGTGTCATGTCATGTCACTTAACCATGAAATGAATTAGATAGTTGTCAGTTGTTTTGTCAGTTTCTGAATGAACTTGAAAATGTTTACCATCTGAAAATGAAACCGAAGTGTTTGTCTTTTACTTTCATTTACATGTTAACGGAACTGTCCCAAGAAACTGAACTGGGGGTTTGATGTTATTGCGGTTTACACTAGTTAACCTGCTATGTTTTGTCTTTGTTTTTCTTTTGTAAGCTAATTTTGTATTCTAATTTAATGTTTGGTCAAAGTGATTAAAACAATTAAAAACTAGAAAAGCACTCCTTGAGCGCAGACCTACAAAATACACCCTGCTGGCGAGCAGCGTCTACGGATCACGCAAAAAATTTAAAGGCGCCATATGTAAGAATGTGGCTACAAGTTAAAGGTATTGATTGGTCATCTGGATTTGAGTACAAATGTATGTTATGTGAATGTTTTGACGTGTAGCCTTGTTAGTCATGGTGACCTGCCAATGCTTTGCTCTTCTGGTGTCGCGCAGAAGACTTATTATTGCAGGGCAACCCTTTTTTAATGTTTTAATGCAACATTAGGGAAGTCTAATTATGAATTCTTCTCACATTCACCAAAGAGAACCTGCTGCTGTGACAGTCAGTTGCTTACCATAACCATCGCCACCAAAAATCACTTTATTGCTCTCATTGGAGCTTTCTAATGTAAAATTAGAGACAATTTATGGAAAAATATGATGTTTACGGTGTGTCAAAAGTCCAGCAACAGGGCATGCATCAGTAGGAGAGGGCAGGAGAGAAGTATTTTTTTTGTTGATATTGTTTTGGTGTTTTGCATAATAGTTGCGTTGTAAAAATACATTGCACTGTTATCTTTGCTGCCTGTATTGGTGGCTTAAAATGACCGTGTAGGTGGGATTCCACACATTCTACACTAAACATGAGTCACTGTATGGAAATCGCATGAACGCACACGCAGCGCACAACATCTCAGGTATGCGTTCGCACCACGCACATTCCCTTTCAACTGAAAGTGAAGCAGTATCAACTGAATGTGACAATAGAGAGTGGAGGTGTGTACCAGTTTCAGGGGACTGGCTGAAAAAGGAGGCGTGTCTGTAAGATGACTGAGAAACAAGCCGAGACATGCTCTGCAGCTCAGCTCATAGCACAGGACACCAAACATGGCTAATCTAAGCATGTTGTGTTTTAATCTATGAAAGGAATTATCATTTATTTCAATGCAGGGCAATAATTTCACATGTTTTCCAACCAGAATAAATGGGCTATTTCTGCCATCTTGAATCTTGTTTTATCTTGTGTATCTTGAGTAACCAGGCAACACGTTATTGAAAGTAACACCACCAGTGAAACAGAAGCGTATATCAGAGTCCATTTCCTTATCTTTGTTTGAGGCATCTCGAGCCATTTCCTCATGGACAGACTGTAGCAGGAGAGTGGCTAATTAGATCATATCTAAGGCAACCTCTCACTGGCAGCTAAATGTGATTAGGAATAATTTTCATTGGGCTGATTGGATTAGACTGCCACTGTTCAGTGCATAGAGAGGGATTAGGTTAGAAGCATGCACACAGAGTGGACTAAAAGTATTAACGTAGAACCTATTATACATTCATTTTTTTGTTGCATTGTAATCAATCAAAAAGCCTTTAATATAGAAACTAGACGCTTTATTGGAGCATGCTGGTTTTAAAGCAAATTAATATGAACATGGCCTCATGGTGGTTTATTTTGTCCTGAATTTCAAGATGTCATCCCTCTCAACATGCAGTGGTCCCCCCCCTCTGCAGGAAGAAGTGGGACAGTCATGCGTCTGTCGCTCAACCCACAACCGGCTGTAGTGTGAAACCCTGAGCTTCTCCGAGACCTCTGTGCTGCTGCACTCTCCTATCAAAACATAAATTCAATACAATACATCAACATGTAGTCAAAATGATTCTCGACTCTTTGTACTGTATTGTGCATGTGCAGGAGTGCATCAAAAGCTGGGAATCGAGTGTGGGATGATGTACTTTTTAGCATGTGGGCCAGATATTTTAGGTTCTACCCACTTCACTTGAGCCAGTGTGTTGTAGGTGTGCTGTGCTGCAGCAGCAGCAGCAGCAGCAGCAGCAGCAGCAGCAGCAGCAGCAGCAGCAGCAGCAGCAGCAGCAGCAGCAGCAGCATGACCATGGGGGTTGCGGTGGGCAGTTGTTGCCAGAGGAGGTGGTATGTTATTTTCAGTCCATTGTGTCTACTTCCTGCGGGTCAGGGGTTATTGGAGCAGGGTGTTGCAGACTTAACGCAGTAAGAGGAGGGGAGGGAAGTCAGCAGGGTAGGCAGGAAAGTGGCCGTGCTCATTTGACAACAGTGACTGGTCAACAGCTCACTTAGCCCGCTTCTTTCGTAAACGCTCGTCTCCCCGGGCAAAAAGCGTGGACACTCGAGAGCCAGGTACAGAGATTTGACTTGCATTTTGAAAACCGCTGACCTTGTTATTATTCTCACCGTTTGTTTCCGTTTTGATGATTGTTTTCAGCACTTTGCATACATTAGCTTTGTGACCCTCAGCAGAAGGTCAGATACAGAAATGATCGTTCCAAATTCTGTTTGGAGCGGTTTGTCAAAAACAGAGTGGCAGCCTAATGCGTTTTGTAACGTTTAAAACTCACCCTGGTGGTGTTTTGGAAACCGTTTTGAATCATATTATTGTAATTCAGAATTTACAATGGCAACCGATGCATGCATTTAAAAGAGTATACGCTTATAAAGGGGAGCATGTGGTGGTTGTCCATTTAAAATAAATACATATCAACAATGCACCAAATGATAAACATAGAAGTGCTATACAAATCAGACAGCATTGCTATGGCTATGATGACAGCTCTAACTATTCTAGTCTAACAAACGTGGCAAAATTGGTGCAGGGTTGTCATGCCCATAGTACATTTTATTTTTAAATTTCTGCACCTGACCTAATTTTTTTTGAAAAATCAGGCTGTCAAAAAATACAAATCTGAGGGTTGTCTGAGGGTTTTCTATATTCCACTTGTAATAGTTACAAACATAGCAACATGTTTGATGATTCAGTGCAATTAGAGTAAAGCTGCAATATGTAAACTCTACAGTGTATACTGTATGCAAGTTTGTGAGTATTATGTCAGAGGTTTAAACGATGCACATCGAACAGTGATTTCTAACTTCTTTCTCCAACGGAAGTAAAACGTTTTGCAATAAACAAGCAAATCATCGACCTCAGTTACTGAGTTCCCAGTAGTGCATCCTGTGTAGCATTCCCTTTCAGTCTGAGCCTGGACTACCACTTTGAATTCACACTGCTTTCTGTGCAGTTTTTTGCGAGACCGTTGCTGTTGCAGCGCAAAGGTAAATGTTAATATAGAAAGAGGTTCTAAAGTTAGCACCCAACAAACCCCCCAAACGCGACCACAGTGACAAAAGGAGGCAAAACAGGAAATCTTTTTGCCCAGAGTGTGTTTGGGGAACAGATGACCAGGAAGATAAAAAGCGCTAACAAAGTGGAAACTTCCACTAAGGGATGTTATTTTGCCGTGTGTGTGTTTTTCTCTCCTTTTTCTCTTTTTCACAAAGCTCAGTGTTTCCTGGAAAACAAAGTCAGAGGTAGTTGGTCTAGTTTTGATGAAAAGCCTTATACAGTGTGTGCTCAACAGGTTTCCTATATTATACACAGCTACTGACGCCGTGCTCCCTCAGTCATACATGATGTGAAGTTAATATTTAAACCCGAGTTAATGCTTTACTCTGTGTGCATGGTTTGAGCTTGAAGCATTGGGGGAGCGATGGGTGGGATGTGGTGCCGAACGAAAATTAGGTGATCCATCCTTGTTTTAGGAAACTTAACCAAAATATTACAGTCAGCCCCATAACTGCAGAACTACTGATCAGATCATCTTTCTTGCATGCTCTCTTCTGTTACATCCTCCTCAACTCTCTCCCTCTCTTTCACTCTCTCTCTGCCTCCCCCCAACTCGATCCTCTAATGAATGATATGGAATGATTACTTGAAGGAGAGTTCCTGTCCCCGCCCTACAAGAAAGGGTCAGTGCAGCAACGGCAGCAGTTGTGCAGTTGCCTATGTCCAAGTGTGTGGAGTAACAGCAGGGCCATGGTTCTGGATTTAATGGAATTGGTACTAGGAGCCATAGTGTTGGCATAGGAAAAACTCTCCAACAAAGCCGGATAGAGTGTAATGCCTGTGGTTGAAAACTTCGGTAAGCGTCACTATTTCTCCTCCAGATATACAAGTTGTATTGAAAAATATGATTGTCTTAAGTATAATTGTTGCTATACCAAGCTGTGATGTCTGTTTTCTGCTGGAATGTTTAGCTTGTGATATAAAATAGTTTGAAGACGTGTGACATTGTCTTGTTGTTGTGAAAGCCCATAAATTCAGAACACCTGTTTTTACCCTTCAGGCGTGCTTGCATTAGACTGTTGGTCTTTGGGTGCGCTGTTTGCAAAGATAGCAGTGTTACCACCAGAGTCTGTGTTTTTTGGACAGTTATTGCAGACCGTTAGGGTTGGGGTCAGATGGCGCCTGGCTGGGTGAGAATTTCACAGCTGCACATGAAAGCAGAATGACGGTGAGATTGTAAATTACAGGAGGGAGCGAGGGCTTGTGCCGATTATGAAACGAAGGTTGTTTTGGTGGTAGAATAGTAGCTCTTGATGGATCGATACACGATTGACGAGCTTAAATATAGAATGCTCTCCAACTGATGTATAGTGCATTCACGAGAGAGGCTACCTATGTAGACACGGCTGCTGACGTTTAGTGTTTTTGATCATCGAAGTTCACTCGCTGTCCTCAAAGCATTGCGTAATATAAGCCCGGTGTTCACAAAATGGCATAAACAACTACGCACACTTACTGTCTTTACATAACACAACACATGTCACTTCACCAGTTTATTTCTGGCAAGGTAGGAATGCACAAATGTTACCTCCATGGTGTCCCCAGCTGCATAAAACAACTGTTCGGCTTATCGGGTACGGAGCCAACTTATTTGGCCTTGTTGCCTGCACACAGGCTGGTGTCTGCTCGCTTTGCTGTGTGAGGGCCTCATTAACTTATAGTTTTGTTTTTAAAAATCATGGTGATGTAATGCAAAAAAAAGCCAATTATCATGGGTGAAAAAGACTGATTTTTATATGATTTTGTCCAAAAGTCCAAAAGACTTCAATGGGAATTGGCCTCACAAAATACCTTTTTGTGATTGTGTCATACAGTAATACTAACTGGAATATGGCTAACTGAGAGTTTGTACAAAATGCAAGGTCAATGGTCTCAGATTTGCACTCTGTTAAAAATTGATGTCTGGTTTCTGAGAATTCCTGCAGTTGAGATTTCTTGTGGAACGAATTGAGACTCGAGATATTCTCACTGTTGTGTCTCTGACCTGTGTGGGAAGATGGAGCGCACTCACGCAAAGCAAGGATGGGATGTTTCATGGTAACAAAGATATGTTCTTGTTTTTCGCTTGGAGAGGAGAGAAATTAAGAGGGTTGACTCTCGCATGGGAGCGGTGCTGCATTTCACATGGGAGCAGAGTTGTGCCGTGGATGTGAGTGATATCTGATAAAGTTTAGAGACGGTTGGGAGTTAGTACATGTAGTCCTGAACTGTACTGCCCAGTACATTTTTTAACACACACAAGCTAATGTTGCTGTTACTGCACTCCAGTGTGTTTGCCTGGGTGGTCTGATCCGAAGTCCCGTCCTCTCTGATTCACATTAGGTGCTTGGGAAAATTTACATTTTCGACTTAATGGTTTATTTGGACAGTAAATCTTTTTTTGAGTTGTTGTCATTAAGTTTTATAGGGAGCGCAATCTTTTGTGTGATTATAGAAACATGTCTAATGGCCACTAATGTCTATAGTTTGTTTTATTGTGTTGCAATAAAGGAGGATGGCGTGTCTTTGAATGACAGCCACAAATGTCTGAGGCCCCAAATCAAGTTCTAGAATGATGTTGCAAAGGCTGTTTGTTAACTGCAAATGTGCGGTTCTGTGATGTGTTATTTTCTGGATATGAAATAACCCATATTGGTATATTGGATTGTGGTAATTTCACGCCATACTGTGTGACATAAATTTGAAATGGTCTCCACAGTAATTCGCACTGACTTTTCATTTTTATACTTCTGTGACTACTTCCTTAGATGCCCGGCAGCATCACATGCTTTTGTGCAAATGATTGGGTACTTCATTACAGCACAACAACAAAAAAAGCACACCACTGCCTCAGTTTTGCAGTTAAGTGAGTCATAAGTATGGATACTTGGATGAAATGTTGTTTCTAAGCTCCTCTTCGACCCCTAGTCAATGACAGTGTCTTTGCAGCGAGTTTGGGGTCCGTGTTCTGCCAAGGGAGAGCTTTTTGTTAAGCATAGAGGAAGCTTCCCATGCTGTGGCATCTCTGAACTCTTTTTATTGAGAGTGCAGATGGGAAACAGAATCATAAAGTCTCCACAGGAAGCACAGGAAGACTCACATCCAGGGAAGAGGATGGAGTCCTCAGATGCAACCCCCCGAATAAGAGATGTTATGGAGAGAGATCTGTCTATGGTTATTAGCCCCACACAGACTTTTGATTTAGAATGTAAATGAAAACTTGAATATTTAATTGCTGTAATCTGGGTACAAGAGTACATGGCAAGGCAGCATGAGATGGTGAGATGAGTTTTACTGGCCCCATGTAATGACATCTAGACTTGCTTGGAGTGATGTTTTTGCTGTGGTTTGTTGGTTTGGACATGAACCAGTAAGCCTTTTTTTCTGTGTATCATTTTGTGCAATGTGGTTAAATGTTACTTTCCTTCTGACTGAGTCGCATAATCAGTGTGTATTTGCAATAAAATAGAATATTAGCTGATTATTGTAGTGATTGCAAGATGATGAAACACAATCTAACAAATATTGACAACCTTTGTAGTTAAATGAAATAATTCCACTGTTGTGAGTTGAATGTGTTGGGGGTATATTTCTGTTCAAACTTAACAAACACACCCTTTCGTCTCTTCTTGTCCCACCCCCTCTGATTTAGCAGTGGCAGTTAAGAGGGTCTGGGACAACCTGATTACATAGAACAGGAAGTCAGAAGAGGGAGAGATCTCCAACTGCAGACCCTCACACACACACACACTGCAACATGATAACGTTAGACCTAAGGCGCAAATAAGTATAATAACAACAACACCATGCTGGCTTACTCACTATCAGTAACAGAAATGGTGAAAGGGATAATGAAAACGTCTCTGGCTGTACGGCTCATAAGGTAGGCTCTCTGTTTTTCATTGTAGCTCAGTATATTTACCGTGAAGTGTCTGAATAGTCTCTTTATTTCAATGTGTGGCTCTTTGGTGCAGTCTCTGTCTTAGCGATGACAGCTTTGTTAATGCAGTGCAAACCAAGTAGAAATACGTCACATACAAAGCTTATTTAGTATTTTATAAATGTTTTTCCTCAAACATCTAGCACTGCATTTATGTTGTGGGATCATAGTCATGGTCATTAGTTCACCAAAGCTTGTTTGAAGCCTATTATGACCAGGTGAAACTGTCATTTTGGCGGAAATACAGTTCATAACATTAACATAGTAGAGATTTGTTTTTTTCTATGGAGTCGCAATGGATGCTGCGTATGTGTATGGCCACATAATAGACCAGTTACAAGTAAGACACGGACCAGGGACCTTATGATATTCTAACCCCTGTTTGAGTTTAAGTTTCTGACTCAATCCATTGCTACATTATAGCTGTTGTTTACATCAGGTCAAGCATGCAGTGAGTTTATCAAACAAGTATGCAGTAAAATATAGTTGTGATCTCAGCAGTCAAGTCGACCTTGTTGTCAGGGACTGGTGGTAGAACTGGCCAACTACTGACCCCTGACCCCTGTCATGCACATTTCATGGAAGTCCCCTCCTGTCCTTCCAGCAGACAGAGGGGTGATGACGTTTGCCCAACAGCCTCATTTAGCCAAAGGACATGCACTCTTACTTGTACGTTAATCACCCTCTCTGGTGCTCAAGGATGTAAAAATAGCAAGAATCCCAGTCATGTCTCGCTAACAAAGACTGATTTATACAAATTGTGGCACTCAGCATAGGGGAGTTTTTGTCTCTCCTTTCCTTCTCTTTCTGCAGACCTCGTCACCAAAGGCCCAGAGCGCCAAAACCTCTGACGCGCTTGACACTCCTCTCTCTCAGAAAACAGCCTTTGTTCAGCACAGTTTTAGTGTCCTGACAGTAAGGCTTGCACTGTGGTCTACAAAGATTGCATATTTGCCAAATGCATTCGTGTCAGACTGCACCGTCATGGAAATGTTGTGTTGTATTGTGTTGCATATCTGCGTCACCAGATGCCGTCAAATATTTGCCAAAATAGCTCAAAATGTCACATGCGAAAATGAGAATTACTGACACTTGAAAACTAGTCTTTGTTCAGGTACACACAATTCTTATAAGATAACTTAGAAGCTAATAAAAAAAAATACATTTTAATATTTGATAATGTTGCACTAAGTAATGTATTTCATCTGTGGCTTCCAGCTGCCAAACGCAAATAAATGGTGACACTCTGAAATCTATTGTATGTTTAATTTCCTGCGGAGGACAGATATGCTCTGAGGGTATAAAACTAATACATAAGGAAGGTTTTCTTAATATGTCGTATCCACTGGCTGTAAACGATGGTCTGTTTTCTGTGTGGCCACGGAAAGGATTTCTGGCAGATGGAATGATAGCACATACTAATTTGTTCTGTTATCACCAGAGATCTTGACCTTCTCTCCCCTGTCTTCACCCTGTGCTCATCCTGTGCCACGTCTCTCCATCACCGATTCCCCATCACTGTGTTTTTCTGAGCAACAAACAGAGAAGCTTGTCCTAGTCCGGATGAGTCAGTGCAGCTGGGGGCCAGGTCATTTACCCACAGCCCACTCAGATGGGACAGATGGCCCAGCCACTCGCACGCGGCTAAGTGTAAACTCCGCATCCAGTTTGTGAGCTAAGCTAATGTTAACGACGATCTGAACCAAAGAGAGCTCAGTAAATAGTATAAAACGGATATTAAACATGTTTTGATTTGGTCAAACCATGCAGAATTATTTAACTTGATTTGGAGAGGATGAGACCCTGTAAAACACACTGAATGATGAACACTTATCGCCTAATAGACACTAGAAACCTAAAAAAACAAGCTCCTTTAACATCCGACTCAGCTATACTTACATCCCACAATTTAACACCTCGTGTTAGCTGAATAATGTTGAAGATTTGACAGATTTGTTCTTTGGAGAAACGATTTTTACCATGCATAATAATGCTCCTGGTTAAAAAAAACAAAAAACAACCTTCTGACAAACATGCTTGCACAGCAGGACCGGCTACCAGAGATCATAACATACACAGAAGGAGTTTGACTTCATTTTCTGTCCATGACGCCATTGACCTACTAAATATTTGCATAGATAATAGTTATTTGTGGCTGTATTCACATAAAAATCCATGCAACCTTCAGCACAAAGTGGCAGAACTGCTTGAAACACAAATAAACTGTTTGCATGTTGTTTACACTGATCCATGTCCTGAAGAGACGGTGTAATATCCCAACTGCTGGTGCTGCAGAAATGCAGGAACCCTGCCTGTCTCAGTATCGTTTTCCATTGGAGGTACAGTGGATGAGTTTAAGTATGCAGTTTAACAGGCTTCGATGACAGTATATTCGCATTAGCAATTAGAGCACTTAAAGGCTTTTTAAGTTGCATTAAGCTGTCCAAACCATGAAACGTAATTAGTCTTTTAAGTGCAGTTAAACTGAGCCTGAGTGGTGGTTTTGGCAGGATGCTACACTTCCAACTAGTTTAAAATTTTTAAACTAACAAATTACATTGATTGGTGTAGAAGATTTGGCAATTGTTTTTTTAATTGTGTAGACCATTGTATGTTTCCTCAAAAAACACAATAGCCCCCTTCACACCTGGCATTGAAATGTGTTTTCTGTGATCGGATTGCAATCGGATAGTGTCTGACCACTACAGGTGTAAATACACCCGAGGACAGCTTGTTATTTGATCTGCCCAACCACTTCAGGAGGTGGTTGGAGACGCACGGTGACCACATCGAACTGAAGTGTAAATGCAACGAGTCTCTTATGCATCTCTGCACCACCCACAATAACTATGCGAGCAGAAATACATTGGTGGCTCCAAGCACAGCTTTCGTTGATGGTTTTTTTGCCTGTCGAAGTCGACTTCTCATGCTAATGTTGTTGTTGACAGGGCAGAACACAGGATGTGACGCCGTAGTCTGTTGCTGGAAATCTTTGCAGAAGTGGAGGGGGAGGTGATGTAATGGGGATGACTGCGATTGTTGTGTCCGATACCAATATCACCACCTTGCACCTTTTAAATTACAAAGCAAAACACATTTTGACCACATGATATGACCAAAATCTATCCACACAGCAAAAGTCTTATTCTTCAGGTTCGGTGACATATGGAGGCCATGTCCACATAACGACACACACACATTACTCCTACCCACTGTTTTATTATTGCTTAATTATTTTCTTTGACTCACATTATGTCAAGTAGGCAAAAGCTGTTTTGACTCAGCAAAAGTATCATCCGAATGTTGTAAAGTATTGCTGTATGTATGCGTTCCCTTTCTTGCTGAGAGTTGGATAAGACCCCTTGCCTTTGTCATGCTGCAATGTTGCTGGATCAGGAGGCCTCTGACGGTAGTGTGACTCCACTCAGTTGGCATCTCCTCCCAAAACTCCAACCCCCCCCTCCCCTTCCGTCATCATCATCTTAGTCAGACACTCAATGCCATCTCTGTTTGGCTCCCATAGTCTGTATGACCGTGGTGGGCAAAAAGCATGTTTCTCACCCTATGAGAAGAGACACTAGGATGCTTGGAAATAGGGGGAGTGTGATCTAAAAAAAAAAGGGGGCTGATAGGAACAGCTGCCAAGCCATGATGCCCTCCCCATCCTGCTCTAGTATCGTCCCATGCTGTCCCATTCCTAACTCTGCTGCAGTGAACACCAGACGGAAGTGCAAGCTGAAGTGGGCTGTGATTGTTGAGCTATCTGAGTGGTTCACAATCAATTGGAGTATTAAGGAAGACCGGAATGGATGGATGTTTATATGGATATGTATTACTGTAAACTGGTTTGGAGAAATTAGCCCTTAGCGTGATCCTGGCTACTATGGAATATGCAGTAGTAAAAGTGGGACTAAAGGCCCCATCATCTTCTTCATGAGCCTTGGCAGAAGGTATGTAATGGTAGACAACTACGGTGTTTTTTGCGTCAATGATTTCGATATAGGATGATGTGGTTTGTCCTTGGGACAATATGCACTGAAATGAAAATGTGATTATACTGTATTTTATTCTGCTGAAGAAAGCTTTTACTTGTATTTAAATGAGTTTGCATTTGGTTTGACACTGGTATGTCAATGTGCTTTTTTCCCCCCACTGATTCTTCTCCATCATGTCTGACAGGTCTTTTAATAAGAGTGTGAATGCATCACATATTTTTTCATAACAAATCATTGTTTTCTATCCAAATTATAACAAAAACACTTCAGTAATGCTCGGAAATACAAAAAATATGTGACTTGGGGACAAAATCTGATTACTGACTCACTAGTTTGACAGGGTTAATGCAGTACGTGTCCCTTAACCTAATTTTTTTCCTCTTAGTTCCGTTCTTATGTGTATATAAATGGAATTGTGATTATCAGATACATAGGTTTGTTGGGGCCAAGCTTTTAAAGCATATTGTGTTGTATTGTTTCTCATTTGGACAGTGTTTTCGTGAGTCTTGTGTAAGTGCTTTTTGGTTGAATGTGCATGAGAAAGCTGTGTAAAAGCCAACAGATGGTGGCGAGATGTTCCAGCGACTGTGCCACTTGTCGTCTGAGAACTAGTAGTGTAATCATGCTAATATAGCAACGTGTGCAGATTCCCTTTGAGGCTGTGGCAGTTAGAATCACAAAGCACTGCTTTAAACTAAGATTTCCCCCCTTTACACTGTATTATTATTTGCCACTCTCACATGGCCCCACCCATTTTTTTATTAGTCGATTAGTCAACAATTATGTCTTTTGTGCCTCAGTTTGTGGCTCCTGTGGATGCAGCTCTTGGTCCAGGCTCCAGTGCATGTTTTACCTCACTTCCTCCAGTCTGCAAACCTGTTAAGGTCACCTTGCTGTGTCTACCTTTACATAACAAGTTCCTATAGTAAATGAAAAAAATAATAAACCACGAGACAAATACTAGGGTTTCCCCCTGGACTTCTTAACCGACATACTATTTGATAAACCGTCAAACTACAGTGAGTCCACACTTCCTCCTATAATATAGGAACCTTTATATATTTATATTATTATATTATACTAATATAAATATAAAGTTTTCCCCTTATGGGTTTGGATATTATTTTGACAAGATGAAGTTTCTAATAGGTGTGTTTTTCTTTTCTGTTTATTTCAGTATTAATTTTTGTGTCCTCCATACTTAAGGAACTTGCATTGTGGGTAATTGGGCAGGGAATTCTGGGCATTGAAGTATGCAAAAGTTGTTGTGTGTGTGTTCCAAACACACCACTGTTAGTTGCAGAGCAGGAAAAGTGGATGGGTGTTTTCCACCTTTTGATGATATGAATGCCTTTCTGTGCTGCAGAAGCACATATTGATACCTCTGGACAAAGCCTAGCTAATATAAAAAAATACTGAAGAAGCTGAGACGGGATAGGCTGCTCCTCCTCCTATAATTCACTGGTTTACTATTTCACTTCTCTAATGTCAGCCAAGTATTCTGATCACGTTCTCCATTTGTACAGAACGCAGTCATGACAGCCGCTTCAAATAGTCATTAAAAAAAACAACAACCATTTTTTTTGATCTCATGGGATCAGTGTTGTCAAGTGCAAGTCATTTTTAATTGTGCAGACACTGCAAGCAACCACTTGTGTGTTTATGGCTTAGCGTACCCTTGAAAACTGTTTTGCTTTTTTTTAAATTAATTGTTTTTTAGCTAAATGGGTTTTGGATGTGAAAATTGTCACCGACATGTTTTCGTATGAATTTAAGGACATTTTACTCCATGACAATCAAGCAGGTCTCACTTACCTTACACCCAGTTGTCAACACTCTCACCCTGGGCGGGCCTGGCCTTACTGTAACCCAAGCTGTCAGTCCGTCTGTTCCCCACACAGGGTAACTTGACCCGGGATAGCTTTGTCATGTGCCAAAGAGCGACGACGGAGAAAGAGAGAGAGGGAGGGATCCTCTCCCACAAACATAGATAGTCGTCTTTACTCATTCACTTAAGCCTTTATGTTTCAATTTAGTATTTATGTGCTCTCATTTGGACTTTCAGTATGTGGGTGTGTTTGTGATTATGTAACACAGACCTTTTGAACCACAGTGTATTATACATGTGTATGTGCAATATTTCAGTGTGGGATTTGAATGGTGGTTTGGTTCTTTTTGTTTGCAATGCTGCATATTGTCGTGTTTTGTGTGTGGTTTCCTTGTGTCCTGTGCACTCGCAGCTTAAGATCCAGCAGCTTTTGCGTGGCTGCTTGTTTCTTCTTCCTGTTTTTGGAGGGAAAAAGTCTGCTGCTCTTCATGCTGTCTCAGTCCAGGGCTTGGCCCACTAACAAAGAACACCCTGTGGATTGAAAAACAGCGAAGGCTTTTAAAAAGCTATGCTCATAGCATTGTTAATATGGTCAAACTCTTTCCCCAAAAACAACAGCAAAGCTCTAGTTTGCATTCCTCACACTCTGTTGGTATGCTTCCTGATCTATCTGATCTCTGTAGTGGTTGTTTGGGTCTTGTTTCTCATTTTAAACAGTACTTGGGAATTACGTTCCTGTTTTTTTAAGTACTACACTACTGTTGAAACTTGCACAAAATGTCCTTAAATAGTCCCCCCGACTTGGTTAATCGTAAGGAGTGAACCATTTGTGGATGAATCCTTTATCTTACCACAAACTCTAGTGGCCACTCAGACAAGGATTGCTTTTATTTGGTGCAGGGCTTATTTTGAACACTAAACAAAGAAGTTCAGCCTAGTGCACATGACTTGGGACAATCGAGACTTTGTGGTTTCCTGGTGTCAGATTTTAAACAGCTTACTGTTGGTCATGTTCACCAAAAATAAAACTGCCAACGTCATGTTGTGTAAAAACATTTTACAAGCAGGGGCACGGTGTCAGAGTAGTGCTAAAAGTATTTGGCGTCTGACTTTGTATTTGCTTTGAAGGCCAAGAGAAGAGAAGCCTTTCCCTCTCATTGACCTTTACCATGTCAACAACCCAGTGTGTGACAACCATGCGTGAAATGTAAACAGTTGCTTGTGTGCTTTAAGTATGGCCTCAGTAGATATGAATTTATTAAACCATCCCAGATAAGGAGGGAAATAAATGTTGATTGATTGGTGCTGCCAGTTCATAGATACATTAATTCATTTTAATTTGTACTAAGTGAAAGTTATCATTTATATATGCTTATTACACTTCTATTTGTCTGCCATGCCTCATGAAATCCTCACAGACAACAAATTCCATTTGAAATAAAAGACCCCATTGTCTGTTTATCCTTACAGATTTGGTTATTCACCCCAATCAGGGTGCTTAACCAAAGTATGTGGCTTTTGTTCTGTTTCTCCCAGGCAATTCTGGTTGCAGGCCTTTTTTTTGCCTGTGAAGGGCAGTGCAGCTGGTGGGGAATGCACACAGACAGACAGACAAGCTATGCTAGGACACATTGGCTAAACTGAAAAAGATAAAGCCTGTGGTCAGTTGGAAATGGAGCAGTCATTTGCCGTACAACCTTTGGCCTCATTTCTGTGCTCACCCTGCAGGCATGGAAGAAGCGGTGGTTTGTTCTTCGCAGCGGCCGTCTGACGGGCGACCCAGACGTGTTGGAGTACTACAAGAATGACCATGCCAAGAAGCCCATCCGCGTGATCGATCTCAACTTGTGTGAGCAGGTAATGCTTCCTCTGTAGCTTGTTAAAAAGCCCAGTTACACATTTGACCAATTTACAATAAACGGAAAGAAAGTGACAGAAAAATGTGATGAGGTGCAGCTTATATATTCCCGACCTTACTCATCTGTATATTTTAAGGCGTCTTTTCTGTCTATTCCACCAGGTGGACGCTGGGCTGACATTCAACAAGAAGGACTTGGAGCACAGCTTCATATTTGACATCAAGACCATTGACCGTGTCTTCTATTTAGTGGCTGACACCGAAGAGGAGATGAATAAGTGGGTCCGCTACATCTGTGACATCTGTGGTTTCAACCCCACTGATGACGGTAAGGATTAGGGTTGATAGGGAATGTTTTTATAGATTTTTTAAGTGCGTTTCTCAGGTTCTGACACATACATAATGCTCACTTAACCACGTCTATGTCATCACAGGAAAACATATTATTCAAGATCTTGTAGACTTTATTCGGTGAGCCTTATGTAAAGTAGATAAAATATGTTTCCTTGCTGGTTCCAGGTGAATGTGGCGCTTTGTGGGTCGGCACTGCAAAGTGTTAGAACCTCATACAACCACACTACAATAAATTTAAATTTAAATATTGTGAAGTTTGCGGGAATTCAGCCCAAACTGACAGATTTGTCACTCCACATTACATGTACCTACTGTAATGTACATAAATACAAAAAAAGCCTAATGCCTATGTAACAGTTTTTAATCCTCAGCAGTGGTCAAATAAACAGCACGATGCAGTATTAGCTCAGAGGCTGACTTCTGTACATCCTGATGTGTGCCTCTTTTGACTGCTGTGCCTCTCAAATATCTGCGTGAAGCAGCTTAATGTAGCAGAAGGCCGCTATTCAGCACAGTCCTCAGCCAAAGAACTAATGATCTATGTGTTGATCCATGCGTTTTTGTTGAGTCTTAAGTTACTCTTGGATAATCAAAGCATTGTGTCCCTCATGGTCTCACTGCTTATATTTGGTTCTCTTTCTTTAACCGGGGGTCAGATTTGTCTTTTGTCCTTTGCATACTCTTTGTTTTTTTTGTACTAATTGCATCTCAGTTTTGGTCCTGATTCTTCTTCTCCATGTTAATGTGTGAGGATTTCAGTGTGTGTAGTAAGAAGTGGCTTCAACGTTGTACTTATTTTTTATTTATTTTTAAAACCTGGCAACTGACTCAGTAATTGTCCTGCTCCAAGGTTGTCTTCTCCAACAGAATAGAAACTATAGGTACTTTTCCATTACACAGTTCTAGCACGTCTCGTCTCAACTCAACACATTTTTTTGCTTTCCCCATTCCGGATAATAAAATGTGACGTCGACAGACTGCCCGGCCACTGATTGGTTAGAGAGTGTCGTCACTGTAAGAGTCATGACCGTGACACAAGAATCAAACCGATCGATGCCAAACTTTGGATCGAATTATAACCTGTTCAAGTAAAAAAACGAAACTTATGGGGCAGGAAATTACATTAGCCACAGAGGCTACTGGGAGCTAACAGCAATTAGCATTTGGAAAAGTGATCATTTGCAAGCTCTAGCAGACACATTGCCGTCACATATAACATGTATCCACTGTACTAATAAATCCTCTGAGGCTGGAAGTTTGTGTAGAACTCTGTCCTGCACCGTAGAGACAAGAATAGAACTTTTCACGGACTTCCGGTTTTCGGATACCGCTGCCCTTGCCAGCACAATTCCAGGAATTTAGCGCATTGTGACGCCCCAATGAGAGTGGAAGTCAACATTGCGTGTTTTATCCTCTTTATTTAGACTGAGGAGGACCACAAAAACACGAGTGAGTCATCTATTTTCACACGATGCCGACTGATGGGGACCTCCACAGTCCCAAATATAAGGATTTACATGATTAAGAAGTTGATTGTGCATAATATGGCACCTTTAACTGGTTGTAATGATTCAGTACAGCACTAGTTAGTGTCACATATGTCACGCACAGCCACGCTATGATGACCCGTCCCCGAGCAGGTACTATGAAATAATGGAACACAACGCGCCTGATACCAAACCGAGTGGAGTACAGCCGAGTAGTGCTATAATTGTATAATGAAAAAGCACCATATGTCTCCCTATGCCGCCCTGATAACAGCATCGATGAAACTTTTACAGCATTACTGAAAAATAGCTGTTAAAAGAGCCCTGATGTGAAAACAAACTGTGTTATTATTCAAAGAGAAAGAGTCATATCTGTGTAGACAGTCTTCGCCACACATTGTTCATAGAAAATAATGTCCTTGGCTCTCCCATTTGCTGCAGCTAACCCTTTCTCTGCATGTGAGACCCAACTCCCACTCTTCTCTTCTGTTGTGTGTGGCCACACTACAGTGCTTCATGGCTGGGCAGATATCAGAGGAGAAAACATTAGGTGGGCTGGGGAACGAAGGCTCTGAGAGAGTGTGTAGGAGATATAGATGGAGTATGAACAGAGGGGGTTTTCCCTTTTACACTATAAATCAGCATTCATCTGACAAAGTGGAAGAAAGGGAAGACGGCAGAGAATGGAGGAGCAAATGCAGCGTGTAGAGTGAAAGAGAGAGAAAATGATTTTTAAAAAAAAGAGTAATAGGGGACCTTGCATGTGATAAATCCATGGACATTTTAGAAGAGAGTGGGAGGAGAACTGTGAAAAAAAGGAGAAAGAAGTAAAAAGGATTGTGGACTGAAAGCATAGACATACCATCTTTGCTCTGTCAACCCGAGCAGAAGGATTTGAAAAGGACTCTGAATTTGGAAACTCGGCATGACAAAGCAGAGACCTTGAGGAAATGCTGTCTGAGAAAGAGTGTGTGGGATTCTGAAAGCAAACAAACTTCTCAGGGCTGTTTACCAATAAGATAAGTTTTGTAAGTGGCTTCATAGAAGTGTGGGATGTGAAAAGACTGATGAAAATACATGCTTATGTGTCAGTTTTTCTTTTTCTGGACCCGAAACCTGAAGTTACATCGTGCCAATGCAGGCTTCCCCTGTGCCATCAAAATAAGCTTAGAGACATTATTTGAAGGTTGCAATCCTACGTTGTAACCTTAAAATTAGATTCAACTTTGCATTAGCAGTCAGCAAATCTGCCCTCGTTAGGTTAGAGGTTGTTTGTTCTCTGTTGGAGCTACAATTAGGGTTTGACATTGTTTAACAAATGCAAAGTATATTGGGAACTCTTTCAAAGGTATATCTGCGACTCGTTGCACAGTTGATGTTTTCGTCCACCTTCCGTTCGGACGTCGTTGAGATGTGAAGTTGTAGTGTCGGTACAAAGAAGCAGTGTGTGTGTGTGTGTGTGACTACGGACCGTAACATCACAGTCTTGTTGCTAGGTTACAGCTTTGGTCCAAGTTTACTCTGCCAGAGTTGACATTCGTAAACACAGCTTTGTTTGTTTGTTTGTGCTTTCCCTCTGCCGAGTATCATCTGTCCCCAAAATCAAGCTGCACCGACTCAATGGCTTTAAGGGAGCATGCACCTGCCTGTTTGCACTAGAGGTTCAGTAGGAACCACAGGACCAAGACGTTGAAAGAGTAGAATATGTTATTTATAAGTGGTTGTACTCATCTGTTCAGTAGAGGTATCCTACTCTCTCTAACGTAAGTTGTGGAAAACCCTGTATTGTAGTTGAGGCACACATCGTATTCACCAAAATTAGAGACGCTAATCCCACACCCTTATTGTTTCTCTCCACCAGAGGCTGCAAAAGCTGCTCACCAGTCAGTCATCGGAAGCCTGGTGGTGGACACCCCTCCACACCCAGCACTGGGGAATATTGTCGGTCCAGCAGCAGGGATACTGTCCAGCGTGCCTCCTCCATACCAGCCAGTCAATGTGCGACACCTGGACTCTCAGTCCAGTACAGAAGAGCCTCAGGATTACCTGTGGCTGGTCAACTGTGAGAGTAAAAAGCCCGAACCAAACAGGTGAGTTTGTTTGTGGGTGTCAGCGCATTACAATATAGTTTAAGTCTGTGTTCTGAGCTTCTCTCTGTACATGTTCTCCCTATTTATTCCTTTTATGTGTTTTCTCTGCACTGCCACTCTGCTGTGTGTGGCGTGTGCAGCTCAGCACAGCTCCACTCTCCATTGGAGGGAGACCAGGAGTATTTTCTCCTGCAGGAGTGTGAGAGCAAGACTCTTCCTCCACAGGCTAGTCTGTGAGTGGCCAGCCAGCCGTCCAGCTGGAACTGCTTGCCTGTGTGGAGTGCTACACATTTATGTAAAAAACAAGAAGCCAAGACACACATACTTCACACTTTCTACTGCAGATTTACATATTTTTTTGTTTTTTAACCTCTAGCCACATTACAAATAAAAACTAACTGACTTGTTCTTGGCTCACAATAACCTTATATTGATTTTATCATTGCCTGCATGTTAAAAATGACCCATCTGTTGAGTAGCAGTAACTGATGGCTTGCAAAGAGTGCTGTGTGTGTCAGCAACACTGGTGTGGATTTCTTAACTTCTCCGAAGTCACGATGCTTCTTGCGGATATTTAACTCTCTGGTGTTTGTATGTATCCTCTTCTCAGAGCCCATGCTGAGTGTTCCAAGTCTACCTCTTCCGAGACGGACCTGAACGACAACCTCCCCTCTCACCGCACGCCCACGTCCTCCACCTCCTCGGCTAAACACTCCTCGCAAAACGGCTTCTTCCCTCAGCACCCGGCCCCTGCCTCTGCCTCTTCCATCTACGACTCTCCTCCGTCACGCGGTGCCTCGCTCTCAACGGACAGCGGCCTTTACCACCTCCCTCGCAGCTACTCCCAGGACACTGTGCTGTTTCCAAAGTCGGCCTCCTCTCCCCTCGCCCACCCAGACAGCGGGGATGCCTCTGAGCTTTATGTCTTCAACACGCCATCGCGGAAGCCGTCAATGGAGACGCAGTTGCGCAACCTTTCCATCAGTTACGATATTCCACCCACACCCGGAGCGAACTGTACCTACCAGGTGCCCCGCACGTTGTCGTCGTCGGCAAGTGTAGGAGGCTCAGAGGGTGGGGGAGATGTAGTCCCCCCTCCAAGACCGCCAAAGCCTTCACTAAGTTCGACCTCAGGACCCCCGCCACCCCCTGCTGAGCGCTCACCTACGGACACCTATTGTGTGCCTCGCTCAGCCTCAGAGACAGATGGGAACTACTGTGTGCCTACTGGTGCTGGGAATAAGGCCTTACGCAGCAACACTATAGGAACTGTGGATTGTTCACGCCTCCGCAAAGGTTTGTGTCTGTCGTTTCTTTTACTGTCGAGGGAGAAATTTCTGATGCTTCGGAACAGTGAAATAAGAAATGATGACCTTGAAATATAAAAGTCTAAATATAGTGCACAAGGACACCTTCATACACACAACTACTTTGGTATTGACCTTTTGTGTGTGCTGATATTTTGCATTTACAGGACACCTTATAAATGGCTTATAATAATAAGTTCATTGTGGGCTGCTTTGCAAAACAGTGGTTAGCACTTTGCCAGTTTGAATCCCACCTTGGGCCTTTTCTTTGTATTGTTTATAAGTTTTTAACATGAGTAAAGTGAGAACATGGAGTAGGGTAAAGTCCAAAGAAATGTGCATTGGCCAACGTAATCTGCATTACCTTTATCCCATGTGATGGGCTGGCAACCTGTCCGTGGTGTCTCTTGCAGCCAGCTGGAACTGGCTCCCACAACCCTCTTAGGATAAACAGTAGAGAGTGAATCATCATATAACCTCATATGCCACAGATATCTTTAGCGACTTATCAGAAGTACTTTTTTTTGATGTGTAAAACCAAAATGAGCATTGGTGCAGTCCTCTAGCCATACACGAAACACACTGAACATGCTGGTGTTATGGAGTCAGGACATGTGACACAACCCACCACCAAGGTCTTCCTTACACACAGATGTTATTCTGGTTAATTGATTACCTTTGGATCAGGCTTAGAAGTAGAAAAAAAATTGAAAATAACAATAATTATTATACAAAAAAAGGTTTACCACAATAGCGCAAACCAATAATTACTGTATTTTTCTACTTACTCTTCCCTCTTGTGGTGACAAATGTCATTACAGGAGTATCAATGACAAGATAATTGCACGTGTGGTGAAACCCATGTGTTTTTTTAATTTCACACTGATTTTGGGGTTTAAGCCATAAACCCCAATTCTCCACTCTGCATCTTTCATGACTGATTAACAAAGCAGGTGGTCCGCATTTGTAAAAGGGGAACCAAAATCCAAAGCATTTTCGCTGAGAAAAAAAGTTATTGATTTGCATGGAAGCATACAGTATTTTTACCCAAATGACATGTCTCATTGTAATTGTTCCCCGTCATGATCTTACCCCCACTTAGTCTTCCTCAGCTGACACTTTCCTCTGCAGAACATGCTCTTCCTAGAAGTCCTGTGGTTCTTGAGGCCGTAAGTGAAATACATTAGTGACTGCATCAGTGCATAAATAGGAGGCCAAAAGCAGTACTCATTTAACTGACAATAAATACATGTAATCTTTATAGTTGTATCAAATCACACACTTTTAAACGGAGTCTTTGCTGTGTATAGTATAACAAGAACAAGCAGAAAATGAAAATGTAATGTATGATGTGTTCCACACCTAAAATCATTGCTACTACTGTTTCTACTTTGTATTGCAGTAATGTATATCTGTACTAATATGATGGTTTTTTTGCAGATTTTGGATCCCAGGATTGCTACGACATTCCTCGATCATTCCCTTCCGAAAAAAGCTGCTCGTTTGACTTCAACGAAAGCTTCAACAGCTACTTTGTGAGTGATGAGCTCAATCGTTTTTGCATTTAGGAAGTGGCTGACCCCTGACAGAGAGACCTTTTTCACACTTTTGTGTTGTTTTCCATGCTCAGCAAATATGTATATTTGCAATGCCTTTCTGTTTCCTGCTCCATGCATCGAGTCATGTCGTGGAGCCTTTAATGGTGTTTTCTAAACGTCAACAAAAAGCATTAGTCAACTCATACTTTTACCAGGCTAACCTTACATTATTTAGAAGCACAGTCATATGTTCAGGGGTTATAGCTTCTTGTTAAAGGGAAGAGTCTTACGTAAAAGCCACATTAGCTTTTAGGCTGTGATAGAGTTATGAAATGACTTCAGTTCAGACAGTAGAAACATACCTGACGATGTGCACACTAGATTCGGCAGTTGTTTAAGACTAAAGAATACATAAACATAGATTTTAGCCAGGTACTTCACTGGAATCCGTTGACCTTGCATGTTTAAGTTTTGTTTTTGGTTAAATCACAACTGAACATTAGTTAGACATGGACATGCATGTCTAACTAATCCATGCATCTTTATCTCACCGACTCATTTAATTTGCCTGATTTAAAAATTTACACGAGCAGTGCCCTTTTTGTCTGTAAACATGTGTGCGCTGCATGCTTTGCTGCCCCCCCCTCCAGAAAAGCAAAGGAATGATGCCGGTGGGTAGCCAGTCCACAGAAGAGGTCGACCAGAACTATGTCCCGATGAGTGCCAACTCCCCATCACATCATCACTCGGGCAGTTTGTCGGAACCAATGCACGAACCCAACTATGTGCCCATGACTCCCAGCACCATGGAGTTCTCCTCTCTGGGAAAACAGGTCCCACCACCTGCCCACATGGGATTTCGCTCAAGTCCCAAGACCCCTCCTCGCAGGCCAATGATCAGTGACTGCCAGCCCCCACCTGTGGACAGAAATCTGAAACCTGATCGAAAAGGTGAGTAGAAAGTAGATGTGCATGCACTTATTACTGTGATGGTAGATTTGTCACGTTGGTGCTGTGGTGGGTTTAAGTCTGCTCAGTGTTTACGATTGCATTAACACTTAACTGCTTTTCTCACAGTGCTGGCTCATTGTCATACCGCCGTCATTTCTAAACATTCTCAAAGCAATGTCTTTTTCATCACACTTTAGTTGCCATCATTAATGTGGAAAAAAACCAAACATTTTGTCTCCGTTGTTTTGTCTGGTGTTTTTAAATGCCACCATCCTCCTCCTCCTCCTCGATGCCTGCAGCTTATTTCACCTCTCGATGAATGAGTTTAGTGCTTGTTACATCTTCTTACATCCGACACAGCGAGCCTTGTCAAAAGCACTTTTGTTTACGGGCTCAAGAGGCCCCTGTCAAACGTTTTTTGGAAGGGGCTGCTCCCTGTGCCATGGAGTGACTGAAGACTGGAGTGGTCACCTCCATCTCCTTTGTCCCCTTCATATGAATGGAGCCCTTTGATAAACGACCTAATAGGGAAGGGAATTACAATCTGGACAGATTGAACGGCTGAGTCATAGGCAATGAGTGAAAGAGGGTTAAAGAATGACAAGGAGACATTACACAGGCAAACCAGAAGTCTCTTTTTGGGGCTGTTTTAAAATAGGATATGTGGAGTTTTAAAATTCCCAGTGAGAAATCTTCCCATTCTTACTTTCTTCTGTATGCACATGCATTGCTTCTGGACTCCCATGATGTAAAGTTATAAAATGTGGGAGATCCTGGAGCCAGTCCCAGTTTACATTGGTTAAAAATGTGGGGTCACCAGCCGACATACAGAGACAAGCAAGCATTTGCTGTCACACTCGCATCTACGCTCAATTTGGAGTGTCCAATTAACCTCACCCCAATCTGCATGTTTGTGGGTTGTGTGAGGTAGAAGGAGAACCGGGAGAGAACCCTCACACACACACTGGGAAAACATTTAAACTCCACACAGAAAGCCCCCTTTCGTCAAACCAGGATCCAAATGAGGTCAAACTCCTTGCTGAGAGGCAACAATGCTTAGATAGCCACTGCACCACCTTGTGGCCCATAAAATACACTATTATCATTAGTCCTTAAAACATCTCCATGTACTACTATAGGTCATCCAGCATTAGGGAGTTGCTCACTATTAAACTAAAGAGCCATAGCAAGGGCTTCAGTCCTCTGCAACTTCCACACGATTTCTTTATTAAAAAGTTGCCATTATTTTCAAAACTGGAGGTCTGCATGTTGTAAAATGTCTACTAGACTGTTACTATGTAATGTAGAAAATCAGGTATAGCAGTGTTGCATATGTGTAATGATGTTGTTGTTATTAATAGTGTTATTCATTCCACTGGCCTTGGCACAGAATGTAGCTTCCTTGGGATCATAACGCCGTCTCATTAGAGCTACATTTTTTAATAGAAGATGCACTGATACAAGTATTTAGAATATAAGCAGCAATCTTTTTAGATTTATTTGAGTATTTGGTAAAACATTTGACAAACACCAAGTAAATAAAAGGAGCGATATGATTATTTAGAAGCTTTGTCCTGATGTGTTTGTTCTTAGACATAACTTTTAAAGCAGAGGGTAAGGGCAACCAACTTAACTCTATTAACACTGTTTGTGATAAATAATTTTTCTTGCTTTAAGATCGTCTCTCGTCAGCACTGCAGAAAAAAAAAACAAAAAAACGTTTTGATCGATGTGTTGATGCAAAAGAAGCCGAGTTACTCAGATTTTGTTTGTGCTCTTCTCGGTGTACTCTCGGTGCTTCCACACACCGCTCGTCGTGCATGCACAGCTGTGATGTCAGTCTTTGTGTGGGTAGCCATGGTGCATGGAGCGAGGTGCATGTTGGACAGTATGGTTCTGCTGTTGTCATGACGATCATCCTCTTCATATCTGTGCTGCACAAACGGTGTTTTGGGCGTGCGTGACGGTGTTCCGTTAAAGTCTCAGTGTTTGCTTTGCATGGCAGAGCAGTTTCTTACACTAGGACTTAACTGTTTTATTATTTTTTTTTATAATAAGCTAAGTCTTCTTTCACCAATCAGGTCAGAGTCCTAAAATAATAAGAGCAAAAGGTGTTGGTTTAGAGCGAACCGACTCTCAAACCGTAGGTGAATTCCCAAGGGGACGACGCAAGGGTAGGTACTCGACACTGATCCGCCATTGTCTATGTGAACACTTTCCATTCTTTGACCTGAACTCTACTTCACCTCGACTCTTTTGCATGCTGTAAGAAGTGAACTGTGGGATTTCTCTTGTTCCTCAGGCCTGTATTTGTCTATTATTAGGGGTTATGTGTGCACACCGGCAATTTACTCTCTGTGAAAAGCACAATTCACCCAGCGGTGTATTAAAGAAGCACTCAAGTAAAACAATATATATTTTTTAAGGTGTTTTCACATCTATGTTTAGTTTTCTCTGGTCTTAGTTTGATTTCCCTGCAGTGTCACCACAACCATGTCAATTTTTACTCCTCATATGTGATCAGATGTTTCTGGGGGTGAGTGCAGGAAAGTAAATACAGAAGAAAGATACTTTGTTCTTTGATGCAAGTCCAAATGAGCCCTCGGTTAATTCTCGACCACTGTCCAAACTGCTGTATTTTCTGTGCTCACGTACCTGGGTGCAAAGCAGTCAGCGAGTGTAGCTCAGGCTCGCAGAGAGCTCCGTTTTAATTGGGTCAGATCGACGTTGGATCATGTTCCTGCCACAAACAAACCGCTCCTGATTTAGTTTGAGACCAGTTCCTTTGGCTGCTTTGGTTTACACTTGACTGCAATTACTGTGTCCAAACAAATTGCACCAAGGGGAAAACAAGCAGCATTTCACTTAAACCAGACCAGAAAACTGAAGATGTGAGAACACCGTTCATATTCTAAATACAGGAGAGGGTAGAAATGTGTGCACTTCATGCTGGGAGGGTGGCATTTTTATTTTATTTTTTTTAGAATTAAGGAGCTTATAAAGAGTTGCAGCATACCTTTAACACATTGTTGTGACCAAATGTTCAAGAATACTAATGTTTCTCTTTTCGGACATTCCTAATGTTTGTTTGTTTGTTTGTTATTGCAGTTAATTCTGCCTGCATGAAATGTTACAGCCACAATAGGATTACACACACACACACACACGCACACGCACACGCACACGCACACACACACACACACACACACACACACACACACACACACACACACACACACACACACACACACACACACACACACACACACACACACACACACACACACACAGATTGGTCTAGGAAAAGGAAATTAAGGGGTGACTTTAAAAGAGATCCACACATACAGGGTGCACACGCAGCGGCAAAGTCCTGCTCAAAAATAAGTTGTTTGTGTAAAAGACTTTGCAGGGATACAAAAACAGGAATATTTGATTTGTTTAAAATAAACACTTAACTTGTACATACACTAGGTTAGGGTTAGCTGAATGTCCTAATAAGTAAGAGCGACTGACGGGTATGTGTGTACCTTGCTTCAGGAAAACCCGCTCCACTGGAGATCAAACCACTGCCTGAATGGGAGGAGCCATGTACGCCTGTCCGTTCACCTGTCACACGCTCATTCGCTCGGGAGTAAGTATTCAACATGTTGTGCAGACTCTTTTTTTTTATATATATATGTATATAATTCTGCATTTTTTACCTAACAACTAAGGGCATGTTCACACTACGGCGCCTTCCCATTTTGTTTGTTTGAAGACAAAAAGAATTGATAGATGATGACACTGGACATCGACTCTAATTGCTGCCCTTCAATTCCGAAGCTGGTTTTTGTATTACAGCGTACACTGTTTACATACTCTTCGCTCAAAAAGAAGGCGGCGTTTTCCTCTCCTTTTGCAGGAAAGTGTTTTTCGGGTGTGTACATGCCTTTCTTAGTGCATACAATTAGCTAAAGAAATAGACTCTAACACTTCATGCATTACTGTAGTTACTTGTCTGACCAAAGTAGCACTACTCACACAAACAGGTCTGATGTGCCTCAGAGCTTCATTATTATTATTATTATTATTATTATTATTATTATTATTGCAGTTTTGTTGCCTTATCTGGGATGAGGTCTATTTCTGTGCTTAGTGCTGCAGGGACTCTTTTTGGCCTCAGTGGCTGCTGTGTCTGTGTTATATATTTGTGCTCACAAGAGACTGCATTTGCCTGGAAAGTCGGTGTGTAAACATTGTTGAAATGCTGCTCAGTTTCTCTAGGTTTCCAATGCCAGCGAGACCCCCATCAGTGCATAGCATGGCCTCCAGCACTGACTCCGAGGACTGTGAAGAGAATTATGTAGCCATGGTCTCTAATATGCCCACAGATGAACCAGTATGTAACATATAACATATCCTCAGATACAAGACGTTGCATGAGTACTTTTTGTTCTTTACTTCTTAAATCACTGATAAAGAAGAAAAAATGTGATTTTATTTTACTGTGGTTGCCCCATTTATGTGACATAAAGACATCTTTTCACAACAGAAGCACTAAATATATTAAGATTTACCGAGGAAAACAAATATAATGCAGTGTAGACTGCTAATCTGTAGAAGAAAGCATTAGAAACCTTGCCCCTCTGCCTGAACCATACAAATCCATGCTTGCTGCAGACGGACTCCTTAACTCTTTTCTTTGCAGCTTCCTCTTGTCCTTCTGCTCTCTTTTCCTTATCCTGTGTTTTGTTCTTTTGCTTTCTTTTCAGGTATCATAGTTGTGTTTTTGTTATTTCTTTTCTTTCTTAGAGTGTTTGTTGTTGTTTTTTCAAATCAGTGCCCTTACTGTTGTTCCAGCATCTTGCAGCACTTCAGTAATGGTTCTGAGTATTTGGGGGGGGGGGCACTATCTCTGTCAGTTTTCCTATTTATCCTGCTATAACAGTTTTTTTTCCCAGCATTTGCTTAATTATGGTCTGCTGACTTCCTTTTCTTTCTTCACTCATGTTCATTTCTTCACAAGACTCTACGCTTTATCCATTTTCCCCTTTTCCTGCATTTTGTTCTTGACCATCTGCTGTTGTTTTCCCCCTCCTTTTGTGGCTACTTTCTCTTCCCTTACTGTGTGTAGAGAGGAGTCCTTCTACTGCACGGTCCCCATCACCCCTGTAAAGAGGGAGGTGGAGGAACTTGACACCATAGAGGAGGTGAGCAGGGTTGCCAGGTTAGACATGCATGGCCTGCCCTGTCGCGACATGAGAGGTCATCGCTTAGAGGTGCAATTAGATAAATAGAGAAATTAAGAACAGTATCAAGAACAGACTTATATCGATCTCAACACCACATACAAACTATTGTTTGCATACATCATCTTTAGAGCATGTATACCAAACAACGTTCTCAGAATAAGTTTGTTATAGTTTTGTCACAATACTAGTTCCAGTAACTCCATCACACTTGTAGTTAGAAATTAACACTGCGTATAGGTCCAATATGTAGCTTAGTGTTGTCACAATACAACTGATTTAGTAAATTTGATATCATGATGAAAGCTAGGAATGTCATACTAAGAAATGCTCCATAAAATAATAATAAAACAATATTATTATGTCAGTCATCAGCTATTATTATGTCAAATACCTGTCAGACACTATGTAATAAGTTTATGGATTAAAGTGCACTCTTATAAAGATGATTCAGCCAGTCATGACTTGAGTCTGTTCTAATGTTTTTGGACAGTGATTTTTATTCAGTTATAGTCCGCTCTTGTTTAAATGTCCCTCACAAACCACCTGCAACTTCATGCAGACTCTTTGAATATGCTGTAAAGGTGCACACTCGATTATACAATTTATTTCCAAGTCGTTTTGGTTATTGTGACAACACGAGATTACATTTGAACAATGTTTTTTGTTATCATTCTGACACTGCCTTTAGCGTGTCTCTGTTTCCAATATAAAAGTGTTCTCTCCCCGGCTTACGTAGAACATGAAGCTCGCTCCACCCATGACCACGGACGGTGGTAGCAGCCCCATGGTGAAACCAAAGGGAGACAAACAGGTGGAGTACCTGGATTTGGATCTTGATCCCGGAAAGGCCACCCCACCCAGGAAGGTAGGAAATAAAACAACTGCTTACACCAGCATCTACAGCCACGTACTCAAAATAAAAAAACTTTTCCTGACTCATACAAACGTATTGATTTTCCTCTCTAGATGAAAACCAATGGATCTGGTATCGCAGCGTCAGATGAGCGCGTTGACTATGTCGTCGTGGACCAGCAACGGACACAGGCTCTTAAAAGCACCAGGGAGGCCTGGAACGATGGCCGTCAATCCACAGAGACGGACACGCCGTCCAAGGGACCCAAGTGACCCTGACGCCCTCGCCGCCAAACCAACCATCCAAGCCCTCCCCCCCCCGAACCATTGGGCCGTTTTCACTAGTGTTGGCCTCGGTGTGTGCTTTGGGGCGGGCCAGCTCTCACGTTCCACTTCGACAAGACCCTTTGTGTGTGTGTGTGTGTAGGGGCCAGTGGAGCTTCTTAGCCACTCAACTGCCTTTAGTTTACACTGCTGCCGGGCTGATACTGCACAGTGTGTACAGTTGTGGGAAGAGGTGCAGGTCACGAATAAGCTGTGTGCAGTATGAAAGCAGATGAAATGACTGGACTCGTCCTCGGGGTTTGACAAAAGCAGACTCATGAACTTGAACATTCACTGCCTCCTGTATTGGATTTTATTTCCCCCACCTTTTAATGGCCGGTGGACTGATCCAAACGTAACATTTCCTTAAATTATAATGCTGTTTGTTGTTGTTTTGAAGTGTAAATGAGAAAAGAAAAAAAAACACTTGATAACGTGACATTCAATAATATGACATCGAAATTCAATGCAACTCTCGACAAGTTAGCACGGCTAACACGCTAACAGTGTTGTTTTTTCAGTTTATCCTGTTTGAGTGGGGTGAAGTTTCCATGGACACTGTTCACAGGTCAGTTCCACCATTTCTTCACTTTGTCCTTGCAGATGGCTGAAATATTAACTGTCTGTCAACTTCACACCAGAGTTTTTATTTTTTATTTTTTAACCATTTTTTCTTTCAATGCAAAGGCAGTTGAATTTGTTCATTTTACCAAGTGCTCAAATGAAGCGTCGGCTTCACACAAAGATAAATCCACTGAACATGATTTAGATTTCCATTGACTTTGTAAGTGGAGATGCTTCAATCTGTTGAAATGGAAGTGCAAAGACTGTACAAAAGTGTTATGTAAAAAGTGTCCTTTATTTGTATGGAATATCCAGTGTGTTTGGCTCGAAGGTATGTGGATTCTGCAGGGTAGAATCCTGTGCCTGTTTTTTAGGTGGTATCAGGACTAGTGAGTAATGAATTACTGTGAGTTTTAGAACGTGACAGGTTTTTCTATAAGTTATGCAAAGGTATCAAAACATAGGCTACAGAGAGAAAATATCAGGTACTTAAAAATGCAAACTAATACAACTATCCACTTCTAATTTATTTCTCAAGTTATTTCATCAGGTGGATGTCGTATTCACTCTCAGCTCAGTATTGTTGATTCATATGGAGGAACATTTGCTTAAATGCTTAGTTTGACGAGCTCTGGTCAATTAGTTTCACAAGTTCTCCCCTTTAGGTTTAATTTAATTCACAGTGAACTAGCATACAGTGTTGGGAAAGTGACCGACATACAACTTTTATAGACAGTGAAAAAGTCTTTGTCCGCATCAAACTGTGCTTTATTAACCTGTGAACTCTTCAGTCAGAAATCCCGAGCATGTGCTGCCACAACATAAAGTCATCGCTGTACATATCTCGCCGTCAGTTGGATTAACATGTATCATTTTGAAAAAAAAATGTGCCTACTAAGTCGACTTGGTTCTACTTTACTCTTTCTATGTCGCTGTCTCTTTGCGACCGCAAAGCTGATGATGACGCTTTATCTTTTTTAATGAATCTGAACAGAAAATGTAAATTTTAAAAAAATGGACTAAATAAAATCAAACCTCTCAGCTTGTCATCTTTTCCTCAGTTATGATTTCCACTGTGGTTGGGAAGTCACGGTTGACTAGAGAATACACTTGTGCAGTCCTGTGCATGTGAAGTGTTATTTTTATTCTTATTTTCTTTGTCTTTAGTCATGTTGGAACTGGAAAATGGTTACTTATCTCACACATACAGGCATGCTTGCATCATAAATTGCTATTTCTGTCATTCCCAGACTTTTAAATTGACAATTGAAATTGAAATTTTGTAGATATTGAGCAATCGTTGCCTGTACCTATTGTTTCAGAGTCCTGGTATTTTGCATGCACAAAGCAAGATGTATGATAGATTTGTAATGCAGTTGTCATAGCATATTCAATGAATATAGTCTTTTTAAAATGGATTTTTATTATTATTATTATTGTTATTTTATAAGCAGGAAACGCTCATAAAAAGTAAATTATAGTTAAATTTTATGGACAATGAAAGTACAAATATTACAGAAAAAACAACAAAGAGTTGTAGTTACAGTATTTACAGTTATGCTGCCTTCACGTGCTATCGTAATTATCGTAAATACGACTTCCCGACCCTGCAAAATGCACATGAACGCCCCCTTCACCACATGTTTTCCAGTGGGAAATGGAGGCGATAATGAACATGTGACGTTTCAAGATGGCTGGGAGTAAGTCAAGATTACCCTTTTATTATAATTTAATTAATAATTATTATATTATTTTGTGTTCATGAAGCACGTGAGGGTGAACCTTGTGTCAGGCATTTAAACGTAACTTCACAATATGTGTCGTCTTTTCCGATAAAAGCAGCACAAGATTGAGTGACTTTGAATAGTTTTATCAGATCAGAGACGTTTTGTTAGTGGATGCAGTTTAAATAAAAGTAATGAGATATTCAATGCAATCGTCTCTTTCTCGATAAAGATAACATGGTTAAAGTTGAGGACAGAATAAACTCATAAGAATGACGCTAGCTAAAGCTGTCATACTCGTGATCCAGTAAATTAACCTCATAAAATGTCACTTCCGGCTGCCGTTTTTGGGTTATACAGCAACAACTGCTCAAATCTCCTCACAGAAAGAGTTCTATTGGCTTTGAAAAGACACTTCTGGAGTTATAATTGTAAGAAAACTTGAACATCTTGCTTTCATCACACTTTAATATATAGTTTCCAGGAAGTCATTTTGACCGCAGGTGCTACTGATTACATTAATGATGCGTTCATGTCAGTCAGGAAAGGACAGTGACAGAGCCGGGCATGGCTTTTACTAGTAAAAAAAACAAAAAACGTCCATGAATGGCACCACTTTACAATGTACCCATATTGACCAGTAGATGGAGCTGTTGTTTGAAAAAGGTGTGATTGTTTGATGATGCTTTCTTTCCCCCTCAGCCTTCACTCCACAAACAGTGCCCTGACTTCTCTTCACATCCTCCTGTGTCTGTAGTTTTGCAGTGATGTGTGGCTGCATGCCAACACTACATTTTACAATTTCTTGGCCGTGAACTAAACATGGCAACGTGCCTTCCTTTTGAATGTTTTTGTTTTTTTTCAGAGGTGTTCTGTGTCAAGTATAGCCATAAAAATTCTAATTTAAACCCTCCCCATGTTTTGAAAAAGTAGGTGACTGACAGGATGCTTTTAGTTGTGTCCTTCAAGCATTTCAACCAGAGGCGATTCTAGAGTTTGTGGGGGCCCAAAGCAAAAATTCTCAGGGGGCCCTTCCAACCAGTGTTCTTTTTCTTTTCTTTTTTTTTTATCAAAATGAATGAAATAACACGGAAAAACCTTGTAATTAAAAAGTATGTGAAAATATAAATGTAAAGAACAATAAAATGCTGTAAATAGCTTTTAAAAAAAAAACTATATAAACTAAGAAAAAAAAATACATTACACTGTAAAGAACCCACATTATAAAACAATATAATTATAAAGAACAATAAAATAATAACTGAAAAAAAACATATATAAACTCAGTAAAAAAGATATGCATTACACTGTAAATAATCCTCTTCATTTTCCAACTTGCAGAACGATAACTTCACAGAGGTTAAAGTGAGGTGGGTCCCCTTTAGGGAGGTTTCCTACTGAGATGTCATTGCAAATCGGCCATTGTTGTTTACGGGGGACGGGGAGGCGGCTGGTCACTGCACATTTCAGTAAAGGCTCCGAGTGTCGGGGGGCTCCCTATCAACTAGGGGCCCCAAGCAGTTGCCTGCCTTGCCTGTTCACAAGCTGCGCCTCTGATTTCAACACATATCTATAGTTGTGCTTGTTTATACACTACCGTTCAAAAGTGTTGGGTCAACTATACCATTTTTTGTTGTTTTCCATTAAAGGTCACACCTTTATTCATCAAAAGAGTTGCAAAACGAATTGAAAGTATAGTCAAGACATTGACAAGATTAGAAATAATGATTTTTATTCAAAATAATAAACTGCTTTCGTCAAAGAACCTGCAAAACTGTTTTCGTAACGTAATTGCACATCATCCAATAACCTTCGAACGCGATTAGCAAACAGAGTGTACCATTAGAACACTGGAGAGATGGTTGCTGGAAATGGGCCTCTATTACACCTATATACATATTCCATTAAAAACCAGTTGTTTGCAGCTAGAATAGTCGTTTACCACATTAACAATGTATAGAGTGTATTTCTGATTCATTTAATGTTATATTCATTGAAAAAAAACTTTTGAATGGTAGTGTATATAAATAAAGTTCAACCAGGAGAAGAAGTGAACAAATTAAATAGATTGTAGAGCCTTTCTTCATGTTGTTTGCATGTTCTCCCCATGTCCTGTCCAGGGTTGATCCCCCATCCTTGGCCTTATATCACCTGGGATTGGCACCAGCGCCCCCACATGGAGGATAAAGCGGTAGAAGATGACTAGAGTGAGTTTTTGTAGTGTCTTTGCTGATTGGACTCAGCGGGGGAAGATATTGAGATTGAAGGAATCGGACCTGAAGGTAAATCCCCCCTCACAGTATGGTGGTTGATGATGAAGAATGATGGTTGTGATGATGATACTGCCAAACACTGTGCGGTGATATATAAGGTGTACGACGTGCATCATCGCAGCTCCATGAATAGGCAAGAACAGGAAGAGAACAACATATTTAAAAAGCGACAAAAGAGACCAGCTTATATCTCAATTCACATCCCCTTGGGAATGACAACAAGTGTGCAGGCATGCATGCACAAGAGGAGATAAAGACAGCATGAAACATAAGTACCGCAACAGAAGCCTATGTTATGCTTATTATAAAGTGAAGCATCCCTGAGAGGAGCTCGGATATATTATTATTTTTTGTCGGGAGATATATAGCGGTTGGTAACAGCCAATTCTATTAAAATCAGAAACACATAATTGGATTGTCAATACAAGACAATTTGCATCTGTTTAAGGCTGAGTGTTCAGAGTTTGAAGCATTACCTGTAAAACTGTTTTTCCTGTTGTGCTGCAGCTGTTGTGGCCCATATTTTGGCTTTGTTTTGGTAGTTTTTTTACCATCTGTTTTACCAAAGCCATTCCCCTCATCATCGATTTGTGGATTCTGTACAGGCTTCCAGTTACTTGAAAACCCAACATGTGGGCCGACTGATCTCACATCGGCACATCTAATCCAATAAATCTGTAAGTACTTCACAACATGAGATACACTCCTTCCTACACAAGTCGTGTCTTTCACTCCGGTGGCTGTGTGTCACCTTTAATCACGGTGCAAATAACCTAATTAAACCAAATGTCATTGTCATATTGGGATAGGTTTATAATTGCGACTATGACATGCAGCAGATTGTAAAATGTTGCCATGGGGCGGCTTCATGTCTGGAATTGTTAAACATTTCATGTCTCACAGATGTTGCTGATAAGCCGTTTCCAGTGTTCGTATCAGTGACTGGGTTTAATGTGAATAATGAGTGCAGGGGACTTTCACTGGTGCAGAATGACACTGACTGATTTACTTTTAGGTTAGGATTCGTATAGTGGTTATTGTCCGGGAGCTCTTTATCCTCAGAATGTCTCCACCCCTCCAGAACAAACAGACCTGATTGATAATTACTATATGGTAAATCAAGGTGTTAAAGGCTAGAAGTGTAAGAATTAGTGACATTGAATGTACACTCTTAAAAATAAAAGTTCTCAGTAGAACCATATAAGGTTCTTCAGCTTGTCCTCATAGGAGAACCCTTTTTGGCTCCAGGTAGAACCTTTTTATAAAGGTTCCACCTGGAACCCTTTTGGAGGGTTCCACCAGAAACCCTTTTAATTTAAAACCCTTTATTCAGGAAAGGGGTTTTAAAGGGTTCTCTGGATCAACATGGTTCTTACTGGAACCATTAGTGATACAAAGAAAACCCTTTCTTTGGAAAGGGTTTTTCAGAAGCAAATGGTTCCAGGTAGAACCTCAGCCCTTGTAGAAGGACCCTTTTGGAACCCTTATTTCTAAGAGTGTAGGGCTGCAACGGTTATTTGATACACTTTTACACAAACGTTCATATTTTTCAGTTTCTTTATGCAAATATTTTCTGGTTTCATTGCTCAATTAGACAAAGCGACACAAATTAAATGGTTTGTTGACAAATCAGGACTTCTGAGAATATCATAATTTCGAGGTTTGGGAAATACCAATTAACACTTTCAATTCTTTCTGACATTTTAGGGACCAAACAAATACTTGATTAACCAAGAAAACAGTGATCAGATGAATCAGTTATGGAAATAATTGTTAGTTGCAGCTCTAATCTAATGGTGAGACTCCAGTATGACTGAAAATGTGGAACAGACACACTAGCTGGGTCTTTTAAGCTTGTTGTCTATATCACTATGATTCAAAATATGTGATCACAGAAGTTCAAATCTGTGAATATCTTTCTAACTTTATTTAAATTGGGTGATTCATTGCAATGCCGCCAGGCTTTTGTATCATCTTTGTAACTCATTTGCAACCTAAAGTAAAACTTTTTGTGAGTTTTTCCGCCCCATGTCATGTCTGGGGCCTCTGTGAAACAAGGCCCTTGCCTAAAGTACATAATGAAGAGCTATGAAGGATGCTACAAAACACACAGTATTTTCATTTTAAATTGATTATACACTTATATGTGGGTATTATATTACATTTCCGCCCATAGACCCTGCCATGTGTTACACACTGGGCCTTTAAACGGTAAAAATCTAGTGTTCTTTGGCAGACACATGATGTTAGCTGAGCCTGTGCTGATGTTAAGGGTGTGTTCAAGTTAGGATTCCTGCAGTATTCATCATTGAGGAGGTTTTTTTTTTTTTTTACCTAGAGGTCTAATACTTTCCAAAACAAACAGACCAGGTAATTAAAAGCAATAAAACAACAAAATAAAAGAGGATTCACATTTTTTTCCTGATATCGGGTAGACAAGTTATTACAACAGGCTGCGTGAAGGGCTGTTTACTCAGCTTGACACTAAAATCGACTGCAGGTAGAGGCGATAGTTATACGCGTGTATAATAAGTGGCTTGATTGGAAATGTCTGTCACACAGTTGGTTCTTGGAGAGAATTGTGTGGGAACTGGAACGACGATAATGTCATCACGAGAGGCCCATGCCAGGAGTTATTTTCAGCTTTATCACGGGGGACTTGCACAATAAACCCCCCCTCCCCCAATCTGTCGGTATGTTTTCAAGACTGCTGCAAACATGTTTATATAAAATGCTACCTTTTTTTTTAAATTGTTTCACTGCCATTTACTATTTCTTAGCGCCCTATAAGTGAATAGTTTTGACAGCATAGTAAGTGAAGGGGAAAGTCGATAATGGGAAGCACATCTGCCAAAGTGAACACAGTGAACTTTCTCACCTGCTAATGGCCACATTTCCTGTAAACAGTATACTGTGTGTAGTATAAGTGGAAGCCATGCATTGAGCTCTTGTTAAGCCAATGCAAAATGTTTCACTCTTTCAGTCGAGCCTTATTTTTGTTTGTTTTTGAGGATAGCATTTGAGGAGTCACAATGAGGTAAAAGTGTGACACCGAAGCGTAGCTCGAGCCTGTTTACACATGAGCATCTACCTCCACAGTCGGTTGTGTGAAGCTGCAGCCTCTGCAGTATCTTGGGCAGTGTGTGTGTGTGTGTGTGTGAGTGTGAGTGTGAGTAATGGGCCAGGCAGAGAGTCTCTGGCTTCTTAACAGGGCCAACAGAATAATTATGAGTTGAGCTGAGCGGCTGTTCCTCAGCAGCAGACGGCTTGTGAGCTTTATTGAGCCTCGTCTGTGTTTTTGGACTTCTGCCTGGACTGATGGGAGCAGTCTGCAACGCGGCCTGAGGATTCTGTCTTGTTGGGCCAGTTTCAGAGTTATACCTGTCGCGGGACAACTTTTAGGTCATAATGTTGTTGTTGTTGGGGGACGGTGAAAGAGGGTACGGAGTGTGATATTTCTTTTGTGAAAGACCTCTAAATATAGTAAGGGATGGGGATTTGAATGAGAATTTGCAGTGGCGCTCGTGTCAACAAAATCACACTAACAACATGTCTGGGTAATGAACACCATTAAAATTAATTACAACTCGGCTATATTGGCTTCAAATTATGGAGATGCTTGTTATGTTAATAAGGAAGTCGCTGCAAGTGTTGATCATAAACAGCCCTCAAGAGACATGCTCGCCCTAGTACGGCGTTATTTGCTCTTGATTGATGGGGTAGCTGCAGCTGCACGTGCCTGCGCTTAATACTTTAAATGATGGAGCCCATAAAACCCATATCAGTTTTGAGATTGAATATTGTTTTTTTTTCTGTTTTTGAATGTATTTTTTGCGATTCTGGGCTTGATTTTCTGTAAAGTTGCTCACAAAGTATAGTTGTGTTTTTGGGCTTGTTCCCAAACTTGTTGGATCGGTCCACAACACTGTTCCCTCCACCTTCCTTTCCCCCCCCGTGCCTCTGATTGGCTCTGATCCTGCTGGCAACGAGTATCAGCCAATTAGAAGGTAGAATAGGTTGAATGGGTTTTATTTCCTGACTATTGGTTTAAAGCCGTGGACCTAAAAGATAAAAAGGAAGATGAGCACATACAGAGCAATAATACACTTGTGGATTCAGGATGATATTTATGTGTGCGCAAAGTTTAATTATGAAGAGTCTAAACTTTGCAAATCCTCACATACCATCTGTTTTAGAATGTTAAATAAATGTTAAAAGCTGCTTTAAGTCCCTCTTGTGGTCATGTGTGCTGAAGTTTTTCTTTTTTGTTGTTTGTTTTTTCCCAGAGAGAAGTCACTTTTTTTTTTTCATTGGCCCGGTTGCTGGTTTCTCTCGCAAGATCAGTCCAGGTAGTGAAGCATCTCAAAGATGATTAATGTGAGCCACTGCGGCTGAATTTTAATATCACTTTAAAAAAAAAATCAATTTGCAAACCAACGTATTTTGTTTTTGCTTGTATTTATGGGACATTGGTGAATGTTGATGATGTTATTTTTAGATTCTATAATAAGGCTGCAACATAAGAAAATGCCAAGTGAGGGGAGTATATTCTGAATTCTTTATACATTTTATTTTCCCAGTATACCTGACTCTTTTCCCAAATGAAATTTTGGATGCACGTTTGATCCTGTGCATCTCATTACAGTTTACTTCCTGGCAGTCCCTGTACTGAATCATCTGATTACTGAATCTGTCGCTCTCCTGGCAGCCTGTCTGTCATTCTCTTAACCCTCAACCAACACAGTCAACCTATCATCTCACCCATATGCCATCTATCTGTCAAGTTCTCTTTCTCCGACTGTCTGTCTAACTTTTCCTCTTTCCGCCCATTTCAAAACCTGTAATCATATTAGGACTGAACCAGACTGAATCTAAAATGACTCATAACATGCCATCTGTGAGTCCAAATACACTCTGCTTTCTTTTCCTATCCTGACAAAATCAATATCTCCACCTCATTTGACTCAGTAGTCAGTCAGGCCTCTCTCGGCAGTCTCTTCCCTGAGCTTCATTGTTGCATTGATAGAGGTGGATAGGCACCAGAAAGAAAAAAGAGAGAGAAACCTGTAACAGTGTAGGAAGCGAGATAAATTTATGTGCATGATTTTATGCAAAGGTTATTTTTGGTATACTGCTTAAATATTCAATATCAAATCTTCCATCACTTGTCAGTCTGGATCAGGGAAGAAACACTGTTTCTTGTTGTTGTTGTTGTTTTTTTTTTTCTATATTTCTTGTTCTAGGTAGCCCTCTTCTCCCTTTTTAAATCCCTATCACTCAGCCATAGCCTGGCCTTAGTGGCTCCTGCTTTTGTCCTCTCTTTGACATTATACTGTGGATTAGGGTGCATCATTTGCCCCAATGTCAGAAATTTAACTTGTACCCAATTTATCTACTGGCTCCACCAAGCCTCTTATGTTACGTCCTAGTGGTTTTTACTTCCTGTTTAGTGCGTTTCCACTTCCTGTTGGGACGTGACATTTTGCAGACATGTTCAGGCCGGGTCTGTGGTCTCAAATATCACGTTTTAGGTGGATACAACAATACCTGATATTGGGAGTTATTGGGAGTAATTAAGGACCATTATAACACTTTTACTATATCTCAGAAAATAATGATGATAGAGACATAAAAATGGTACTAAATGATGCGTAATGTCCATGTTTATATTCAACTTCAATTGATAATATAGGGTTAAATTCATAATTTTGTATGTTATTGCCCAGATTTAAGTCTCCCACACAGGTACTTAAGGCTCGGTGGGTCCAGTAGACATTAATAGATTTCTTCTCATGGAAGTTCACTTTGGCAAGTGTAAAAAAAATGACTTGGTACAAATTGATTTTCCAAATTTGGGCAAATTGGGCATTCTACTGTGGATCCAGGTTTCTGGCAATAGGTCAGAGGAAGAAAAACTGTGATTCCACACTCTTCCTCACTCTCACCGATGATGTCCCACGGGCTGCGGTATTTGTGTGTGCAATATCATCAGCAGAGATTTGGACCAGTAAAACCTTTACTGTGTTGTTAAGTGCGGTGTAGCGGCGTTCAGAAAGTAGGATTCAATGGGCAATTTAAATCCCGCTTATGATTTGTGTCATTTTCCACTCCACAGTTTCACTGCATTTATTGCACACTGGCACAGGTCCATTAACTACAGTGATGATTATTATATTACCAAGGATATAACTGCACATTTCTATCGCCGCAGACACTGGCTTTACACTTCATAACGAGGTACTATTAATTTTTAATGGCTTGAGGAATTTGCCTGAAGACAATGCTAAATTTATCTCTCCTGATATTGCACTCACGTCATTCCATGCACAAAAAGACAGAATGTTGCTCAACATTTCAGTGTTTTAATAATAGGATTTGATAATTGTCCGCATTGTAAATTATCTGCTTCACAGATTAGAAGTTAATGTTGGTGTAGTATTAATTGCTGGGGAGGAGCAGATCCCATGTAAGATAACAATCTTTAATTATGCAGCAGCCTGAAGATGGCATTATACTTTCCGTTTCCTTAGCGCTCAGTGAAGAAATCCCTTGACTCCACTTTAGATTGGCTCCTTGAGTCTAGTTTAGGCTTTTATCGTGTGTTTCTGCCTCTGTCTTCGCTTTGTTTTGTGGCTTGTCTGCTTTTCATTTGTTATGCAGGATGTTTTTACCCGGTGGCTCAGAGTTGTCCAGTTTGACAAATGGCCCGCGGAGCTATTGTCACATTACTGTCAGGCGAAATTATGCTCGTTGACTTTAAACAAAACGTGAAGAAAGAATTGCTAAACTTTCAACTTGAATGTGACCTACTTGTCCCTTGGTAGCACGGTGACATTAATTATCATTGCAAACTCAGGGGGGGAATTTGTTATATTGATAATCTAGATGCTATTTATGCAGCTCACAGAAAATATCTCATATAGTTTCACCACTAATGGTCATGCAATGTAAGACACATCGTTAATGCAGTGGATCCCTGTGGAAAAGCAGAGATTAAAATGGGATTAAAAATGCTTGATTGTTATGACTGATTTACTTTGATTATATTCCAGCGCTACAAGATCAGTTCACCTGCTTCATTTGTTTTATTCTGCACTTTCTTAAATTATGTTCTAAAGAGAAGCGGTGGTAAATCCGGTGTTAAGTGGGACGTCTACACTACACGTTCAAAAAGTTTGGGGTCACTTTTTATTGTCTAAATTGTCCTTATTTTTGAAGGAAAAGCCCTTTTTTTCAATGAATATAACATTAAATGAATCAGAAATACACTCTGTACATTGTTAATGTGGTGAATGACTATTCTAGCTGCAAACGTCTGGTTTTTAATGGAATATGTACATAGGTGTATAGAGGCCCAGTGTTCTAATGGTACATTGTGTTTGCTAATCATGTTAGAAGGCTATTGGATGATTAGAAAACCCTTGAAAACCATTGTGCAATTATGTTAGCACAGCTTGAAATTAATTTCAATTTCAATGACTGAAAATCGAGATCTCGACTTTGAAACTCGAGATCTCGACTTTGAAACTCGAGATTTAAATTATTTTTTTTTTTCTCATGTCACTTCGGGGGCTCCGTAATTTCTCATCTTCATATAAATAAAACATATAGGTGACCCCAAACTTTTGAACAGTATGTATTTGCTAGATTTTTCCAGATGTGTTCATGGAAACAAACATAGACTTCGACACAACACCAGGATGGAGTTATTTGGTGAAGTTAGATAGTTATGAGCATTGAGCATCGAGCCCCGTCGCTATCCCACCTACCTTCATGTCTGAACGGTTTTTGTCCTTTAGTCCGTGAGACACCTCATCATATATGAGTTGCCTGAAGTGTCTGTAGCAGGGACTCGCCCGGTGAGGGACAGACACTTGAGAGGAAACATGGCTCAGTCTGGCTGCTCTGTGTTTTCCCAGTGAAAACAGCTATCCATCTGTGTAATAGGCCTTGTCAAGGGTTCACTGAGAATCAGTAATTCACTTTGAGACCAGGCTGCATTTGCCTTCAAAGGGGACTTCGATAAACTAAGAGCCAAGCAGGCAGTGATGCATAGGATCTTGACAGTTGCTGTCCCTTTTTTTTCTCTCCATTCTAGTTCCATTGTCAATATGGCTAAACTTTTTGATGTATTGTGTCTCCATACTTTTAACCTGCTGGATGAATAGTAAAGTAAGAAAAATGCATGCAGCTATATCAGCTATAGCTCTTACAGTTTGTAAGTTATACTCCAGCAGTCTTTTTTCAAGTTCAATTAAGGATTAGGTTATAAAACCTGGTTACAGTGTGACTACGGTTTCTAGAAATAAACCAGACCAAACTGAGATTCAGCATCACATTATTAATTATGTACTTTATGTACTTTGTTGTTTCTTTTTTCTTTAGTGTAATCCTGCGTTCCAGAGCCCATCCAAACCAGTTGGACGTGGGACTTATCCTACCTCCAACGAGAAAAAGTGCACTGGAATGCCTGTCGAGGTGGTACCTCCTACTCGCGAAGTCAGGTAGGATAAGTCCCACATCCCATTTGTTTGAATGGGCTCTGGAACGCAGCATATGTACCAGGGTTTCCTCACTCCTGGTCCTGGGGATCCACTGTCCTGATGTTTCCCTGCTCAAACACACCTGATTCAAATGTTCAGCTCTGCTAAAGCCTGATAACACCCCTTTATTTGAATCAGGTGTGTATGGACCTAAAACATGCAGGACAGCGGCTCCCCAGCAGGACCAGGTGTGAGAAACCCTGGTATGTACAATAAAGTCTCACATTTGAAATTCTCGATATTTGGCATTAACTACGAGTAAATGATCAGAACAGTTGGTTCAAACTGCTTCTCGAAAATAACTGCCTGTTGGCAACATAACAGACGTAATTATTAAGACCATTGTTTTCAATGTAAAATGATCTGCGAAATTGTTTTCTACACCGACACTGGTAAATGGAACTTTTGGCAATTGCGTGTGATAAATAATTTGATATCAGCTACAGCAAATGGTCTGGTAACTGGTTTAATGGCCTATTTTTTATGTCTGAAAGTCTGCACTTGTTTCAATTATTGCAAACTTTAGTTCATCATTTATTCTGTGCCGTCTTTGTAAATGCTTATTTATATTTACACGCAGCTTCATTTGCAGCAACATTTCCCTCACGCTCGTCTCTGCTGTATCTTTAACCGGCTATTTCATCTAATGTGCCAATACAGTTTGTGCCGTATTGTAAATTCTCAAGTTATTGGTTCCCTTAACTAAAGCAGTTTTTACACTCGGCCAATATGAATAGCAGTGAAACAGCGGGACAGGGTTATGTTTAGGGAAACAGTTTATGTGTCTCCGGCTTGGCATAGTGAAATGCCTTTTAACACTGGAGTCTGTCCAGTTGCCAGTGACAATGATGTTGAGTTATAGGAGCGGGGGAAAGAGCGGCAGGACAGAGGCTATGTTTCCCTCTTAAGCATTCCATTTGGTAAATGATGCTTAGGTGCTCACTTTGGTTTGTTGACATGGGCCTGCAGCCCAGCATCATCTGCACTAATGCTGAGCAGATATAATATCACACTAATAATATAACACCATTTGCGGTGTTTAATGAATGATCATGCTCTAATGGTGTTTGTACTCGGCAGATGGATGGAGAGATAAGACGATATGACACCCTGGTTAAAACGTTTTGGTTACTGAATATCAGCAGCGAAATGAAGGCATTAGCATATAAAGGCATGTTTACTCATTCAAATTATGTCTCAGTAAAAGTGCAATTGTAATCTTTTCCTAATTGTGTTTTATGAATTCATTTGCTGTTATACTCACGAGTAAAATCCATTGAGGAAGAATGTCAGAGTCGTAGCAGTAGCGCAAAAGACAAACTTTGCAAGGCTAGTTGCTTTTTCATCTGTACGCTATTGTAACCTATCTATAAAGCAAGTTGCATCTGTGTGTCTGTCTGTGACGGCCATATCTCGCGGACTGTCAGTCAGATCGCATTAAGACTTTGGATATGTGTTGAGCATGGCCTGATGGTGTGCATCCTTGATTTTGAAATTTATTGGATGAATTTTAATTTTCGCTGATTTATCACGCAACACCAGGCAGGCAGCGGCTCATCACCAGCAGCTGCGCTGTCTGGGAGCAGGGAGGTGGGAGCGAAGAGGCTGTGTGGGTGAGACATTTCCACACGGTTCTACGCAGAACATGGTGTTATACTGAAATAACGAAGTCGGTGTCCATTCACCAATACGCGAGCACATATTTATTTTGCATTAGCATGCGACTACTTTGCGGCTAATTTGACAAACCTGTTTCCAAAGGTAAGCTAGCGAGGCTACGATTAGCATTAGCATAGGGCTAACGTTATACAAACACTACGCAACCTCATTAGGAACAACACAATTTTTTTTAATTTTCAATTAGCATTAGCGTAGCTAGCTGTTGTGACTGTCAGCCACGCCAATTTGTGTTGTGCCTAATGAGGTTGCACAATGTTTGTATTATGCTAGCCGTATGTTCCTTATCATGCATTACCATAATTGAAAATCTTCTTCAGCTCCCACTATAGGAATACATACTTACCTAGGGGCGCTGCACTAGTATAAAAACACCACTTCTTATCATAATAATCTTGTTTAAATCATGTTTCTCACAGTGAAAAGGGTAAACTCACACTAAAACGTGGTCATGACCACATTAAAAGAGAAAATAAGCCTTCTCTTGAAATACAGGCTTCCTTTAAAACTGTAGGCAGAGATTGAAGTTGAAAAAAACAAACGTGGAATTAAGATTGGGGGAAAGGAGAGGTAAAGGTTAAAGGAAGCAGTAATGCAACATTACTGATGACAGCTGTCGTAAAACAGCGGCAAGCAAACAATCTCCATATTTCCTGATGTTATTTGTGATACGACTTTGCTGCGACGATGTTGGCTTCCGTTCAAAGCCATGTTTCCCCGTTGCCATGGACAATTAATCATAATCAAGACTTAAGTCACTGCAGTGGTGTGACAAAAGTGATGGTTCAGGCACTCTGGGTGCTCAGATTTCACATTCTTTCGCTGCGCACAGAATTATTTAGTATTATGTATGTTTTATGCAGTCATTTGTTGTGGTTGTTTCACACAGCGAGGTACTTTAAGCAGCTTTTAATATTTTAAACCCAAGATTTCACATTAAGCCGTACCCACATTGGGCACAACACGCACAAAATGATCATAAAAACACAAAATAACACCAGGATAGTTGGTGTATAATTAATGTAATCCCCCACACAATAAAGTTTGTTGCAAATAATACCTATGGAGTTAATTGTGAAATTAGATTTTTCACATAATACATAAAGCATCAGCATTTTACTCAAAGATCTCCCAATAGGAAATAGCAAAACAATAAAATGTAAAACAAACATCTATTCTCTCACTCACTCATTTCTTGATATTTTGGATTTAACTTGAATGCCCCCAAACTTACAGCATGCTGTTTCTCAAAACTTAGATACTGGGTTTAAATGGAATTTACCATGATTTAATTAAGCCTAGATTTAGTTTAACTAAAGCGGTGGATTATAAGATTGTATCTTCATAGCCAGCCTGCTCCAGAGCAGACTAACAGCCAGGCTTCAGGCAGTGATACTTACAGTAACTGAAGGCTATTTGACAAGCAGAATTAAGGAATCCAGGATTCCAGAGAAAGCAAGGCTTGTGACCCACAGATCGATCCATCTTGGCTTTATGTTTCAATGACAATAACACATAAAACACCAAGATTACTTAAACTTGGCTGTTTGCCTGGTCTGGAACAGGCTCATTTCAGAAAATGAATCTCTTAGAAATATCCCCCCAAAAAACCACAAGTATAGGCTTAATTAAGACAGGATGACTGGAAAATCTAGGCTAAATCTGCGACTGAGATTTTGTGAAAAAAGCTTTCTGATAACATTAATGATGCATCTGGAAACCCACCTGGAAAATACTCTGCGTTATCTGGTGTCACAAGCCTTATCACCTGGTTGTAAAATGTTCCACACTGTGGCAGAGGTAAATACATGCTCATGTCAAGTTTGTTTACAAGGAAGGAAAATTCGAGTTATTCTTGGAAAGTGTTGACCGGAGGTGGTACTGAGCATTTCAGCGCTTGTTATATTGTCTTGTCATGTCAAGTCTGCTTCATGGGTACAACGCTAAAACAACACAGTCCATGTTGCTTACTCTATGTCATGAGTATTTTTTTTTTTGTTTAAATGCTGCAGCATTTGTCAGTGCTGTGTGGTCCTCACACATGGCCACTGGGACCAAGTGTTTTACAGCCTGCCGGGCCTGACCTGACCACTGCTGAGTCCATTTAACATTGCCTCCTTTGCTGCCTCTTGCTGTCCAACCTTATTCCCTATACCTTCTCCCTTTTCTACACTGACCTTTTTTTTGGGGGGGGGGAGTGTTTTTGTTCTCAAGATGCTGGACAGGGAGGGTTGTTATAGCTGCTGCACTGTGGCTGCTGCAGTCATTCCCAGATTCTGTTGATGAAACTCCAGTGAAGAAAAACAGAGATGCAGGGATTTTTTTTTTTTCCTCAGCAGTTATGGCTGTACTGTGGTACTGCTGTCTCCTCACATCTGTCGTCTTTTGTGCCTCATGTTTACGTACAAAACAGTGGATGAATATGGCTCCATAGGCTTCCTATATGCAGCTTTTGTCTACACGTACTGTGCAAACGTTGTATATTAATAATAATTTGAAGTGTTAGATGACAGCTATGGATATATTGATGGGTAGATTTGTCTGTTTTAAAGGTCCCATATTATGCAAAATCTACTTTTTAATCATTTAAATCTTTATATTTTGGTCTCTGGAGGCCCTATTAGTCGGCAAAGTGTGAAAAATGATGACTCATGTTTTTTGGTCCTCCTCAGTCTAAGTACAGGAGATTAAACACACAGTGTTGACTTACGCTCTCATTGGGATGTCGCAATTCGCTAAATTCCTGGAATTGTTGTCTCACGGAGCTCCGCTTTGTCCGTAAAACACGCGAGAGTGCTGGTGAGGGAAACGTTATCCGAAAAGCCCCGAAGTCCGTGAAAAGTTCTATTCTTGGCTCCACAGTGCAGCACAGAGTTCTACACAAACTTCCAGCCTCAGAGGATTTGTCTGTCCAGTGGATACATGTTATATATGATATAACTAAACAGAGCGTTCTGAACAGGGCTGTTTTGGCAGGGTGATTGAACTGCCGTGGTGCGTCATCCCTAAAGCATGTCACAGACATGTTCATTAGGACACCAGGGAACTAGGTTACCTTGTAGAAATAGGGTATAATATGAGCCCTTTAAATAAATAATGCCACAATTACCACACTGTAAGAAATCAAACATGCTCTTATATGTAAATTGAGTGTGTAATCCTTGTGTGTATTTAGCAGACACCAGATAGGTTTATGAAGGGTGTCTTGGCTCATCCCATTCTCTGGTACACAAGGAAAAGATGCACAAGCATATGCAGCCTGTTCTAGTTTCAAAGCCCCTCTCCCTTAAACAGATTGTCAGAATATGCCCGCTTTCATACTGCACATGTGTGCTCATGTACGAGTTCTACTCGCACAGTCAGACGGACACAGTTAAGTTCCGTCATTTAAAGTAAACGGGGTCATGTGACCTTGAAGCAGCCGAGGTGAAGGTCAGCACCGATGTGAGGTGAGCAAACTGGAGCGTTTGTACAGTTGCACAATTCCTATCTGGTTTATAGTCTCTGCTTTTCCGAGTCTAGTGCATCCAAACGGCTGTCTGGCGGAGATAAACTGCTCCTTCCAGATGAGATAAAGCACACTCGCTGTTTCCCAGTAAGATAGATGGGCACATTTGCATGCTGGGCTGTCAGTTTCAGCACTGCCAGGCCTCCCTCTTCTCTAATTTCTTCTTAGGCTGTCTTTCTCTCTGCATTTTCTAATGTCTGGCTCTCAAAAGGGAGTACTACATAAATTACTAGCAGTTAGGGTATGCCATGATGCCTAATGTATTATTCACAGTTGACTGACAGCGGTCCTTAAATTTTTCTGCTTTAAATGTGACTGCGGCGGGTCAAGGGGGCAAGTCGTCCATGCAAATAAAAATGGATTGCGGTTAATTAATAGACTGTGGTATTAGGATTTCCAGGCAGTTATGCTGGAAGTTACTCAGTATTTTAATGTGAGTACTGTATCTTCATCATGCTCCAGCCTAATTACTGGGTGTCAGACTAACGGAGGTTATATTAGGAATGTCTAATTTGTTGTGGGCCACATGCTTGGTGTAGTGGTTTGTGATCCAGTCTGGGTAAGGGCCTTTCTGTATGGTGTTTGCATGTTCTCCCTGTGTGTGCATGGGTTTTCTCCCGTATCATACCACAGTCCCTCAGATTTTGGGATTCTAAAATGACAGTACATTCTTAGAAATAAGGGTTCCAAAAGGGTCCTTCTACAAGGGCTGAGGTTCCTGGAACCATTTGCTTCTGAAAAACCCTTTCTTGGGTAAAGGGTTCTTGGTGGAACCCTCCAAAAGGCTTCCAGGTGGAACCTTTATAAAACAGTTCTACCTGGAGCCAAAAAGGGTTCTCTTATGAGGACAAGCCGAAGAACCTTATATGGTTCTACTTAGCACTGTTATTTCTAAGAGTGTAGGTGTGCGTGTGAGAGTGTATTGGCCTCTACTAGTGTGTATTGTAAATTTCCCCACTGCGGGACGAATAAAGGACTTCTTATACAGGTGGTCCTGTGATGGACTGGCGACCTGGCCAGGGTGTACCTTGCCTTTCGAGATTGGCACCAGCACCCCCTGTGACCCTCACGTGGAGGTAGAAGAAGATGAGATGAGATGGTAATTTGTTGTGTTGTCACATTGGAATTTAAAGATGGAGGAGCCAAATAGCATAGACTCAGTACATCATGTTGTACCAAAGATGTTTAAAGCACATTAGCACAAAGGGCCAGACAAGTCTGGTTAACTTGAGTAGCATGGACAAGGAACCACCAGGGGTTTTCCTGGAGTTGGTCGACTTATCAAGTTGAGTAATGAGCCTTGGTCAGTGAGAGTGACCAAAAACATAATCGGGACTCTAACAGAGCTTTAAAAGTGCTCTGCAGTGACGGGAGACTGTCAGAACGATGACCATCTCTGCAGCAGTCCATCAGTCAGTGCTTTATGGTGGAACGCTACATGGAAACCACTTTGGGTAAAAGGCCTGTGACATCCTGAGAGCACGAGGAAAAAAATTATCATTTTACAATTGAAAGTAACAGGCATTTGATGAACTACAGTTTAAAATAAATATAATACGAATATTTCATGCTAGTGTCTTCATTTGTAACTGTAGTTTTAATCCTTTTCATTTTTCAAACATCCAGTGTATCCAATAAATCGAGTATGCAGCCACAGTCACAAAGGGAAATATTTATGATAGAATTAGATTCCTTTTTTTCCACCCCTTCAGAAACTTGAAGACTGCATGAAATTGTTGGAGATGAAATGACAATTGACTTTCAGCATCTGTGACCACCATCTGTGGTATTCCAGAGGTAGACTTTTTTTCTGTTTGTTCTCCATATGCTCCGGCTCATATGAGATATGAGATGAGTTGTTGGGAGTCTGAAAGCAACGCTTGTCTCGTATCGGAAAAGCTGACAATGTCCCCTGAGCTCTTGCTTACATTGACAATGACTGACAGACGGATTCTGTTAATCACAGACTCAAATCCCATTGGAGAATGTCTGCCTTCTCCTGCTCATGAATACTCATTCTACTAATAATTTCCCTGTCTTTTTGTCTATTTATTTTCTTTCAAAAACTGCTAATTCGATCAACATCAAATTTGAGGTCTTTGGAAAGTGCAAGTAGTTAACCCAAACATCTACCTCTTACCTCTGATTTAGAATAAGCAATTCACGGTTGGCTCAACGCAACATCTCCTGATGCCACCACTGTCAACTCGCCATCAAAGGGTTTCAAAATAAATGGAGGGTTCTTGGGAAGAGATGGGGCATGTGAAAATGTTGAGAGATTAGCCCTACGTTGAAAGAACCCGCAAAAATGATCATTATTCATCCTTCCTCCTGTCAATGTGAAGTATTGCTGTCTCTTCCATTCTTGACACGCTCTTTCCAAATCCACAAGGGGCCTTTCGTTTAACCGCTGTTCCCTTCACAGCGCTGTTAAATGGCTCATTAGTAAGACTGAGGTGTCATGTGCTGAAGGACAAATGTATTGCCTCTGCAGCCTCACCTGCGCTGTCATATACATGAAGAATGGCGAGCAGAGATTAGTGGTTGTCTGTCCGTGTGGCTCAAGAAGAGAACCGGCTCTGAAACCAGTGTGACGCGAGGAGGATATTTTAATTATGTGGTTGACATTAATTAAGTTGTTATACTTGAACAATATGTCACCGTTATCTCGCTTGATGCCGTCGTGAAATAGCAGTGCTTTGATCAATGTGTGAAAATGTTAAATCCATTGCCAGTTTAGGTTTATTGGGCTATTAAATGTCATCTAAAGGCAAGGTGTACCTTTAGATGACCTTCATTATGTGTGTGTGTTCAATGCATGAGTTTATAGTGTACCTAAATATATAACTTGAATACAGAATTATATTTCATCGAAAGACCAAATCTAAAACTATACAGACCCAACAGAAAACACAATTTTTGTTCAGATCGTTCATCATAATTAAACCAATTTAACCAACAAATTGAAATACTGTTAGACTTGGTGCTGATGCCAAGTCAAACAGGGAGTGCAAAGCAGGGAAGCCTTGTACAAAAGACATTGAAGAAAAAAGAACCTTGGAGCCTGCTGAGCTAGAGAGGTGGAGGCTGGGGTGATGGCAGCGGTGTGAGGCATCGCTGGTGTAGCAATACAATGGTCGGAATGTCAGAACAAAAGGCTTTATTTAGACTGCAGCCCAAATTGTCAATTGTTTTATCTGATTAGATGAGTCTTTGGAAAGGGATTTCTACAGTGAGCGAATTCAATAATCTGGTCAGTTTTTCGTGAAATCACTTGACAAAGAGATATTCTCTAGATTGCTGGAATATTTTAAATTATGCTTAAATGTGATAACTTTCTCCTGCCTTCTTTTAATATATGTGAGGCAGATTTATTTGTGTTTATTGAGATGTCTACACTCTTAGAAATAAGGGTTCCAAAATGATCCTTCTACAAGGGCTGAGGTTCTACCTGGTACCATGTTTTTCAAGGGTTATTGGTAACACTAATGGTTCCAGTAAGAAACATCTTGATCCAGAGAACCCTTTAAAACCCCTTTCCTGAATAAAGGGTTTTAAAAGGGTTCTTTGTGGAACCTTTATAAAAAGGTTCTAGGGTTATCCTATGAGGACAAGCTGAAGAACCTTATGGTTCTACTAAGCACTTTTATTTCTTAGAGTGTAGTCAATGCAATCATAACATTGTTGTTGGACCTGGATTTATTTGTCCTGTCATGTAAGCCAGTTGAGGATTATGTGTGACTTAAATAAATGAAATAGACTTAATTAAATAAACCTATAAATCTATAAAATGTCACTTCACTAACAATAAGGATAAGAATAAATAAAAAAAAGCCTTAGTCCTCTATCTCTAAACACAGTTTGTATTATGTGCTTTGTATTCAATGCTGCCAAAAGGGCAAGGTTAATACAGTAAAATAAAATAAATAGATGAAAAATAAGTGAGTAGTAAGTGTACTCCATACGTATAGAGCTCCAGTAGCTGGCGGCACACAACCAAGGCAATACCTTCTGGCAGGATGCTACGCTGTTATTTGTTATACTAGACAATTCATAAATCAAGCAATATGTCAGGCAACTTGTCTCTTTACTGGCTGTTTTCATCATAAAAGTGAAGACTAAGGACAGATGTTGATGCCAAAAAGCCAAGGCTAATAGGAGAACATTTTACCGGATCTCCACAGATCCAGAAAGGCGGCATATAGGGAGGGAGGGAGGGAGGGAGGGAGGGAGTTACATCCCACCTTTCACATTCTGTTGTTCTCTGCTATCAGTGTAGTGGAAGAAATAGATTGTTTCCATGTGCTCCCAATCAATTAATGTCACTTCACCGAGCTTCTATCTCACTTGGTATTCACAAAATGAAATAATGGGACACCATAAATTCTGTAGAGAGCTGCTGTCTGGTTCATTTATGAGGGCGGTCTTATTTAGGGAGATCTCCGTTGGATAACTTTTCATAGCATTTGTGTGACCTGCCTTCTTTTTGCACCTCCATTTCCAATCCACTTATGTCTCTGATGATGTGTCAACAACAGTAAACACATTTTACTTTACGTACAATATGGAGTTTCCATTGGAGTTTATTCTTTTTATATCTTCAACCGTTACTGTGATTTTCTGGCATTTTACCAGTGTCCTCCCTTTAATCAAACTGCCAACACCGCTCCCTCAACGTCTTATGATATCCCTGATAGCCCCTCATTTTTTAAACCTGTGCCATGATATCGTTGAGAACTCTAAATAAAGCAGTTTTTCATTTTTTTTTACTCGCAGTTTCTATGTAAACACATAGCTGTACATTCACTTAGTCATTGAAATTCATGAGGAAAAGGGATGAAAAACAAGGCTAATTTTTCAAGAGCAGGTTCACAAGCGCCAGGCCATTTGTAAAACCTGTTCAGATGAATACACATGAAACAAATGTTAACTCTGTTGACAGGCAATTAATAAAAAAGGCCTCGGTGTTTGATTTAGAGGCAAGGCCAAGGTACAGTATGTGCACGGGGATTCTATAAATGGGCACAGTGAGGAGAGAAGTCTTATCTTGGGGTAATTGATGTCTTTTGGGCTTTTTGACTCCCACAGGTCAATCTGGACTTGTCTTTATCATGAGTGGTATACACATCAGGAGGATTAGCCTGCCATCCGTGGATCAGTGAAACAACGGTTTAAAGGTGACACCTGGATCGATTATATCCTCCGATGACTTATTAAGATCTACCAGATGTGGCTGGTTGGAAACTGAATTAGATTTACTGTGAGTGTGAAGCTGGTTTCCAGAGGAGCTGAGGGACTTGATCTTGTCATCACAATCCTTAAAGTGTGTTTGAACTGGTGTATTTTTGGATGAATACATATCACATAAGACACACTGGTTATTTTAGGAAAAGTACGTGAAGCTCTAACTCAAGAAGCATTTACCCCATATCAGGTTTTTTGAGCAGGTCCATATCCGTATGTGCAGCCATTTTAAATTTACTCGCTAATTGTCGCTGTTGTCTTTCCTGACAAAAGATGCCTCACATCGTGTATGTATCCTGGGAATGTTGCCGGGCAACACAAGATCTAAACACCCCCTTTTACTGAGAAACACAGAGAGAGTCGTGTGGAGCTGATAGGCTCAATAAGCATTGTGTGAACTCAATTTGTCAATTGTTTGAATTTAATGGATATTTTGATTCTATTAAAAGTAGTGCACTTTAGTTTTAATTTCATGCCTCAGTCATAATAATATGCCTAATTAAATTTTATTTCCAACTGTAGGTTTACACCGAACGTTGGTCTGACGGCAAAACTAATCAAGGAGAAGGAATATCCATTAAAAAGAGCCTGTGGTGGCACCTGCAATAGAAGGTCTCAAGCATTGGCTACAGAGGCACTGTTGATGATTGGAGCTGTTAGTTTGCTAAGTGGGATCAAGACTGATGTTTTCCTCTTGCTGCCCATCCAACACTGATCTACGTAAACCTGCTGTGCCTATACTGTTTCCCTGTTGACCTTAAATCGCAGTGTACATAATGTGCTCCTCTGCTGGCACAAGCTTAGGTTATATGTGCATATTGCATATTTTCATTAATATTATCTTCATAATGAGACCCTCTTAATATGAAAGGCTGCCCTGTTTGTTGTTTGCAGAAAAGCACAAAAAAGCAAAAGAGAGAAAAAAAAAAAAAGCCGGCATCGCTTTGACCCGAAATCTCTTTCCCTGTGAAGTTCAAGGCCTCTTCTGTTTTTAAAAATGTTTCATCATCACCTCGAATAGGCAAACATCGTCTGACACTTACATCAACACTTGATTTCATCATCTAAGAAAAATTTGCTCATAGTTTTTACTCTTTTTGCTTTGGAAAAATAACCATTTTTGTGCGCCGTTATTGCAGTGAAGGGACACGCTCGGAAAATAACCTTTTGTGTTAGTTTCAATGTTTTTTTTCAAAGCTATTGTGAACTCCTGACCTGCAATTTCTCTGCACACTACAGTTCATCAATGCCGGGTTGCTGGTCCTGTTGCTACGAGGTCTGTCCTTTCACCACAATATTGTCAGGCTCCCATAAAAATCCCATTCGGCTAAATGAGATGCATTAGCCTTGTGGGGAACATACTCTTCATCAGCTTCCTTTAAACAGGAGTGATTAACACATCTCCTTTAATAGTGCTTAGAGGAGAAGCTGCTTTCACTTTGGCCCGCAGTCAGTGAGTCTCTTGGAGACAATCCATCATTATCTTAAGTAGTAAACTGAGGCCTTAATGACAGTGATATTTCACAATTCTTAAAAAGAAAACACATTTGATGGGGGAATCAAATGTGCGATATTTTAGTACATGCGTTCTAAAATGCTGTCATAACAAGAAATGATTGCCCTTTCACCGTTTAACAAGACAGTCATCCTCTGTACCCATGAGTGTCTGTGCCAAATGTGAATCTATCCGTTATAAAGTCATAAAGACATTCACTAAAAAACAAATGTCAACCTTGCTGTTGCGTTACAGTCAGGGAAGCAGGCTGGAGATCATATAACTTAAGTCTGGAACAATATGGTCGAAGTAGAAATTCTATACTAGAGCTTTAAAGTGCCTTTAAAGTCTAGTTTTAGCATAAGCAATAATTCTGTCATAACATCTCAGCATAATGAATCATGCGATCTGAGTGAGACCAACACTCTTTACAAGCCTGCTACATCTGTAGCATGACAGGAGACTTTGACCAATCACAAGGCAGTTCAGAAAAAAGTGGAAGATTTTATTGGTTGCTCCACTACGCCTATGGGACATATGTACAAAAAGTTAATTTTCTGTCTTCAAAAAATGTCTTTTATGTCCCATATTTTCATTATTTGCAAAATGTAAAATTTTTCTGACTTGTGTTTTCTAGTATTACCCTGTTACAGAGTTGTGTGCAGTTTTTAATCTTTATTCATTTATTTTCTCTTGCTTACTGTGTGTGTTTGTGTGTCTTGTTTTGATTGTTCTTTTGCTTTAATTTATTTTGACATTTGATTTTTAATTAAATTATTATGATTATTAATAACCGCTATATCCAGGCTTTTTCTGCTTTGTGTTTTCAAAAGTCTTCGTCTTTTCTCTCCCGCTTTATCCTCCACCACAAGGGTCGCGACTGTGGGAGGAAGCCGAAGAACCCGGAGACCATGGGGAGAACATGCAAACTCCAACCGGGTCGTGAACCTGGGTCTTCATGCTGCAAAGGCAAGAGCGCTAACCACTACACCAACTGTGCTCTTTTCAAAAGTGCTGTATAAATTAAAAAAACAATATCGCTATTATTATAATATTGATTCAAAATTGTATTATAATATCAAATTGACAGAAGTGTTACTGTTATCAGTAACATTAAGATGATATAAGGCAGGAGTTTACCTTACTTATCTTACTAAGATATGACACTGCACTTTTCATATTACTGATATGACCAGTGTGGGTAAAGTGGACGCTACAATCTCCACTACAATCTATTATGTATGTGATATTAATATTTATAAAGCATACTGAAAGCATAATGACATTTGTATTTCACTATCTGTTTCTTTTGTGGCTTTTAGTTTTCTCATTTTTTTTTTTTCCTCAGGCACACACCTGTTTTACTTCCTGTCCATTGGATTTGATTTTCTGCCCCATGATGTGTGACACCTGTGTTCAAGTAGCCCCGCCTCCCAGGTCTGTGCTCCCTTTGTATCTGTTCTCATCCATAATGTTTGGTTCCCTGATATGGAATAAGTAGTCATTTGTGTTTGAAAATGGATTTCGACTGTAAGCAGAATTTTTGATTCACACGCTGGACATCAACCAACAAAAATACAAGGAGGAGGACGAGAAGGAGACGTTCCCTGTTCCTGCTCTTCGTGGTTCCTCAGGTATTTGTGATTCTTCTTTATACTCAGTCTGATCCTCACCTGTCTTCTTCTCCTTGTGCATTTTGCTGAACCGTGACAACTCGATACTTGACTCACGATCAATGCAAACTCTGAGCTCCACTCACTATATCTGTGAGTGACAGGTACGGCCAGTTATCAACATCCATTTTGCTGCAGGGCCTTGTCTGGTTTGAGCCTTTAAATTAATATTAAGTCTCACTTTTTCAACCTACGCTTTATTTGTTTCAGGCTGAACAATGGCTCTGATTAGATTATCTGGTTGTACGCACTCATTAATGCTTTATGCAATATGCTTTATCAATTGTTAATGCTTAATACTTGTAATGTTTTATACAATAATAAAATAATAATACTTTAAATAATGTAGCCCTTACAGTACACAGAGACAAAACTCAGGACATGACACAATGGTGAATTTGATCCTGCAACCTTCTGGACACAAGTCAGCTTCCTTAACCTCTGGACTAACTTCCTTAGTCTGTTAGAAGATTTAGCATTTTTTGATTGATGGCCGCAGATTAGAAAGAGAATAAAAGACGTAAAAGTAGAAGTATGCGGTAATAATGCCGGTTGGTGGTTGGAATGTCCGTGTGGAACGTGTCACTACACGACCAGAGTGTTGGCAGCCTTGCCTGAGGTGTGTATGTGTGCCGCTCGCGTCGTCACTTGTTTCCAATTTGGAAACATTGGAAAGATTTCCATACCCTGTTGTGGAAGATCTCTGCTGCTGGTGAAGAATGAAACAGAGAACGCCAACATTTTATTCTCTTTGCAAAGAAAAGGTAAATCTTCACAGGAGCGATCCTAGCTGCAGAAAGACAAAGAGCAAAGTGAGCCCTCCACATTTATACCTGAGCAACTTCCCTTTTGCATTCCTCCAATAGACAAAGTCTGCCTTTCCCAGCCATGTTTTCACACCTCTTTGTCTACTGTTGGTATCAGGGGCCGACTCACTGTGGATGTTGTAGGAAGGTGAAAGTTCCCCCTCCAAATAATCTTATCTAAAGATTCTTAGTTTGCTTCCACCAGTTTCGTCACTATTTTTAATTCACTATTTTTAATTCTCCTAAAACTAAAAAGTGTCAAAATACATTTATATTGAGTTGATTGGGGGTGAAAAAGAGTCCCATGCTGCAGAGAAGCTAGAGAAAAAGGCGAGGGAATTTTTCTGATGTTGTGATTTGTTTGGTTGCACTGTTTCTCTGATATAGAAGACAGTTCATAGTGGAACGCTGCTGACACCTCGACACATTGTCTTCTCTCTTCAGAATCAGTCAGGCAGCAGGGGTCGACCACTGCTACCTTGTAAAACTTCAGCCGACTCGGTACAATGCAGAGAGTGCCGTAGTGTGTTTGAAAGAACATTGATTTAATTGAAATGATTTGAAAGCCAAGTTCACACATGAAGTCACCTCAGATGTAGTTACTTCCAGGAGACATGTTTCTGTTTCTGACTTTTCATAACTTACTCTTCTGAGCTCATATAACAATTTTCTCGATGAAAGGTGTAATAAAAATCAGATTTATTATATTTATTTCATAGATAAGCAGCTACACTTTTATTGTTGCTGTGTTGTGACCCTGATGTGTACCAATCAGCATGTGCCTATTATTATTATTATTATGTTATTAAGCTTTAGGAGCTGGAACTAGTTTCATATTGTGAGCGTGCATATGAAAGATTTTCTTTTGAAGCACTGAGCTCTGCTTTTGCAATCTCAGAATTACAAAGCAAAGCCAAACAAACCAAGGTTTAATAAATGAAGTGATTTATTAATTTAGTGTTTCATGCAAATGTGTCAATATAATTAGACAAAAGCAAAACGAGTTAGAGAGGAATAAATGTGTGATTTTAAAAACATATTTGTTTATTCTTTTAAGAAAACCCAATTTCTTGTTTCTTGTTCTCCCATGGTATGTTTGTGTTTGGACTACACTCACAACACATCACCCACACACCAGATTGAGGCTGAAAATATTTAAATAGGAGTATCAGTAGAAAATACGAATAGTGCATTTTTAGCATCAGTACCTTAAGCCCCATATTGTCAGATGTAGTGTATTAGTGTGCGCCAAGTCTGAGAAAAGAAATGAAATGAAGCAATGCAGCAGATTTAAAGAGAACAATAAGAGTGAGTGAAATACAAAGACTGGGATTAGTCACTGCCAAGGTCTTCATATCACATTATTTAACCACAAAATACCTAAATAAAAGAGATCGTTATTGAGACTGGATTTTAGCAATTCCTGACCTGCGGCACTGTCTTGCATGTTTTAGGCGTTTCCCTGCCCAAACACACCTGATTCAAATGGTCAGCTCTTCAGTAAGCGCTGCTGAAGCCTGAGAACGAACCATGTATTTGAATGAGGTGTGTTGTAACAGGGAAAACACCTAAAACATGCAGGACAGTTGCTCCTCCCCATGAACCTGTTGGAGGCTTCTTCCAGGGCTGTAGGGTACTTTAGATTAGAGAACACATATTCACCATTAACTAGGTGCGTACTAACATGCATATAAGTAGCATACTAGCCCTTTATTAGTAAATATTAAGCACGGATTAACACCATAAGAAGGAAAAATCTTAACTCATGTAATAATAGAATATTACCCGTTGTTGTAATTGTGGGGGTTGTGGTTTGTGGGCCGCATGACATCTAAAGTAACTTAAAATCGAGTTGTTACAGTGTGCAGTTAAAAGGTGACTCAGGGTGGTTTGGCAGACTGCGGCTTCCTCGGAGCGTATTAAAGAGATATTAACTCTAGTAATGAGACGTGAAGTGGACTGGGCTCTCGTGTTGACTTTAGTGCAGTCTGTTCCTTTACAGGGAGCTAATGCTAACAGCTGGTGACCGGCTGATGTCAGCATTTAAACAGGACAGATGACCGTGCAGAATCTATAATAGATTCGACTGTCTGTGCTGAAATAACTGAAGTCGATCTCTGAACTTGATGAAGCCTTTTAGAAGTCGGGTCATATTTCTTGAATAGTATTGTAACTACTATGTTAAATCGATATTTATATACATGTATAACTTGTTTTTAAACTACTGGTCAAAAGTTTGTGGTCACCGATACAATTTTTTTGTGTTTTCCATTCATCAAAAGAGTTGCAAAATGAATAGAAAATAGTCAAGACATTGACAAGATTAGAAATATTGATTTTTATTCAAAATAATAATTTTGCTTTCATCAAAGAACCAGTAAAACTGTTTTCAGCTGTGCTAACATAATTGCACAAGGATTTTCTAATCATTCAATAGCCTTTTAACGTGATTAGCAAACACAATGTACCATTAGAACACTGGAAATGGGCCTCTATAAACCTATGTACATATTCCATTAAAAAAACAGACATTTGCAGCTAGAATAGTCGTTTACCACATTCACAATGTATAGAGTGTATTTCTGATTCATTTAATGTTATATTCATTGAAAAAAGTGCTTTTCCTTCAAAAATAAGGACATTTCTAAGTGACCCCAAACTTTTGACCGGTAGTGTACAATCTTTTTAAACAGTTTTTTGAGAGTATGGCTGTGATACAGTGGTAGAGTGTGTTGTCTTCCAACTGGAAGTTTGGATTTGATTCTCAGCTCCTTTTTAGATTATGCACATATAACACTGTGTGCATGTTGTCTGAATGGGTGAATGGCAAAGCTGGTAGTGTAAAGCACGTTGAGTGGTCATTAAGACAAGACAAGTGCTTTGTAAATAGAAAGCATTTTACTCTGTGTGACTAATATCGTCTGGTTTGAAGTAACCTTTTTAACTACATCCTCCAGCTCCCTGAGTGAAAACGCTCGATTACAACTTAAGATACGCTATTGCTTTGCACTTTTCGTTTTTTTTATTTAAATCCTAAGAGCCTCGTGCAACAGCTGTGTTTTCCTGATGTGACTGAAACATCAAGAATCAAATTAGAATGAATTGATTCTTGACATGAGAGTAGACATTGGGAAAAATCTAATTAAGAGACCGGATCATGTATCCAGCCTCATGGGAAAGTATACTTGAATTATAGTTCCACAAATGTGTGAAATTCCATTCGATGAGAAGTGCATTTTGTGCAGCTGTGGAACTGAATAATCCCTTTTCTTGTTACACTTTGAGTAATCGTAAGCTTTTTTTTGTGACACAGCTGAACATCACAAGGATTATTTTTCCGCTCGATTATTTTACATAAAAAAGGGCAGGATCAGTCATAGAAATCAAGCAGGACACTTTGTTTTGCCTTGGTCTTTATTTTTGTGTTTCTCTACCTGTTCCGTTTGATCTTTCAAAGACATGAATTGTGAGTCACTCTGTGCCATGTGCTCACTTCTCTGTACATGAGTCCCCAACACTGAGCAGCCCCATTTTAAACATGTTGCTTTTACACAGTTGGACTTTTCTAATGGATTTGATAGCTTTGATGCCGTTTCAGGCCTTCCCCCTTTTTTTAATGGCCACACCAAATCCTGCAGTCTCTGTTTCTGGACATCAATCACTGGAAATAACGGCCTATTTCCAGCGTATGTTGCTGTGGTTTGTCGCAGTTGCCTCACCACACCTCCGTGCATGCACGGTACCCAGTGGGTTTGTCCCCTGTCCTCCTCAACTCACCAGGTGGTCTGCAGCAGAGACATGTCTAACTCAGTGGAAATGACTCTTCAAGGCCTGCAAAAGCCCTTTGAGATGATGCCGTTTTTTTCTTTCAAGAGATTTCCTCTTGTCAGCTGCCACCTTCAGAGGAGGAGTGAGAGAGTTCTTAAGGGTATCAACCACAGTTATACCAACCACCTTGACATGCGATGAATAAAACCCTGGAACATTGGTTAGGATTGTTTCTACTGTTTTCTCAAGTGCGACAGTTTTATATTATCTTGAAGTACAAAGAAATCTCATGGTTTTCGTTAAAATAGAAGTTATTTTCTGTCTCTTTCTTTCACGCTTTGTCTTGAAAAACCTACACACACTTGAACGTCTTGCATTTTAAGGCAGATTCAAGGTTCTCATTCTTCGGTGAGCTATAATTTAATTTATGAGACAGTTCTTTGTACATTTTATGGTGCGTGACCATGTTCATCCTAAAGCCATATAGATAATTTAGGGCCCTGATGATGTATTTACTAGTGTTAGGAGGAGATTACAGACAAAGTCGGTGCAAAGATGCGAATAGAAACACATTTTGAATGACACAAACCTTGTGTCATTTACTCCAGTCCCTGGAGTAATAACTAATGTGATGCGATGTCATGACTGTAAATTAGAGTTAAGTGTCTCTTAGGGCCGGGCAAAACATCACTATCATATCATGAGACATAATCTTGTGTTTTAGATATCGTCACATCATATTTTCTGGTTTTAAATGCTGCTGCAGGGCTGATATTATATTGATATAGGCATTTAGTCAAATAATTAACAACAATAAACAAAAATTGCATGGAATTGACAGATGTATTGAAGAAAACGCAGTTAATTTTTTAAGGGTTTCTTAACACTTAATATTCTTGATTCAATAATGCACCAGGAATCAATTACTATTAAGGGCAACAACCGTATTTTATGTTTGCAATGAACAGCTGGAATACAGAAATGAATGTGTTATTTTAGGCTCGATATATTCGGCTAGAGTATAAGTACAAACCTAGAGTATAAGTACAAACCTCTAACAGGACAACTTTTCACAAATTTAGAGAAACAACCTGGATCGATTGATGCGGTTTATGAAAATCTAATAATGCAACAGAATAACATATATGTAACATTTTGCTCAAGAAGTGTTTATCCCTGTAATATCAACAATAATGATGACTCACCTTCAGGTCATTTCTTCAAATTTGCCTCAAAACCTCATTTGGACTCTGACAAACTAATTTGATGTTTTTATTCAAAGCTCAAGATATCTATTAACCCTTGTTATATATTGAATCGTGGTATTACGACGGGTTGAGAAACCATTATCGCGCTACTGTAGTTTAACAGGCAACAGTGAACATCAGTCAAATGTGTAGCCGAGCAGTATTTTCGACTCGACGTCTGACTTCCCGGTGAAAGCTGCACTCTGCGGTTCACAAGGCAAATTTAAATGTAGCAGCCGGTAACAAACAATAAGACGTGGCCAGTAAAGTGTGGCTCATTATTCTTAATACATAGCACAATGATTCTTTATTACCTCGCAGCATTCATATCTTCCCCGAGTGCTCTCGCAGTAATAGTCCTGTAAATGTTGTCGATATGGTTTCCTATCTGCTATCGACTGAGGGCGTAATATAAGCAGATACAGCAGACATTTTTGAAATATGCACAAATATTGGTGTGGTATTTATTAGCATGCCGAGTACATTTTATGTAGTGGGGAAAGAAAGTGTGGGTCAATTCCCAGTCCCGTCTGGTCTCTTTGTAATTATCAATTAGACTTTATTTCCCAGGAGACCAATAACTCACTCTCGCCCGTGTGCGGTGGAGGAACCTTATGCAGCTGCTCTGTATGAACAAAGCACAATCTCAGCACTATTGTTTGCAGTGTGACTCTCAATGAGCAGGAGAATGGAGTAACTTATGTATGAGTACACGTAAAGTTTGCACTCTGTATCAGTCCAGGTAGTACAGTGTGAAAGGTAATGAAGTCCTCTGATAATGGCGTGTGTACTGTACACTAGATTCGGACAGCTAAGGTTAATTAAATGACAGTTGATCAATGGTTTGCCCAGACCTCTCTATAGTTTCTCATTCTTCGGCCCATTATTCATGTTTTTCATAGAACCTGAACCCCTATTAAGATGACCGACACCCCCTTCACTGCTTTGAAGGGCTCCCTCAGGCACCCTGAATACTGATGCATTATCACTGAAACAGCAAAACCCATTGTCAACGGTTGACAGAGTGTGGTGGATAGGTTTTTTTTTCTCCCCACAAATCAAAACTTCAGGGTTACTTATAGGTCCAGGCACCTATGTGGAGACATGTTAGGTTAACTAGGAATTACGGGTAGGTGGCTTTTGCTGACTACTGGTCAGTATTGTGACTGACCAGTGAATTCACATGCAGCGCACTGTTGTTGTGGACAATGATGGCTGCATTGAGAAAACTGCAGCACAGCTGTTGTGTTGTTGTTGTGTTCTCACCGCCTCCTGAGGACGGTGCAAACTTTATGGAGGGAGTGAGTTTGTGGCACAGAACACTTAATGAGGGATTGGATGGAAAACACAGGTGCATATTTCCAAATACCCGTTGGGATTATATAGTTGGGTAAGTGTTGCTACCTCTTATTAAAAGTTACAGTCTACATTGGTGGTCTGCATTATTCACACCAAAAACAATTTAAAGGGGCTTTATGTAAGACATGTTTTTTTTTCTCTACACAGTGAGCTGCAGCTTATAAACAGAAATTCAGAAGGTTGACAGAATTAAAAAGCCTCTGTAAAATGTCTCTTCAGTGGAGATGCATTAAAAAAACAGCTGAAAGCACACAGACAGACTTGCCAGTGTGTATATACTTCTTTTTCCCAGACAATCTTCAGCCAAGGTTAGGTAAAGTTCTGTCTGTCCCACTCTCATACATTATTTTCACCTTGTTATCTCGTCATGTGATTATTCTTTGCTGCTGCAGACACTTCCTCTTCCAATGTTCGCCAGTTGCTGACTCAAAAAATGCAATTTCATAGGTTCAATGTTTATTAAAATGAAACAGATGGTGGGACAGTTAGGTATGTGTTTGTGCATAAACACGGCATAAGTGCAGCTCTCTGTTCCGGAGACTTTGGAAACATCCGCTCTATAATGTCTTGAATTAGGGATTTTGAATGCTAAAGGTCACTGCTGTACATCCTTTTTTTTGTCTTATGGTTTCTCCTTCTCTCGGAGGGTCGCCGCATATTTGCTTTGGCAGAGACTTTTTCACCGGATGCCCTTTTTGTCGCAACCCCCCATTTATTCAGACTTGGTACCTGCACAAAGAGGACACTGCATGTGGCCCCCGCTGTGTGTGGTTTCTCAATCCTGGTCCTGAAGACCCATTGCCCTGCATGTTTTAGATGTTATCTTGGTCCAGCACACCTGATTCAAGAGCTTGCTGGTGAGCTGATAATTTAAATCAGGTGTTTCGGAGCAAAGCAACACCTAAAACATGCAGGGCAGTGGGTCCCCAGGACCAGGATTGAGTCCCTATGATTTAGGGTGCATTCACACCAGCCCTTCTTAATCAAACCCTTGTCCGGTTCGTTTGGGGAGGTGTGATTGCGCACCAAAGAAGCAAACTCTGGTCCGCCTAAAACGTCGTAGGTCCCTGTTTGCTTCAAGTGAACCAAATGCAGGAAGCTGACTACAACGCAGGGCATTTTGGGTAAACAAAACCAAAACATACGCATGTGTAGAACGACAGCTGGAAGAAAATGGCTGAGCCCATTGATGCAACTCCACGTTTTGCTCTTAAGTGGAGGAAACAGAAGTTGCCCTGCATTAACCTATAGATGTGCAAATTTTCTCGTTCATTGTTTGTCTTCTCCTTCAGTAATTCTTGATGCAGCGCCACCTCAGGCAAGGAGGGGAAATACGTTATTCAAAAGGTTTGTGTACAGCAAACTAAGATTGAAGACTAAGACCTGCTGAATAAGTCTAGTGGACCATTAGGTGTGAAAACGACCTTCGAGTCTCGAGCAATAGGGATTGAGGACCTTCTGTACATGCCTTACATATAGTATATCCCCTTTAAATTCACCCAAAGACATTTATCTGTAAATGCAAGGATTGCTGTCTGTTAATCGTATTACCGTCCAACAGGGGAACATTTGCCAGGCTTCAAACATGGCAGGTGACCGACTAAGGGAACCAGTGTGTGCAGTGTCAACTTTATTTTTTGGGAAAATAGATGCAAGAGATATTGTAGCAGGACAGTACATATCAACAAACTATTAACATATTGTAATTTTTATGAGCATCAAGCACATTTTTGTCATATGTATATTTGGTTTTCAATCGTCTGCCTCTGTTCACGACTGACCGATTCACATGTCGTGGCTGCAGGCTCTCGGGCCGTGTGCAGTGTTGAGAGTCCAGACAACAAACACAAACCCTTTTTGTTTTTGCGACTTGATTTTTCTGTCGTCAACCGCTGCACCGCGTTTAACCGTCAGCGGCTCAATCTCCTGCTGTCTCAGCTGGCCAACGTTGCGGTCCAGTGATTGCAGTGGCAGACTCAGCCGCTGCTTCGTCTGGTTGCCAGTGGCTCGCTCAAAGCAGTGTACAGAGTGTAATTATGCGGTGACACACTCTGCAATGTCATTTGGTCTCTTTAAGTAAGTTAAAGTTTTGATCATCAATACTAATATGACACCAAACTGCGGTGATGGTTGAGATTAAATGTGTTCAGTGTGGCCGATTTGTGTGTGTGTATTGTATCTTGAATGGCTTGACTGCAGTGTGCGTAACATAGTGGGATTATCTCTTAGAGGTCCATTTTATCAGACTTGATACCAAAACTCTGGTTGTGTATATGTAAAAAAGGGAGTTTTTACCTAAACCTGAGGACAACAGCAGCCTTTCGATAATCTGAATAACCAAAAAATTCATTCTTTCTCTACCGCTTCATCGTCCAACTGAGGGTGAAGCCGTTCCATCCACGTCCATCACAGGGCCAACATACAGAGACAAATGGGTGTTCACTCTCACACTCACATCTGCCGTCAATTTAGAGTGTCCCAATTATTTAATTAATCACCAATTGGCAGGAAACCACAGAAAATCCATGCACACATGGAGAACAAGCAAACTCCTCACAGAAAGGCCCTAAATAAACTGAAATGCAGGTTATTTCACAGTGTAAGAAAAGCAGTGAATTTAAATTCAGTTATTTCCAGGTCTGCATAAGTTTGGTAAAAAAAGAATGGAGCACGGGAAAGTATTTGTTTCCAGACGGTTGCCCCACTCTCCTTTTCAAATATATATATATGTATATATATATAAAATCAGACTTTAAAAACACAAATTGATCAGAATATTTTTCATGGCGTTTGGAGCAGACAGCCGGCAGCACAAACTTACCACTGTGGTGTGAAAAAGCACAATCCCCAGTGAGCCTGATGCATTTTGCAGAACCAATAAATATGAGATTGGAATTTAGTTCTCATTTCCCCTTTTCTCTTGATTAATACATGAACATCATTCGGTTACTGTATCATTCGAAGGTATAGTTTTTTGTTGTTGTTGTTTTTTTAATTCATAGCACATTTTTTATTACATTTCTACATTTCACAGTCCGCCGGTTTACCGTTGCAGCTTGAATAAAATATGATGCACTAAACTTGTCTCTTATTACATTATGTACAATTACAGTGGAGGCAAATTGGAGTTTGTGTATCAAACAATGCTGAGGAGGAACTCTTTGGCAGTGGCGCGCGCGTTTGTGCTTGCTCAGTTAGCTATTTAATTGGTAAAATAATTTGCAGCTGCTATAAATTTGAGGCATGTGTATTTGCAGTACGTGCTTTCTAAATAATTTAAACTAACAGAGAGGAAATTAATAAAGCAAGCTTGTTACTGGTCTCCACTGTGAGAAGACCACCAACCATGCAGCGTCCTTAACAGATCTCTGAGGATTCAATGAATGCAACAATTGCCATTCTGTGTCGTGTTGCCTGATTGATGCTCACTGAGATTGCCTACAGAGAGAGTTTCTCACAAAGTGCAGGAACTAAAGAAGTATTGACAAAATGTTGGGGAGACTCGGATGGAAACACAAATGCTATTGAATAAGAAAGGCTTCCTTGAGGCAATCTTGATTCGCGATCAATGTTGTAGTATAGGATGCAATGAATGGGACTGGAATGCGGCCTGAACCTTATCATGGTTAGCAAACGGGGAGGGAGAAAGATAGGGAGAGTTAGTAAAAAGTGTGTAAAACATCCAATACAAGAACAAGCATTTTTTATCCTATAGTATCTTTTAGATGCCCTCAAAGTGCCTGCACCATTCTGTTTTTTTGGAGCTCTTCCACTTGATGGATAAAAACAACTGTATCACACTGTCAGTCGCACACATCTTTAAAAGGTGCTTCCTCTCCACTTCTCCTTCCTTCTCATCTTTTCTCCTCTCAAGTCTGCCTTTGGTGAATTGGGTCATTTGGAGGTGACCAGATGCACTTTGGTGAGGTGGCCATTCCTCTTCCCGTGCCTGCACTTCAGGCTGAGTCGAGTCTGCACACTGCTGCTGAATTTGAGGTAAATAAGTAGCGCCAGGCATTGGTATTGAGGGAAAAAAACATTTGAGTAGCAGACAATTAGATTTGAGAAGTGCAAACGATTAGACTCTTGTCTTTTAATTTGATGAGACTGGCTATTCTCTGCATCAATTGCAGGCAGCTACAGATAACCTTTACCTTTTAATTCTAAAATAATTATCTCACTCTTTTTTTTTTTTTTAAATCTGCGATGTCCTTCAGAGGAATTAAATTAAGTCTGCTTTACTCTGATTATACAATTATATGACAGTGATACCTCTTCAACGTCCTGTTGAATCTACGTTGTAATATATTTGTGACTAACATTAAAATCAGGCTTTCTTTGTGTGAAATATTCAAACATTAGCGATATGTTCTTCTCACTGAAGCTTTAAAATGCGGGAGAATGAAACGGGAGTAATGAGGAAATGTGGTCCACAGCCTCAGAGGGAAATTGTCAACCACACACAGTACAGTAGCATGACGATCTGCCTCGGCGTCAGTGCCACTTGTCAGAGCAATCAGGCACCCAGCTGGACTATCATTTGGTGCCACAGAGGTGGCTTCAAAAGTAATAAGGTTTTTCTGCCCTGCAGAAACAGACTAGTCCTCCTGTGTGTATTTGACCAAGAAGAATCAAGAGCCATAAGGAAAGAAGGTCCACGGACGATGCAGTACTATTTTTTTTTTTTTTTCTGTCTGATTGAAAACAAACTCATTGTTTCCCGTCGGGTAGATGCTCCAAAACCATGTTTTATTGCCTTTTCCTTCTCTCGTTCTCTCGTATCGATAAGAAGGGTTAGAAAGACAAGATCTATAGCAGAGCAGGTGTTACGTTGCTGCAACTTTCTACCATTTATAAAACATTAAAAAGCATCAGCAGAGATGATGTCGTGGTTAATATCACCTGCATGTGATACACGATGGTGCAGCTTAGAGTCATATGTGATCACAAGACTCTTCCAGTCTGAGCCTTACTGAAATATGGGAAAAGAAATTGGGGTTTCTGATGGTGCCACAGGAGACGAATAACTAGTAGGGATTTTTGGCATTGCATGGCTTTGTGTAGCCTGTAAACTGTTAATGTTGGCCAATCATGTTTTTCAAAGTGAAATTATTATTATAATTATTTCTAAATTAATTTGGATTGGAGCATAACAATTAGCATTAGCTCCTGGTTTAAAGGGGTCATATTATACCCTAGTCTCCAAGTTAACCTAGTTCCCTGGTGACAGAATGAACATGTCTGTGACATTCTTTGATCAAAATAGGGTTAGAAAAAGTATAACGAAACTTAAGGGACAGGAAATTACATCAGTCATAAAGGCTACTGGGAGCTAACAGCAGTTAGCATTTGGACAAGTGATCATTTGCCTGCAGGCTCCTGCAGGCAAATTGCCGTCATATATAACATGTATCCACTGGGCAGATAAATCCTCTGAGGCTGGAAGTTTGTGTAGAACTCTGTGCTGCACTGTGGAGCAAAGAAAAGTACTTTATGCGGACTTCCGGTTTTCGGGTGCCGTTTCCCTCGCCAGCACTCTCACGTGTTTTACGGAGCTCTGCCAGACAACAATTTCAGGAATTTAGCACATTGTGACATCCCAATGAGCGCGTAAGTCACTTTGCCGACTGATAGGACCTCCAGAGTCCCAAGTATAAGGATTTAAATGATTAAAAAGTTGATTTTGCATAATATGGGACCTTTAACAGAACCACGATGGGCAGGTGACAAATATACGGGAATAATCATCACAGTTTGATTTCTGTGTGATTTTTGAATCCAACCCATTGAATCCAGTTGATGATTTGGTCTTCAATTGACAAATTGTTGTTGTCGGTGCATAAGAGTTCATCAAGTTTTAGGTCAAAGATGTTTTTTTTATACTGCACCAGTGACGACTGCAGTCTTTTAACCACAGACTTGTCATCATCCGCTCGATGAACTTGGCAGTGTTGAACTTCACTGACCACAGATGTCCTATATTTTCTGCTTGGCTGCACGGCACAGCACAGGGTGAATTAGGGATAAGATGACGACAAACCTCGACTCTCGTTACAGTTCATTCATTGAGTTTTGTAAAGTCTTCTCCTCCTTTTGTCTCTCCACCATGTGAAAGGCTGCAAACTCTTACATGAGATTGCACTCCGCCGAGGAACCACATATCCTCACCAACACTGAATGATCTCCACGATGCTGCCATCACACCAATCCTCACCAACTGTTTCATGCCTCGGCAGGTTTATGATCCATTAGGAAAGACTGACCTGTAAACAACACAAGCACCTTTGTGCACCAGTCTTATTTCTTTACGAGTGCACTCTGCTGCTCTCTTGGATTCATAGCCCACCTGTCTTTTTTGAAAACAACAATGAATAAGTGGATTGTGAAATTTTGACGAGTGTTGCTCCTTGTAATTCCACGTGTCAGACACTGAAATTAGGCTTCCTCTCCTACACCGTATTTACGCTGGTGGTGTCAATTTACATTCACTAGTGTGAGCTCAGTTCCTCACCTATTTTCATTGCCATATTTATGAAGCATGGGCTGAAGTAGAAAGAAAATACATTGCTATTAAAAATGCTATGTCTGTCATACAGATATTAGAATGGTATGATTAAGTCTTTCTGATTTCTGGGTATAATGTAACTTCAGCGGCAGGATTAGAATTATTATTAAAAACAATTAATTGATATAGTGTAAATTGTGTCTGGATAAGAAGAGGCGTGATGGAGTCCACATTGAAGCTGTTTTTCACTCTGTTTACGCGGCATATGATTGACCCAAACCACTCTCCCAGCGGCAGCAGTTAAAACGCTGAATGATCGCAGTGTGTACAATGTCCAGGTTTTGGAGCTCCATCCCATTGATCCACTTGGCTGCCCTGAGTACCTGATAAAGATTGTTGAGCTCTTTTGCTGTGGGACTTTTGGATTTTTGAAATTCAGACAAACATTCCAACAGATGGTGCACATAATAATATGCTTTGAGAGCCACTGTTTGTTTCAGTCTGCCCTGCATGCGCTGTATATATGTTATATTGCAGAGACATTTTTCTTCATGTTTTAGGAAGCCAGTGTCTCCTGTCTTGGCACTGTGTTTGAAATAAATATAGCTGCTCTGCTTTGTGCAATCAATTCAGCAGCTCAGCAATGATTTCCTCTAGTAGAAGACGGACCTCTCTTCTTCCCTGTATTAATTCTGCAAATAGCCAGAGGCCCAGTGCTTCAGAAATTGTAGTAACTCAAACTAATGTGGATGGTCTGGCTTCACCCTGTCCCCTCAGAGCCACTTTTCCCTTGCTTTCGACTGCTGCTTGTGCAGATACACCTGGTCTTGTTGGTCGTCCATGTGCATATCATAGTGGACTGTGTGTATGTGTGTTTAAAGGACAGCTTTAAAATGCATTGTTTTAAAGTCATAAATTAATAATTTTTACCGAATATGTTGAGTCGCATGCACGAAGGAATTCGGTGTTAAAGGTGCCATATGTAAGAATGTGGCAAAAAAACTTTTACTACATTCAAATTTTAAAAAACCGAGGTCTTTTAGGTTTAGTTTTCTGACGTAACTGGCAACCCGTGGTTGCTCGGCAGCTGAGACTCTACTGACTGCAATGATTGGTAGACGGCGATAGGTGGTGCCACATGCCAAAACGTGAATTCAAAACATAAACATGATTTGGTCTGTAAAATATTTTTTTTAATGCAAATATTTTGGCTGCACTGTTGTTGTTGGTGAGTTCAGTTCGTTATATGAACATTATTCCTGAGTCTCTGTGACATATTAGGAGGATTTTATGGCCAGTAGCTTTAGATTTATTTCATAATGCACCTTTAAACAATATTAATATTGTTTTGTGTAGTCTAACCACATAACTGCGCCTGGTGGACTGAAGTGGGACATTTCAGCATCATTATGCTAATTGATCTCATCCTCTCTGGTCATTCACTGCGATGGAAACACAATAAAACACTGATCTGCAGGAAGCTTTAAGTTCCTGGGACTTTAAAATCTTAGTACCTCAGTACCGGCTAAATTCTGCTCCAGTGGCCTCCTCACCACTACATCCTGTCCATCCCCTCACACATCTGCTTTAGTTATATCCTAAAGCAGATTACAGTCTGGGATTAACCTGACTATCTGACAGTCACTTCACAATATTTAGTTCCCATGAACACCAGAGCTTCACTGTGGAGAAGCCGATATTTAATACATTCTGCACAAATATGTTTAATTCTATAAATCCTCTCATGCAAAAGGTCAAAATCCTCTTCCCTGACATGTTAAATGGAGGGGGGGGGGGACCCCTTTAAAAAAAGACGATGCTGGAAGGCAGATTGAAAAAGGATGAAGGATAAATGAACTGATTCTCTTGCTTCTTCTAACATCTTATATCAACTTTTCGAGGGACTTTTATTTCTCACAGCTGGATACTAAAACTGTGCCATAATCCCAGAATTCTCCTTATAATCATAAACTCTGATCGGTCACCCCGCTCTGCCAGACTGTTAAATTCTCCACAAGGAGAAGTGATGAATATCCCTTTTTTTTTTTTTTTTCATTTCTGTAACAACAAATGGGAGATTTGGCGCCACATTAACAGGGACTTCAGAGAGCTGTGTGTTGACTCCTGCCCTTCTTTAGCACTAAATAACTCTGGTGAAATTCCACAGACTCATGCAGTATGTGGCTCTTTCAAAATCATCCACTTAAACCTTTAGAAACAGTGATAATTGTTGCACTTGTCCGACTGAAGAAAGACTGTAGAGCAATCACTGAGTCAGGAAGTAAATAACTGTACAATTTAAATTAAAAACTGAAAGAATAACTTTTTTTTTCTTATTCTAGATATACATTGTTAGACACATACAGTAGAATGAATGATTACCAGCCAACAGAAAGCCATCAGTATTCAGTGCATTGTGCAGAGCAAAAACTGCGGAGGCAAGTCGCATCTTTCATAGATGTCGAGCACTGGCTGCCAAATTTGTCCCAGTGGTCCACTGCTCTGGTTGTGTTAAAGCTCTTCACCTAATATCGCGCGACCATTACTTACATAAGACAACAGTTCTCCCTGCGCCGCAGTAACATTGTAAGTGTGAGGTGTTTCTCGCCAAAGTTAATTTAATCTGAGGTGTCATATATACACTTGTGATTCTGCGCCGCCACCGAAAGGTCATTAGTGCTCTCTGGGGGGGGGAGCGTTTGCGGTCGATCGGCTCTGGATTTGCTCCAATATCAAAACATTTGTCATTGCATCCTCCTTTGAATGGACGTGTAGGTGATGCATACCTCTGTAAAAACACTATTTACCGTTTATCTCAACATGGTTCACAGCTGTGCTTCAGTAGTCGCTATAGGGTTGCAAATTTAATGCTTTTTTTCTTAACTGTTGAAATGGTCAAGTGTAACATTTGTATATATTATTATATATATATATGTTTTGTATAGTGTATAATTGCTTTATATAATATATTTATTACCTACACCAAGAAGTTTGTTTGCCTGTCTGTTAGCAACATAACTTGAAAAGTCACGGACAGATTTGGATGAAATTTTCTGAAAATGTCCACAATGGGACCAGGAACAAGTGAGTTAATTTTGGGCTTGATCCGTAGACGCTATCACTGGTTACAACACTCGCTGTCTGACCCAGGCACGCTGGCAGGGTGTATTTTGTAGGCACTGAGCTGCCTTGGCGGAGGTCTGTGCTCTCCGAGTGCTTTTCCAGTTTTGTACGTTAGGAAATGGTCTTGCTTTGTGACGGCTGCTATTTTGTGTTACCGTGTTTGTACAGCGGCCCTAAGAGACTGTTAATATTATTATTATTATTATTATTTATTGCATTTCTAGAGCTCTTTTCAAAACACCCAAAGCGCTTTTACAAATTGGCTATCATTAATTAACACATTCTCACTGGTGGTGTTAAGCTATGTGTAGCCACAGCTGCTCTGGAGCAGACTGACGGAAGCGTGGCTGCCAATGTGCGCCTAACGGCCCCTCCGACCACCACCATCCATACATTGCATGTTTTTTCTCTATTTAGACCTACTTTTATACGCTAGGAAAACCTGCCTGTTATCATGTCAAAGTGCCTCCAGTCAGCATCAAATTTAGAAATGTTAAAATCATAAATATGTGCCTTTCTAAGATGTTTTAGACTTAGCCCAGACAGATGCATGCACCAACACTGCATGGCTCATGTAAACCCATACAGTCACAAGGCGTACACGTGTGTGCCGTCCCTCTCCATCAGTCAGGGGTTATGGAACAGCTACGCTGCAGCTCCACACTCATCCCTACGGACCTGTCGTACACGGTTCACTGCCTCATTTTCAATTGTTCTTTAGACCGTCATAAATCACCCTTGAATGTGGCGTGTGTGCGCACGTGTGTGTGTGTGTGTGTGTGTGTGTGGGTCTGCCCATATGTTATGAGCTTTACCTGGCTGTCTAGCTCTTCACATATTAGCAGCATGGACTTGGAGAACTCGAACCCCAGGCATGCACCTGTCGTGTTCCTCTTCATTTACACGTCTCAGCCGACTGTTAAAGACTGACTTATGTGAACTTTTCTTCCCCATTTTCCTTGCATGGTGAATTATGCAATATGTCTTGAACATATTATGTTTCCAGGCTCCTACATTTTTTTCACCCTCTGCCAAGTCTGCTTCCACAATCTGTTGACACATATTTTCATGTCAACATGTCCCACCTAGTATCTGTCTGGTTGGGTAATTTGTTCTTTAATTATGTATTTATTTGCCACTACGCCTAAGAACAGGCAGCAGATCGTAAAAATCTCCCTGAGACCCATCACCCATAGTTCCAAGATTCTCTTCATGGTTGGTTCCAGTGCTGCTGAGCTCTTCTTTTATCCCCTCCTAAAATATTGTCTTGAATGTCGTCTTTGCCCTCAGCAGAACTTGGAACACTTGGTGAGGATATATGCAGTGAATATTAACGCTGTTTCTCAAACAACTCTGCTGCAGGTCAGTCTCTGCATATTCCAAGTCTTCACCATGAATCTAAACTAAAATATTAAATGTACGGGTTAATAAATCTGCACATATAGTAGTTGTTGGCGGTATTTTTTTCATGAGCACTCTATTTTTAAAATAAAGTAACTGTGGTGGGTCTCGGGCCGTCATTCCGCGATGAACTGTTGTCTCTGTTGGCCTCCAACAACCCTTTGGCCTTTTAATACAAGCCAGGATTATCCACAGTGTTCAGTCTCTCTTTATCTGCTCTCTACTTGTGCGGAAACCAAAGTAGGTTTCTCTCGCATGTACTTTCATACCTGCGCTCGTGTCATGTGGTGATTGCAAAGAGCTGCGGGAACCTGCAATAGTGGGCCACTCGCTTGCCCTGTGGGGCGATCGCCATGGAAACAGCAGGTGCTGTTTAGCATTTAAAATAAATGGTCGGATTTGTCGATTTCGTTGCTGCTGCTACTTACTGCTAATTCAGAAACAAACTTGACACTGCACTTTCTTGGGTTCTCGGCAACACAGCTACTAAGTTCGAAGTGGATTAGATAAGCAGTTGTTTAAATACAGACAGACGGAAAGTGATTCTAACTTTTTGTTATCAGGAGTTGTAATAAGGGTAAGACGAGCACCGTTAGTTCCCCCTAATCCTCCCAGACTTTTCTTTACTTCAGGCTACCGCTGCAAACAACATAAAGATTTGTCATAGTCCTATCTGATTTCAGCTAAGAAAATGCAATTTGGAAAGAGCATTTACAATTATGTAACGTTCCACTGGGGAGTTGTGTAATCTGTATTCACCTTTTTTTATCTCCTTGAGGAGCAACAGTTGCTATATTGCGCTATCATAACAAAATATAATTTTCTTGTTTTATTGTGTATTATGGGAGCACCTTTACTCTGTGAAATGTGGAAACACGGATGTACGTTATCAGGTGATTGAAGTAGAGGAACTGCAACTTTATGTGTTCTCTTAACACAGACGAGTGTAAGCCGTGAGCCGATAAAACGATAAAAAGAACTGAGTTGTAGTTCACTCGCTTTCTCATCTCCCCACAACTGTTTACACCTCAAGAACACACACAAGACATTCAGTAGAACACCACACGCATAACAGACTTTTAACAGATTTACATTGACATTGTTAAAGACTTATTTTCACCCCCGTCACTTTAAAAGGCCACATTTAACATTTGATTGAGTCTTTTGTGTTTTTGATTCAGCATGAAAGGCGTGTCTGATTCTTTTATGTTTCTCCAAGTACATTTTGACAGAGAAATATATATATATATATATATATATAATAAAAACAGTAGATATTTAAAGCCACAAATCCTCTGTTATGTATATCAAAACTACACATAGCAATACTTGCTCTGGTTTAGTGAAATACCTCTGAAAACCCCACAGTGACACACGTATATTTCACTCATTAAAGGCCCGTCTTTGATCTATAAATTGCTCTAATCTCTTCAACATTTAGTGCCCTATTTTGATTTTTAAGCAAACATATTTTAGTTTTTTTTTTAGATACCAGTAGAAAAAAAAACTGTGTTCTTCAAATGTGGAAATAGAGAAGACGGCAGCCTACAGAGGTACACAGACTATCCGCGGATAATCCTTTTTGCCTCCTTTTAATATGGAGATGATTTGCAACAATTCCTGTCAGAGGAGAAAGAAAGGCAGTGAAAATGATGCATGGTCAGGTGATTTGGTTGCAGCTGGTCCTGTCTATCTTCCAGTTGTAGAGGGATAATAACAAGAGAGACTGCTGCCAGAAGGCAGAGCTCCTTGTAGGGAATCTGCTTACTTTGTGGCAGTGAAGATATACGGTGTATGTTGTCGTCCTGCTGTGGCATGATGAGAAATAATGCGCATGCTTTTGGCAATTGTTGTCACAGAATGCTGTGTTTTCAGTGAGCCTAGTAATTCAAGTCCTGAAGGATTCTGCCACCCAGGAAGAGAATATAGGTTTTCATGTGGAGCAGTGAAAGGCACAGTGGAGCAATATCAAACTTGGTTATGTTGACCAACTCTGCAGGAAAAAGGTCACAGAAGGGCCAGGCTTAAGGCAGTGGTGCACCTAATTCCCCAAGACTCCCAGGTCTTAGATAACAAAAAAGTGGCTTTTCCTGGTTAAGACTGAGCATGGTGGTTGGTTGTCAGGTGGTTTGCCATCAATCATTGTCTGTCCTGTGGGGAAAGTGTCGGCCACACTGCAGTCCAAACTTTATTTTGGGGAACCTTTATAATTTAAAGGTCCCATATTATATCCTATATCTCCAAGTTAACCAAGTTCCCTGGTGTCCTAATGAACATGTCTGTGACATGCTTTGGTCAAAATACCATAAGGATGAAGCACCACAGCAGTTCAATCACCCTGCCAAAACAGCCCTGTTCAGAACGCGCTGTTTACGTAAAACAAGACTTAAGGGACAGGAAATGACATCAGCCACAGGAGGAAGGACCACAAAAACATGAGTGAGCCATCTTTTTGAACATTTTGCCGACCCTTAGGTCCTCCAGAGTCCTAAATATAAGTATTAAAATGATTAAAAAGTTGATTTTGCATAATATGGGACACGAGAGAGGGAGTTATACTGAATATCAGGCCACAGGTACGATGTTGAATGTGATATTGCTTGTAATACAACAGATCTACGGACACCGTTTAATAGTTGAAACTTAGACGCTACAACAGTTGATGCAACTGGAGTGACTTGACTGTTCCCTAGCAACGCAAACAATAACATACCCTGCATGAGACACAGGTTATGTCCACTACTTTGATTCAAGTATATTTATTTGTGTAGGTTGGTATAGTGGTTAGCACTCTCGCCTTTGCAGCAAGAAGGGGTTCCTGGGTTCGAGCCCCGTTTGGAACGACTTCGGAAAAAGGCCCTTTCTGCAAGGAGTTTGCATGTTCTCCCCGTGTGTGTGTGGGTTTTCTCCGGGTTCTCCGGCTTCCTCCCACAGTCCAAAAACATGCCATATGGGGATTAGGTGAATTGGTCACTCTAAATTGACAGTAGGTGTGAGTGTGTGAGTGAATGGTTGTTTGTCTCTATATGTGGCCCTGTGATGAACTGGCGAACTGTCTAGGGTGTACCAATGTCTGCTGAGATAGGCACAGCACCCCCCGCGACCCTCTGGTGGAGGATAAATCAGTAGATAATGGATGGATGGATAGATATTTGTTTGTTTCCATCAATTGTGTATAACCAGAGAAATCGTATAGGTCTATAAATCTGCCTTTAATCTATATTTGGGTTCACTACAACATTATAAGGCATCATACTTACGCTGATGTCACAAACACACCAGGAGCCTTTACACGGACGTATCTGCCTCCTTTCTCCTCATCACATTCATAATTTAATTCAAATATTATTCCTGGAAAGATGTCTTTCCAGCGTAGGTTGATAGCGATGTCAGAGTGATTATAATGAACCCCCTGTGAAGCAGAGTGATACTACATCTAAACCTCCCAGTGTTCTACTCAATATCAGCACTCATTGAATGTCTCTCGGCTAATCAAATCACTGGCTTACAACTGGTCGGAACTAACCGTTGTATAAATATAGTGCTGTGATGATAGGAAGAAAAAATAAAATGTCTTGCTTTTCTTATTATGCACTCAACATATATTTCACATCACTCTCTTTGCTGCGAAATATTTTTCTCATTTAAATGATGCTTTGAGTTCTTTGACATGGTTTGAATGCAGTGCTTTAAGACTAGGTATACAAACATGGAGTAGTAAACATCATAAATGGGGGAACTCTGAATGGGACTGAAACCAGCCGAGTCAAATCTAAAAAGCTTCTTCTTAGTTTCGGATATAAATAAAAAGTCTGAAAAAAGACCAGAAAACTGCACTTTTGAAATCGTGCTGCAGACCGGTCCTCGAGACAGATTCAAAAACACCACGAGCATCTTTTTCCAACATGCAAGAATGATGTCAAACAGTACAGAGACTCTGAGTTGAAAGCCATAAAAGTTCAGTTGAGTGCCTAAAAAAAAAAACAGAGATGAAAGGCACTTTTAGAGAGAGGAATAATCCAGAAGAAATATGGAATGAGGATGAGAATGAAGGAGAACTTTGATGAAGAGTCTGAGGAGACGAGAGAGCGGTTGGGTGGAGAAGGAACTGTGTTTTCAGAGCGTTGAACTGTAGTGAAGAAGGATGGGAAGAGGGAGATACTGAGTTGATGGGAGGATGAGAACTGTGACAAAGAACTTCAAATTGTGGAGGGCAGCAATTATAGCTCTCAGTGTATAGCCAGATGAAATTACTAGAGGAAGAAGAAGAAGTCTGTGCCATGTCTGACGTGGACGTTATAGCTCAGGGCAGAACAAGAGGGAGTCCGTCTACAGCAGCCACTCCCACAACTTCTCCCATTCTGCAGGAATGGCTGCTGTAGCATTTAAAGACTTAATATATATTAACATGCATAAAATTAAGTTGCAATGTATTTATCGAACATGTCACTTGGAAATGGCTTTTCAAAAACTATTAGGTGGTACAAAAATGCCTATCACTACTCTCGTCACTTTTTATTGTTAACAGTGTCATATTTAAAGGTCCCATATTATACAAAATCAACTTTTTAATCATTGAAATCCTTATATTTGGGACCGGAGGCCCTATCAGTCGCCAAAGTGTGAAAAAAGATGACTCACTCATGTTTTTGTGGTCCTCCTCAGTCTAAGTACAGGAGATAAAACATGCGATGTTGACTTCTGTGCTCACTGGGACGTAATAAGACGCTACATTCCTGGAATTGTTGTCTCACGGAGCTCTGCTTTGTCCGTAAAACACGCAAGAGTGCTGGCGAGGGGCAACGGTATCCGAAAACCGGAAGTCTGTGAAGTCTGCGAAAAGTTCTACTCTTGGCTCCACAGAGTGCAGCACAGAGTTCTACACAAACTTCCAGCCTCAGAGGATTAATCTGTCCAGTGGATACATTTTATATATGACGGCAATGTGCCTGCTAGAGCCTGCAAATGATCACTTTTCCAAATGCTAACTGCTGTTAGCTCCCAGTAGCCACCAGAGATACTACTAAACAGAGCATTCTGAACAGGGCTGTTTTGGCAGGGTGATTGAGCTGCTGTGGTGCTTCATTCTTATGGTATTTTGACCAAAGCATGTCACAGACATGTTTATTAGGACACCAGGAAAATGGTTTAACTTGGAGAAATAGGATATAATATTGGACCTTTAAATAAGACAGGCACGGGTGGACGAGTAGAACATTGTGATTCAACAGCTTCAGATTCTCGAGCAGATTCACGCACTTAAAAATTCACTTTATCCCGTGGCGGAAAACAGTGAACACAGCAAATACAGAAATGATTTAGGGCCCTGTGTATGTGTGAGCACCCCCAGATTTTTTTATATGGCACTATATAGTTCCTTATTGATTAAATAACATTTATTTGAGCTACAGTGTAATGTGCTCTAAATCCTTGTGAAATTATTCACAGAGCTTTGCATCTACTGTTGACGTGAAGTCAATGATCAAACAGAGAAAAGAACTGCTGGAGTTAATGGTATAATTTTGTCTTTTAATATAGGTGATAAATTCATTAAGTACAATTACGACCTTTATTAGCATAATATTTATTAGCGCCTTTTTGAATAATGAGTTAGATTCCTCCTGTTTTATGCAACAGCAAAGATACAGAGTTGTGGCCAGAACATTCCCATGTCTGTCCCACATTGGGATCCTTCTTCAAAGCCCCTGGCTGTGTGTTGCTGACCAGGGCACACGATGTGCGACAATGCAATTTTGTACTCCTGCAATTGTGCGTTTACAATATTCAAGCAGTCTTTTAAATAATTAAAACCAGCAAATGGGAAACTAACAGCTTTGGTTGTTTATGACCATGAGAAGACAACAAACCTTAATAGTATTCATCTTGCTGCTCTCATCTGTTTGCGTCCATGGTGAAGTGATGCAAGAATTCTGAATGCATGACATTTATTCAGAAAATGAGATTTGTACACCAGCCCTCCCCCTCGATATTGTCCGAATCAAAAGAGTCCTCTTGCATTTTTGATGACCGCAGCATTTCTTTGCTAAACCTCATCTCCTCTGACAACAACACTGACCGTAATCAGATTTCTCTACCAAAAACACACCAGCTACATTCAGGCTTTTTTCTTGGATCCAGTGGTTTGCTCTCCGATCTGGCCAGGCTGAGTTTGTTCTTGGACCCCTGGCTACACATTTATAGTCACTATCAGCGTTACACACATGTGCAATTGCATTATTGACTTGCCCTGAGCGATGATAACCATCTGCACTTAATCCACAGCCTCCTAGTCCGAGAGAAGGCTTTAGCGTATGAAGAGGAGATGCTGACACATCTCGTCCAACTCATATTATTCGTTTCTAAACATGGTTGGTTTAGCTAACTTCTGAATTAGTTAAGATCTGCAGTGTGTCTTTGGAAGATTTGGTTTTGTAAAACTTGCTATATTTTTTTGATTCATAACCACGAATCAGCAAGTCTAATAGTATATTTAGACAGTTGGCAGATGCTTTTATCCAAAGTAGAGCTGAAACAATTACTCGATTCATCGATTATTAATCAATTACTAAATGAATCATGAACTATTTTGATAATCGATTCATTTGTTTGAAGCTCTTTTCACGATTAAAACAACATTTCTGATTGTTTCAGCTTCTTATATGTGAAAATGTTCTTAATTTCTTTGCTCCATATACCAAAGAAATCATTAAACGTGAATCATTTTGGTTTGTGGACAAAACAAGACATTCGAGAACATCGTCATTTCCAGGTTTGACAAACACTGGTCAACATTTTTTAACGTTTTCTGACATTTTATGGACCAAACGATTACTCGATTAATCGTGAAAATAATCGTCAGATTAATAAATTACAAAAATAACACGTAGTTGCGGCTCTAATGTGATCAACGTGCAGTTTTCAGGGTCATAGGAAAGATTTAGTTTTAATATAAAGCATAAATGTAAACCACAATTCAATCAGAGACATTCATTATGGCGAACCATCAGGAGGAAATTATAATAAGTGCAGGTTAATGTCAAGTAGAGTAGAGTGTGCTTCAGACAAATGAGTTAGTTAGTGGTGTTAAGAGATTTTGGAGAGAACATCTCCAGAGAGATGAGTCTTCAAGAGCTTGTTCTACCACCAGGAAGCCACAGATTAAAACAATCTGGACTTTAATGTGAAACAAATTTGCACATTTTGTAGTATAAGTGTAATAATGCTAATTGTTTTTGCAGTGGATTGAACAGTGGATTTTTTTTTTTGCTTTTGCTTTCAACATAGATTTGTTTGTCAGAGTCAACCCTGTCGAGAATTCAGTGCTACTTGTTATCACAGAGAAGCAATGCTGAATCCTTGCTACTGACAACACCAGCTTCTTTGTGAAATGCCACAATGAGCCCTGATGATTCCCACATTTATGTCTAATGCACATTGTAGTCGGGGCTGTATTGTGATATCCGTCCCAATCTTGTGTCTCTACTCCATTTGAATATTTTTTTTTTTTGCAATGCGAGGATGAAAAGCTCTGCACAACTAAACAAGACCTCTTTCACATGCCATTGTCTATGGGAGTTTGATGAATAATTCAGGAAGCGTTGAGATTGGTGGAGAGGTGGAGAGAGGAGGCCAGTTTGAGCTTTAAACATAGAGTATTTGACATCAGAGTGGACATGGAGTGACTGTAGATCTTTGCTTTGACAAACACATCCCTCACTTGACCGTACTTGTCAGCCTGCCAGGGAGCCAGGAGACTTCATTTTTACTTGTTTATGTGTTTATGTGTGTGCACTACTGTTAATTTAATGACCATTTCTGGTACGCTCTTAGAAATAAAAGTGATTAGTATAACCATATAAGGTTTTTTGGCTCCAGGTAGAACCCTCAGCCCTTGTAGAAGGACCCTTTAGGAGTATTTGGTGTATTAACATTGGTGTTTTTGGGACCAAATCCTGGTCTTAATTAGACAGAAACTAATTTCTGGTTAAAGTTATAGGTAAAGTGTGAACTGTGGTCAAGTTATTGGTATGTTTTTTTTTATGGTTACAAATTTTTGGTATGGTTAATAGGCTGAAGCATTTTGTGGTTAGCGTTAGGAATAAGGCTTTGGTCAGGCTGTCCAAATTAACAGAAGTCAATTCAGTGTCCTAACAAGAATACCTACACAAACCCGTCTCTGGGTGGTGTTTAGATTTAATGGTATACAATATCTGAGAGCTTTTTAATAACTCGCTAATTTAATCTCGCTAATTAAATCAACTTTTACCACCAGTGTGATCAACAGAGGGATCGTGATCGGACCAAAATAATTGTGCCGCATGCGGTTTTGAAAATTATAAAATGGGTGTAAGGTGTAACGTTTCTCAAGTATAGGCCAACATTATATTTTAATTATGTTGTTGTTACAAATTAGTTTTTTTTATTAGTGGAGTAATGAGAGCTTAATAAGCTGCCGTTTAAATTCGGTTGACAAATAATTTAGAGAGACCGTAACTGTAGAACTACATACAACAGCATCTGTTCTATTCTTGGGTTTTTTATTTTTTTACAAGTGATTGGGACAAGAACCAGCAAGTCGATGGACAACTGTTGTATAATGTACTTGTACATGATGTACTTATTAAATAAAGATGGGTTTAAACCGGAGTAGTTTGGGTCGTAGTTAGTAGTTAAACTGGAATAGTTAGGGGTGCCTTGTTAAAACCAATGTTCCTAAATGTTGTGACGTTTCACTTGTTTAATGCATATTCAGACTGCTTGCACCTCTAAAAGATCTATTTTGGTTTTATTGCCGTTTTTTTAATTAATCCATGAAACGTTTTACAACCTGTAACAGAGCAACTGTGAAAGCCATCATCTGCTAGAAAAGAGGGAACCATAAAACAATATAGAGCAGTAATTGGTAAATAAACAAAGTTGGATCAGATTTTTTTTTTTTGTGTGTGTGTGTGTCATAGCTCCAACAACCACAACTTGTCCCCCACGCCTTGCTTCAGTCTGAAGTTGGAAGGTGTCCAAAGTTGGATAGATGAGTTGGATCTAAAAACCCTTTCCAGAAGAAAGGGTTTTTCAAGGGTTCTTGGTGGTTCTACCTGGAGCCAAAAAGGGTTCTCCTATGAGGACAAGCCGAAGAACCTTATATGGTTCTACTTAGCCCTTGCTTATTGTTTCTAAGAGTGCAGCGTTATATGGAGTACCTAATCAAAAATAGATAATTTTACAGTCAACATGCACACAGCACATGTCTGTGGGACATGCACACCAAGCACAAACTACTGCAGAGTGCTGCTTGTCTGCTGAGGAGAGTAAAAAATGTAATGGATGTTTTTAATGGCCTACTGGGCCTTGGACAGAGCAGGACTTTCCCCCAGTCCGGCCGATGAAGAGTTTGGCCATGACAGATGGGCCAGTGTGTGTGTGTATGTGTGTGTGTGTGTGTGCACCATTACAATGAAGCTTGAAATGTTGTTATGACAACAGCAAGACCGTATGTTGTGCGCTTTATTTAGTCAGATCAGCTTGGGCTTTGGACTCGTTGGAGGATCAACTTATTGTTGTAGCCTTTTATATGAGATTTGTCATATATAAACGTATCCCTTCCATATGTCAGGGTTATAAAATGGTATTATGGGTCATTATGAGCGTTGTTTACATTAGATAGATGGGCAAATTATCTGCCTTGCGATTTTTGTTTGACTCGAGATTGTAGTTTGTGGGTTTAATTCCCCACATACTAAATTAAATGGGCATTGTACTTGTTTGTGTTGCTTCAAAAGGTGGAGTCTGGGGAAATGAGGTAGAAAAGCAAACAACCCTTTATCTTACCAGTGGTTATAACAATAATTGAATTGTTAAATTTGATGTTAAACACGTTTTGTTAACATTACCTGCTTTCTAAAACAGCATTCTAAGAACTGTGAGGGCACAAAGGCATGTCATCCACGCGTCATTATAGTTATGACTGTTTGAGTTGCGTCTTCTTCACTTGATTTGATGCCTTCAGGCGGCTTTTTCCCTCCTTCAAACACTTTCATCTGCTTTTCTCTTCTGCACGCAGTAATGATAGGACAGCTCCAAAAACCACTACAGCTCACAGCATGTATTGTATGTGCTCAATAGTCACACAGATATCATCAGTATGTATTTAAATTATCTCACACAGTCATTGCCTCCAGACATCATCAATAGAGTCGACCGCAGCAGGATTTTTTCGGCTGGAAGATCAAGGAGGAGGCAACTAAGGCGACAGAGATTTCACTTTAAAGCTGCTCAAAAAAAAGGGACAGAAATGTCAACAGCCCTTTTGTGTACATGTTCTATCACTGTTGGTCCATGTTACCATTCGTGTTCCCGTGTTGCAGAATCTTTAGCTCACTTGTTACTCTTATAAACACAGATAGAAGCTGATTCACCTCGTTGTTTTTGTTGTTTTAAAGCCTGGACACGCTGCACCAGCTGCCCGTCGGTCATCAGCGTATTGATTTAGATGGAGGAAATGTCCACAGCACAAATAAAACTTGAAACGAACATGGCAATATCCTCGAGGAAAGGGGTCCTCCCATCCCCCGGCGCTTCATCAATTATGGAGGGAGCTGGTGTAGTTTGCAGTGCAGCATGCAGTGAAGCAGGAAGAGCTTCAGGAGACAGCTTTCCCACTGTCCCACAACCCACTGCTTCCATTATCTGAAACCCACAAAGGTTAACAACACCACAACAACGGCATGAGCTATTTTATTCAATAAATGCAGTCTTACGACAGTGTCACCACTGTAATGCTGGTTTAAAGCTGCTCAAGGAAATGACTGAAAATCAGTTAGAAACGCGTTGTGATGAGCAAGAGTCGATGTCTTTTCAATTTTCTTCCTGTCCATCATTGTCTGGACACATTAATAGTCAGAAGGGAAAGTATGTTTATTAATTCAAGAACATATCCTGGTGATGTCAACGTTATTGAGCCTCTAAATTTCAACTCCATGTAACATCCACCAGGCACGTTGATGTCACTGTGCACAAAATATACTAGACAGAAATGCTGCTCTATTGGTTGTGATGTAGTAGTGAAAACTTTTAGACGTTTAACTTAATTTCATAACATTTCCAGGTCAAATCCAAATTACCGATCACATTTAATGGTTCACATTCATAACTGCAAGAGTCTGCCCTCTTCAACTGGCGTGCTCACAAATGCTCGGCGACCTTGAGTGTCATGAAAGGCGCCTCCAAATATAATGCATTATTATTATTATTTTTTTTTTTATTAATAAATACTTTTTTTGTGTATGCATCAACAACGGCAAACCTCATATTTATGAGACGAAGTGAGAGGTCAGACAAGATAAGATGTACCTTTTCAGAAATAGAAGCTATCACAATAAATATTTTTGGCGAGATTTAGAGGAAGTCCTCCAATGTTGGCAGATTTTGCCATGCAGCATTCACAATAAGGTAATTGTGTCCATGCAAACTGTCACATTCAGTTGAATGACAGTTTGGCTTTAAAGGAGTCCTATTATGCTAAATCAACTTTTTAATCATTTTAATACTATAAGGGACTCTGGAGGCCCTTTGAGTAGGCAAAGTGTGAAGAAAGATGACCCACTCATGATTTTGTGGTCCGCCTCAGTCTAAGTACAGGAGTTAAAACATGAAATTTTGACTTCCGTACTCATTGTGAGGTCACAATGAGACATTCCTGGAATTGTTGCTCCGCTTTGTCCCTAAAAAAAGCGAGAGTGCAGGCGAGGGCAATAGTATCCAGAAGAGCGGAAGTCCGCAAAGTGTTCTATTCTTGGCTCCACAGTGCAGCACAGAGTTCTACACAAACTTCCAGCCTCAGAGGATTTACGTGTCCAGTGGATACATTTTATATATGACGGCAATGTGCCGACTAGAGTCTGCAAATGATGGCTTTTCCAAATGCTAACTGCTTTTAGCTGCCGAAGCCTCAGTGACGCTAACGTAGTTTCCTGTGTCTCATTTGCATTTAAAGAGACAGGCATTCAAAAGCGAGCGTTCTGAACAGGGCTGTTTTGGCAGGGTGATTGAACTGCTGTGGTGCTTCATCCTTAAGGTATTTTGACCAAAGCATGTCACAGACACATTCATTAGGACACCAGGGAACTAGGTTAACTTGTAGAAATAGGGTATAATATGTCCACTTTAAGACTGCAGCCCAAATTGTATTTGGAAGCATATCAGAATCTGATCTCCTTGACAAACTGTTCACATTATTCATTGCAAGTTATCAGATCCAAGCTGCTTGTGTCCATATTGACATTGTTTAGTCAAAAAACAGAAAGGACGGATACTGATTCAGTGCAATCCCGAGGGATGACACGTTCACATTGAAACAGATCTGTATTTGAAACCATCTTCGATTGTGGTTTGACTCAGCTTTGGAAAAATCGTTTCTTGTGTGTTTTTTCAAGCAAAGCTTTAAAAACTGATCCATAATCTCATCTGATTTGTATTTGAACATTGTGGCTGGTAATCTGAACATAGAACAAGAAGTGAATCAAAACCGGATTGGATTACAGACAAAAAAAAATCTAAGAAATTAGATGAAATGCATTCCAAAACTGTGCAACAGAGGGGAATTACACAATTCAATGATCGTTCTCTGTGGCGTCGTCATTAAAAGCAGATACAATTATGTGCACTTTGTGATGCACCGCTTGATGAGGCGTTCATTGTTGTGATTGTGCAGCGGGCATAGAATTTCATGCAGGTGTTGAGAAGAGAGCGGGAGGGACGGTGAAGCAAAGAAGTCTGTGCACAGCTTTCCAATGAAACAATGGCACAAAACACTAAATTAGACCAAAAAAATGTCATTATGAAGCTGTGGGGAAGACAAATTAGGCTATGGCAGGTTGCCACAATGTGGGGTTAATTTTAAAATGCTTATTATTGCCACTTGAGGTGTGCTCATTATATGACTTAATTTGCCTCAATATAGAGCAACTGTGTTAAATGGCCATAACAGCAATAAATATCAGGTTTGCTCTGTCAGACAATATTGGCTGCACAAATATTCATGGAGAGAGACACACAAGGTACTGCTGTTCTTCTTAAATTGCAGAGTTTTCTTGCCACGGAAAGTCCCTGCACCATTCCCCCACCCACTGTGCGAGCACTGCAGCACTTCAGCACTTCCCCTGTTAGGTGGTATATTCTGTCGCCCGTGTGAAGCTCCTGATCAAAGCTTGAGCAGAATAAGGTCTCAACACAGCAGCGCCAGATCCTCTCCCCACAGCTTAAACAAGGACGAACATTTGAGGACGTGACTGTAGTCATGGTTATTCTCCGAAAAAACACGGTTAAATAAAGCACAAAGAGCTAACATTATTTGCTGCACACATACACAGTGGATGTGCATGCTTGGTATTTGTGTCATCGGTAACGCTGCAATGTTGGTGTCGGCACATCGTTCCCTTCTCGTTACTGGACATCAACAGTCTCAACAAACATACTTCATAATATCACGGAGTTATACGGAATCTTTGATGATGGATTCTTTGTTGGAAGCAGAATTTACGTCTCGTGCATGTTGGTGCTGTTTGAGCTCCGAGTCCCCAAAGCTCAATACTGAATTCAGTTGGATGCAGCAGATTCAATTTAACACAAATAAAGACAACAGACAGGGAGAACTCATTAAAATTGGTTCTTAATAGGTCTGATAAATGAGAACTGTTTGAACATCACAAATACTTGTGTTGTCTGACAGCTTCATAATTCAGTGTAGCTAATTAAATCAGGCGTATGTGTTGTGCCGTTGAGTTGCAAAAACTCCCTTGAGAAATGGCCCTTATTTGTAAAAATGATTGCAGGATGGATGATTTTTTTTTAATATATATACCTGTGATGGATTTGTTATCATGAAGTAGAAGATATTCCCGGTATTTCCCTCCACGTTTTGACCATGAGAATAATAAAGCACATACCAAGTGATGGGTCTGTTTTCAGAAAGAAAGCTTTTACCCACAGTGATTAGCCACTGTCAGACCCTCTATAGTCTTTCTGTGACAACCTTTTTTTAATCACCCATTTGTAGCTTTTCATTCTCTATACTGGGAGAATAATCATCACGCGCTCGCACCTTATCTACTCTTTTATTTTACCCCTGTGATGAGCCTTGTCACTGGGATTTGGCTGATAATGATTGGTGCAGCAGTGTAAGCCTAATGGCTTCTCTTTATCTTCAAAGGGCTTTGATTCCTCATTGTTGTTGCTACAATTAAAGGGTAAAGGCCTCATTGGTGATGGGTTTCAGTGAGTGTTTTCTTTTATGTACATTGCTGAGCTGAGTGCACTATAACGTGTGAGCGAACATACCTGGTTTATTCACAGTATGGCGGCACGTTGACTTGCACCATTCTTGTTTTTACGTCCGTCAAATTCTGTGACCGTTGACGTTTGGATTGGAACGATGTGACTGAAAGTTGGTTGTGGTTAAATAAATACATTGGAAATATTTGTGAAAGAGAGGCTTGTATGTGCGTTTACTTGTAAATACAGTAAGGTATATTTGTTATTTAAAACGATCCTTCAGTGTGTTTAAAATAGCAAATGTCCCCTAACTAATTATAGACCTAATTAAGAGGAATAGGTATCTTAATTGTCTCCAGGTATACGTGTTGTGTCTTAACAGACGCTGATTTACTTTGAGATCTTTCATATGCGCAAACAACAGCTTGTGCATCAGTGCAACACCTTAATGTCGCAAATGACACTTTTTTTAGTTTAAGACTTAATAGTTAAAGGGACACTGTGTAGTATTTATGGGTTTATATAACCCAAAATCCACTTTTTTATACATATTATGTGCTCCTGCATTGTCTAGTCACTGTATAATAGTTTTTGTTTCATTTTCGTAGTGTTTCAAGAAGTCATGTAAAATAACATGGTCACGGGCCGCGGTTGCATTGCCACGACGCCATGTTTCTACTGGAGCCTGTAAGGACAAACCCGAGAGAACAAATCAAGCGTCGCTTTACTTGTAGCGGAAGTCCCGCCTCCACTCTCTCCGGCATTCGTCTGCTATGGCCGCGGTAGTTCGCCCTCTCCCTCGCCTCACGAACCTCAACCACGACATTTGACCAGCTGAGGATACCATAGCGCTCAGGGAAGGGAGGGGGTGAGCAGAGGAGCAGTTTGTTGTTGTAAATGTCAGCCTCTCCTCTAGATGTCACTATAAACTACTTACTTCACCTTTAATAGATGCCAAATTTAAAAAGAACAGTCATGATATGCTTCATTAATTCCCAGCCACCCTAAATGTTCTGTGTAACAAGTAGTATTTGAGGCATTGTACACTTTCTGTCAAGTATATTTTGTGCACAATTCTTTTATGACTCTAAATTCATAAATGATTCAAGCACCTCAGCTTTAAGAACTGGTCGGATAACGGAGCTGTGATAGTTCTGCAATATTTTATTTTCTAAAGTTGTAAAAGATGGGTTTACCTTTGTTTTTGGCCTGCTGTGAAGGACGAAGGTTTGTTTGTCTAGCACTATGGTCTTTACTAAGATAACATGATATCTTCATGTTTGCCAATAAATTGTCAAAATGCATCAGTGCATATGCCTACAGAGATTAAACTGTAAACTGTAGTGTTTTACTTCTACAAAGTACTCTGTGTACTGAATTTACCATGCGTTACAAAAGGTCATTTCCTGCAAAGACTCAATCCGCTTCAGACCGACTTACCCAACTCGAAAAGACAACGTCACCAAAGAGAAGCTGCTCCGTCCATCACAATAGTCGTTTACAGTAATTTAATAAGCGCAAAAACCGAATAAAATCCTCATTTAGATTAGAATAAAGTGTCCCTTTTAAACGATTCACTGTTTTACATTCACTCTCTACATGAAGCTCATTGTTGGCAGGTAAGAATAAAAAGCACATGAATATTTACTCGCTCCCAGAGTCCCACAGTTGGAATATTGAAGCCCGCAGTACACTAGGGCATGAACTGTGCCTACAATACTTTTTTTCACTATCTGTTATTGCACGGCACATTGTTTCCATGACTGAAATGGGATTATATCCGAGTCAGATGTCTTGTAAAAATGAATCTAACTAGACGAAAACCCCCATACGGACTGGGGTTCTTATTATTTGGGCTGACAGCGCTAGATTAAAACATTATTTGAATGTTTTTGGCACTGCGCCTCTGAGAAGTAGCACAGCAATTAAACGGCACACCTGGGCTGTTCGGTCTCTACAAATGTTCACTGTGCACAGAACTGTCATAGTTTGAAAACATCCATGTAATTAAATACATAAAAAAAAAAAGGAACGATGAGTTATTGCAGGTGAACCAGAGTGAATCCATTTGTCTGCATAAGTGTGATCTATGCTCTACATGGACAATTGACAATGACTGTGATGATGGTGACAATAATGCATTAAAATGAATCACAGTATTTGGTGCACACATACTGTACACATGACTCCTCTCTGAGTGTTTGTGTCAAGGACACTTGCAAATGATTGTGTCCCAGACTGATGTCACATGAAATTTTTATACCAGAGATTGTCTCAGTGAGCCACTGACTAAGAACTTTTCCCCACGTTCGTCCATACCTCCTCTTCCTCCTCGCCGCCCATACCGTATGTTTCACCTCCTCACACCCTTTACCTCGTGCTCAACCCTCCACATCGCATTTTTCCCCGCTTCTATCATTGAAATCAATGGAATTGATTCTCCTGGGGGTTAATGGATTTTGCTGCCAAGGTGAGGAGGATGCACTTTAATCATGGCAGATCTTAAATATTTTATCAGGAAAGAGCAAAAGGTTCAGAGCTGGGTCTGGCTATGTAGAGCAAGAAATGATGGGATAACGCTGTATTCGCAGCATGCTGGTCTGTGGACCAAAAAAAGTTGCTCTCTTTAAAAACAGCTGCCAAATTGTAAGAGGATATCATTGTGTGTGTGTGTGAGAGATACATTTAGGATAAATAAGAACAGTAATAAGGAATCTGGACAAAGTTCAAAGACTCAGAGAAGCAACCATTTTTGTGACTGTACAATTCTGTTGGTGCCACCATGTTAAATATAGTTTAAAGGTGCATTATGTAATAAATCTAAAGCAACTGGCCATAAAATCCTCCTAATATGTCACAGAGACTCAGGAATAATGTTCATATAACAAACTGAACTCACCAACAACAACAGTACAGACAAAATATTTGCATTAAAACAAATATTTTGCAGACTGCAAATCATGTTTATGTTTTGAAATCATGTTTTGGCATGTGGCGCCACCTACCACCGTCGACCAATTATTGCAGTCAGTAGAGTCTCAGCTGCCACGCAACCACGGGTTGCCAGTTACATCAGAAAATGAAACCTAAAAGACCTCGGTATTTTGAATTTGAATGTAGTAAACGTTTGTGGCCACATTCTTACATATGGCACCTTTAGCTCTAAATGAGGTTTCTTTTGTGTACAAACTCTGCCCCCAATGTTGATGGAGATGCCACCGCAACATAGAATTAGAGAATAGAATAGACAAATAATGGGATATATGAATATTATAAAGATCCCTCCCACCTGAGGAATGGAACACACCCTGTGTTAAACTGACTGAACGTTTGATCACACAGTTACACCTGTACGGTCTCTCTGAATTCCACTGCAAAATTTCCCATATTTCATACCAGAAATTCCACACACTGAAGATCAGAGAGGTTGAACAAACTGCTCATGCAGTAACAGAAAACCTTCAACTAGTCTCTCACTTCTGGACTGCATTTTATTCAATTTTAGCCCAAGGATTAGCACCATTTGCCTACCCTATATTATTGTGTAGGTGTTTTTTTCTCCTCTGGCAGCGATCCATATGCATTTGCAATACACTGTGCAGGTCACACTTTCCCAAAAGTTCACTCCTACTATCACATTGCAATCGCTGCCTGTGGCCTTCAGTTGCTGCCGCATGTGTTCCACATTAAGAACTTTTTTTTTTTCTGAGGTGGCTGAACCAAAAAGTATAAATCATGACTTAGGCCCCCGTTCGCGCTGGATGCTTGGCGTGTGCGAATGCGGCTCGCTCGCACGTGTGTGAGCACACATGGGAATACACGCACCAGAAATATGATTATGACTTCACCTTCTGATTTATCTCTGACAGAAAACATCACGTGATTATTTATTTTTTTTGGAGGGAGTGTGAGAGAGAGGAAAAAAGAGATGTTTTTCATGTATTGAGATTCAGCCCAGACACTAAAACTACAGTGACAGGTGTCAGTTTTATGTCATCTTGCTTGCAGAGTGTTAATATCAACAGATCTTCTCCATGTCTATGTTTGCTAGGAACTGTGTGCATAGCACGTGAAAAACGGGCATTTTTTCATGAATATGGAGAGATTTCATGTGCGTTATGATTGTCCAATAAGGCCTTATAAGTGTTCTTCTGATCACTCCTTATTTATTGACCACATAAAGGTTTAACCTGGATGAGCAAATTGCATCACTCTGGAACTAAGTTGACATATAAACAAACAACTTACTTCAGCACTGTAGGGTTAATCCCTCGTCTCATGCCTGTAACATACTATACCTGCATCAATCAGGGTACATCCTGACTGTAGGAAATGATATGCATAACATACCCCCCATCAAATATGTTTTCTGTTATTAAATGCAATAACAAGTCATTTCTTCAAACTTACTGATGACATTTTATTTTATTGAATCAGCAGTGTCCATGGAAATATAATAAAGTGACACTGTGTGTTATTAATCACACATTTTAACATTTGTGACCTTTTTATTTTACAATTATCTTTTTTTTTTTTTCTCCCGCAACACGAGTGAGTCACTCTCACTCTCCCTGGTGTGCCTGAAGCCTCAGCCTCAGCCTCAGCCTCAGCCGGGGCACCTTTCCTCGTGTGATCCATGTTTATTTCTGTCCTGGTATCTTCAGTCACCTCTACAGTAACCTCAGAACACGGAGGTGTTTCAGCCGGTGCTCTCAACAGATGACATTGATTTCTCGTGTACGTACTCTCCACCTTGAGCTGTGGATCCAGGATGTAACATCTCGGAGTAGATGTTGCACCACAAACTGCTCGTGTTGTCCTTTTGTTTTTCATCGTCCAATTTCCTGAGAAGACTCTCTCTTGGGTTCAGCTGAGGTAGACTCCCCTTATCCCCTTCCTGCAGTTGTGGCGGTATGATTGCCACTGCATAACCGCTGCCTCCACTTGTCTGATTCTGTCCTTATCAGGTCAGCTGGGGTTCTCCTACAGAGTGGGTTACATAGTCTTAAATGATTATACACGGGAAAAGTGTATTAGACGGTTTTAGCGTCGAAGCATCCCATGCATTCACCGCCTCGCCCTACAAATGGTACCTCAGTAGGCCCAGTCTATAGCTTTTGGGAAGTGCCTGATATGTCTTTTCACTTATGACAGCTACATCTGCCCCCCCTTATCCATTTTAAAGGTTAAGGGTGCATATCCAACATTAAGAGTAACAGTCCATTTAAGTGTGCTAGCTGCTTCACTAATCCTCCCAGAAAATGAAACTGTCCCTCTTTTTTCTGACTTCATTCACTTTGTCCAACACACTCATGGATAAAGACAGGTACTTTTTATACAAGCAGCGCACTTCTTGGTGGGGTAGTGGGTGCAGCACCTACTGCAGTTCTGCATCGTTGTTGTGTTTTGTTGCCAGTAGCCACATGTAGCTCCAGTGAGTTGGTCTTGTAGGTGCTTGTGCTCGTGTCAAGTCTGAGTTGGAATTTCATAGACAAATCCTGATCGACTCAGATCAGGTGTGCACTTGTGTTGGCAGGAGAATCAGGAGTCTGGGGATCACACTCATCCAGGCAGGCTTTTATACACATACATACAGTCTATATTTGAAATCTGTGGTCAACTTTTTCTTTGTTGAAACAATGCCTCTTGGCAATAAATCTTTATACCGTTGAACAGCCTGTTTATTTCCCTTTTTAAATGGTGCCACATTTGTAAAGAGTATGCATTTGTGGGTTTGGCACCTCCTCCACATGCTGCTTCACCAGCTTAGTCACACCACACACTGCTGTGGGACGGCATCCCATTCTTCCACCAGCATTTGTCGCAAAGTCAGCCAATGCGGTTGTGTCGGGCCACTCTGGCACGAACAGCACGCCCAAGCTGATCCCACAAGCGTTCACTGGGGTTGAGGTCAGGACTGCAGGCAGGCCATTCCATCCTCTCCACTCCCAGAGTCTGTCTGACGTAGTAGACCAAACACAATTTCTTTACTTTTTCTGCTCAGTTTATATATATATATATATATATAGTGACCAAACCAGAACAAACATAGAAATCCATACTCCGAAAGTAGCAGAGATATTGTAGATTGTGCTGGCAGTCAAAAAAAATAAAAACGGATGAGGTAGGTGGTACAAATAGCCTGCATGCCCGACAGTGAGAGCTGTAACATAATTGGAATAACTGAGTTTATAAAGGCTATCTTTATATACATATAAATGATATATTTAATATGGACAAGGGCACAGTAAGAATGAAACCATATAATCACGTGCATATCAAAGTGCTCATTGCTCACTGATTCATAGCCCTGCCATCCAACAAGATAATAAAAGGTCGAGTCTCTACTGGAGACCTCTTATATTGTTATTGTTGTCATTTGCGGGTTTATATTTATATTTATGAACCCACAAATGACTGATTGTTAAGAGGGTGCCACGCCGGCTCGCAAAAGCAATTCAAGGTCCAGCATTCTTCCACTTGGCTCTTTAAAAAAAAAAAAAAAATAATAATAATAAATAAATAACAGAAAGGGCGCTTTAAAGAGTCAGCAGATAATGAAACGCAAGAGATCATTTTCTTTGCATAAGATTCAAAAAGCTGAGCAGGAAATGAGTTTGGTCAACTCCCTACGATTTGCATATTAATATGAACTGTTTTAACGACAATTAAGCTCACCATGCATGCCATTCACCACGGGCTAATGCAGACACGCAGGACTTAATTGCCATCTCTGGACGCCAGCGCTAAAGGCATAAGGCACACTCCACAAAGTTAGTGATTCTTTGTTTACACTGAGGGTTCATGTGTGTCCCCTTTTTTTTGTCAGCTCAGCTTAATAATTATGGGGGCAACCTGTTCAACACTACATTCGTCTTCATAAATTTCAAACTGTCTCTGTGTGGCTTTGCATTATTCTTAATCAAGTCTGAGGGCAACACAGAGCCTCTGATACAAAGACTTGGCAAATTAGGCACTGAGGGTATATGTGTCCATCTTGGGACAGTCATATTTTTTTCCTGTATTTAGTCCAGGTCTCAGCACCAAAGAGGAAACAGCATTAAATTCTACAGACACAGAAACCTAATAAATCACAGACATCTATACTGCGGACGTCCAGGGTCTCTGCTGAATTTTTGTACTGAACAAATGAAGCTGCTTTTTTCATGGTCCCTGTATTGTCGTTTACATGTCTATTATTTATTTGTTGTAACAATGCTTCTTGGCAATAAATCTAATACTGGAGAGCCTGTTTATTTCCCTTTTTAAATGGTGCCACATTTGTAAAGGAAAATGCATTTGTGGGATGAGCAGTAAAGTTGAGTATGTGGGTTGCGCCCACGAAAAACTTCCTCTGCCAATGCCAAAGACAGAGTAAAATTGCGAATAATTCCTGCCTTTTAGTGGTTCTTTGAAAATGGATTTAGTATGCAAAGAGGTATTTTTATTATTGATTGCTTGTGAGGCATTTATTTTTAGCCTCTTGAGATCAGTGCGACAATAAATGGCTAAGTGCTTTACCTGCAACAGCTCTCCAGTCGAGACACTCCACAATTTAGGTTCTCCATCCGATCAGAGGACCCTAACTACTCTTTATGTGCTCCCATAACTTTATACAACAAGTCTGCAACAACTTAAAGCCTGGTTTATAACTGTTGCATTCTCGCCCAGCGTGAGCCTGGACATGCACCAGGAATTATGTCACCACTATCGGCGCAATTGGCAATCTCCAGACATTGTTGTGGCACTGTGTTTTTTGCGAGTAGTGTGAATGCATCCAAGGGAAAAACATGGCCAAGCAGATTTGTCTTTATAAGCAGCTCTAGAGACCAGAGAGAAGACCACATGAGTCTGAAGTCTTGGAGATGGGAGTTTTTTTATTTTTTTTTAAATGGAATAATTAAGATGGCAACACATGGAGGATGTTACATGTGAGCTGAATCAAACACAGTGGTTTCACCCATCTATCACACATCTCATTTAGTTTTTTAATGTAGTTTATTAGATGTGTGAGGTGTGTGGAAAATAACCGGTGGTTACATTAATTGGAAAAAAGTGATTCACTGCAGCTATTTCAATGTACTGTCAACACGATGTACATCAGCAGCAATCGGCAGGCGTTGACTCATTGACTCCCTGTTTATCCAGAGTAGTTTCTTTGTATGCCGCCTCACGGAACAGAGCACGCTGACGTGTGTCCTGTACCGACCATAAACACAACTGCAGCTCTTTGTAGGGTATACACTAAACTTAAAGCGGACCTAGACCGGAAGTTCCAATTAACGCTATTTTTTAGTGTGTATCTGCCTCATTACCTTGTTTAAGAAGCCCTGAAGGTTCTAAACAAACAGTTCAGCCACTGCTGAGAACGCTGTGTTTATTTTAATCTCGGGCTCAGCGAGATCTCTGAAAAAACCCGGTCCGGTTACGTAAACAACGGTTCTCTGGAACAGCAGATCGTCCTGCCCCGGGCACTAGTCCGGGCACATCCGGTTGCGTACATTGAACCGCAGAAGAAGAATAACGTCCGTTGTGGAGGTGTTTCACGAGCGACAGTGTCTTCTGACTCTGGGTCTGACTCCTGGTCAAAGTCATAAAAGGGACTGCGGCGGGGAGTCGTGACAAAGCTATTTTTAAACACTGTTAAAACAATGTTTTGATAATGAGTAGCAGTGCATCCACCGTTCCAGAGGGGGGAGCTTCGCTTCTGAGAGCGGGTGTACTTCCGGGTACTGGACAATCACAAGACTCTGTTTTCTGGGTGAGAGAGTTGAGTCTCAAATCTCGCGGCTGGGAAACACCGTCAGAAAAGAGGATTTCTATCGGCTCGTTTACAGCAACTAGGAGGTTTTTGACCATAAAAACAAGTTGATGTATGTAAGTAGACCTCAATAACTAACATATATGTGCAACAGGACCACTCTATGTGAGCTTTAAGACATGGTGAAACTGAAAGAAGAGGAGAGAAAAGGAAAACGAGAAATAGAACACCATGGAACATGACAAAGATCACACAGTAAAGGTTCATTGGTCAACCCATGGACATGAAACCATGCTCAAATTTAGCCTGGTGTTGTGCATGATTCCGCGGGTCACTTCTCAAATTTGATTTCAAATGTGATGCATATTCTTGGTGAGACTGTGCTACTTACACATGCAGTGCAAACTCAAAGTGACCACAAAGAACCTTGTATGGATGCGTGTGCACCAAACACTGGCCAGCACCACCAACCCATCTGCAGTGGGCAGACATCCAGAACTTGTGATACCAAGGAAACCAGAAGTATGAATTTCTAAATGCATCCTCATGTCGCCTTGTAGGTGCAAACCTGTCTGTCTCCTGCCAACGTGTGTGATTAACCATCGGCGGCTTCACTAGACTAAGTTGTGTGTCTTATGCTTCTGTGAGCGATGGCTGCAGTGAGAGATCCTAAGAATGGGCCACACAAACAACAGGAGCACTCGGATGGCTGCTGTCAGAGAATGACAGCAGCCATACACGGCTGACAGACTGCAGGATCAGGAGGCTACACTCCTCTCAGCTGTCGCAGCGACCTAGCCCTCAGCACCAGCCCTGATATAAGCCAAGAGTTCTCGAAAAACCCAAGTGAATCAGACCAAGCGTGGAAATATAAATCATTTAAAACAAAATGTATGGCATGTCATAAAAAAAAAAAAAGTCTGCACTGACATATGTGGATTTATGCTGCGTTTGTTTTGAAGGTTTGGATAATAGCCCGCTGGCTTAGCATGAGGCTCTTACACTGCAGCATCACCACTGGGCCTCAGATGCTGAATGACAGCTCTGAACTGAAATAAATCCATGTATATCTGCCCCCTGCCCCCCCCTTTCCTGTCCTGCAGGAGGCTTGACCTTTCCAAATAAGACTCATCCCTCTGCCCGTCCCTTTCCATTAAGCTCTTTAATTCTGCTTCTTGTTTTGACACACAAAATCAAAAGGCTGGCGCTTCTGTTAACTTCTGTATTGAATAAATCGTTTGTTGACGGATCAGTCTGCTAATCTCATTCCAATCTGACCTAAAAGCTGACGTTTGTTAGCATGCAGTAGCGTGTTTGAGCCGACACAGGAAACTGTGTGAATAAGAGATGGTAGTAGACTTTAGGGAGCAGTGTGAGATTTATGGTTTGTCACCAGAAAATGGGCTGTGCACATTTCCTGGTGACAGCATGTTGTTCAACACATGACTTATGCTGCAGTGTCCAGAAGGCAGATCTGATATTGAGTTACATTGCTCTTTTTGATGAAATGTTCTTGCCTCTTGATCATGAATCCTTTCCTTGACCAGTTGAACTCCAGATGTAGATTTTGAGTATGTATGAAGAGCTTTATTGAGCTATTGGACCTTTGAGAGCAAATTAACAACTGAATGGCTGAGAAATCCAAGTATATGAACTAGGAAATGGGTTTTCTTTGTACACTACCAGTCGAAAGTTTTAGAACACCCCAATTTTTCATTTTTTTTACTGAAATTCAAGCCATTCAAGTCCAATGAATAGCTTGAAATGGTACAAAGGTAAGTAGTGAACTGCTAAGCCACAACAGAATCAGAAGACACGTTTCTGAGAGTCAACAGCTTTGCGTGATAGGCGACCTCACAGGACAACAAATAGTGGTCGTAGTAAGCAAGTTCAGTTTCAACTGTGAAGAGAAGACCTCGAGTTGCAGGTTTGAACGGACGAGTTGCAGCAGGAAAGCCATTGCTCCAGATGTCAGAATACGAAGAAGGGGTGAATCACTGACAATGGACTACTGAAGTCTGGAAGAAGCTGCTATGGACTGATGAATCAAAGTTTGAAATCTTCGTTTCATCACGCAAGAGTTTTGTACACCGCCGAGTAGGCGAAAGGATGGTGACGATGATGAGCCGCCTATCATGCAAGCTGTTCACTCTCAGAAACTTGTCTTCTGATTCTGTTGTGGCCTTTGGGTCTGCCAGACCTCTTCCTGTCAGAGTTTCTCCCAGTTTCTGAGTGCCTTTTGATGGTTAAGGAAACCTTGAATATCTTCTTTTCGTTTTTTTTTGTTTTTTTTAAACCTCTAGCAGTTCACTACTTACCTTTGTACCATTTCAAGCTATTCATTGGACTTGAATGGCTTGAATTTCAATAAAAAACTGGAAAAATAGGGGTGTCTAAAGATAGTTTTCAGACTTTGGGTCTGAAATGGAAGCGCTGGTTGGTTGTTATTTCAGTCCCCTCTTTTTTTGTCAGTAAGCCTTAGTGTAGAGTCAAATTATCCTATTATTGAATGCATTTGAATTACCATACTCAACAAGTTACAGATATACAGACATTAATTAATCTGATTTGTGTAGCATCTAAAATTATCTAACATCTATAGACGATGAATTTGTCATCAACTGTTGAATGCAAAGCTGCAGTATTTGTAAATACAGTAAATGGTAAGGTATAACATGTAGGTCAACGGGTTTGCATTGTTGCTGTATTCAGCTAAAAGTACTTGACAGTCCATCAGATCCAGACAAATTACAGTTCAGACAGATGATAATAGATTATGAATCAAGGCTGATCTAATAAAATGCTGCTCTTGACATGCTCACTCACAACAAATTACCACTTTACATGATGGTCATACCTGAAGCATAAAAAGCACTGGAACGCTGTATTAGCTTGGTGTTTGATGACAGCAGATCAATTTATAGTGTAGGTTACTGACATAACGACAGTCAGGAGTTGCATGTTCTTGAACACAGTGATCTGTACACAGGTCGACAGAATACATTTAGTGTTAAATCTAATAGTCTACAAGATGTTGGACCTGGAAAAACTAATCTAAACATAGGAACAAATGAACACATATGAGTTTTTCTGATCCAAGATACACTTGTGGACATCAGTGAGAACACTTTACGATTCTGTGATGTATTCTAACGTCTTTGTCTTCATCTGACAGGGCAAAGGGAAATATTGCTTTCCAGCTGTCTTCAGTGTTATCATCTTCTCTGACAGACCTGTGAAGTCATAAAAATTTAATTGCGATGCCTCTGTTGTGGCTTGTCTTCAATCTAGACTTGGTATGTATGTTTTTTTCCCAGGTTTAAAAAAAAACAAAAAAAACATTTTAAGTTGTTATTGACTATTTCCTCAAAGTTAAGGCTTTAGTGCATCATTTTCACCTAATATTCCCACACTGGATGCAAATATTTTTTTCTGCAAGAGTGACAAAGACAACAGGTTAGTGTATGGCTGAAAACACCAACTGAAAGGTTCAGAGGTGGATTCTACAGCTGCAAAAAAACATTTAGCTATTTGACAGGATAAACTTCAAGCAAATGCAATTGTAGAAACACAGGCAGGCTCAGAAGTCCTCAGCCCACTTTTAATAGAATGGTCTATGTGTAGGTTTGCCTGTGCAACAAGGGATTTCAGGCCACGTTACTGTGCTGGTTATATTAAAGAAACAAGACTTTAAACCTTACAATTTTTTATTTTTTTTATGGATTCCTTTGTTCAAGAATTTCACTTTTTGATAAAGAAATACACAGAGGATCAACCTGAAGTAATGAAAATCCTCCTCCTCCTGTAAGAATGATACATAGATGTTGGCACAATGGTGTGTGTCCCTGGCAGTATTTCAGAAATATAGGAGAATCAGCTAATCTATACCTTTCCTCTACTTTAAACATTGCTGGTCCTCTTGGGGAGATTGAGTGGCCAAAGTCATTCAGTTTTGACTGGTGTCCGAGCCACTGGTAACTCTCGCTCTCCTTCTTCTCTTCCTTCTTTGTCACAGAGGCAGTTGTTACTAAGGAAAAGGGGGATTGCTGTACAAACCCTTACTGCAGCACGTCCACTACTAAAGCTCAATTTATACTTCTGCGTTAAGTGGGCGTAACGCGTCGACGCAGAGGGCTCTGACTGCACGAAATGTTTTTTAAGTGTCCGTCACTCCGTCAAGGGACAACGGAGATTGGTCCTCAGGACAGGCCAAGCTAAGCTGCTCTGTGCCGGCTCACAGTGCGCACCGAGCGTCCACAGAAGCGGAGCTGACCACCGCCGACAACGTCGCTGCCAAACTATAAATACATCATATCTTAATACACACAGCACATGTTTAGACTCTAAATGGCCAATTTCTCGCCTCAAATTATCTTAAAACTGCGTTCCGTGTCACAGAAAAGTGAGAAACGGCCACTGTTTCAACAACAACAGTCTTTCTTTCTCGGACACCATTGCTCACTGTAGCCAGAAGCACAACAACCTTGCGCAGCGACCCCTACTGATCGGGCAGGAAATTGCAGTGCGTATCCGTCACCGCGACGCAGAAGTATGAAGGCTCGAGGGGTCTCCGTGGTGACGCAGTCGGAGAAGTATAATGTGGCCTTAAGGCTCATTTGGAGGAGCATAATTTGTCAAACCACAACCAGCGATTGTGGTGGTCATTCTAAGTGCATGAGCAGGTGCCATGATTGTATCGGAACATAAACAAATGAATCACCTGTCTTTAAATCAGTTTCCACATGCTTGCCACGGTGCATTGAAAAAGTGGTTGCAATTATCATTCCTCCCATTAGATTTCACCATATTTTCAAAGTACAACTTCAATATCAAGGACAGAAGACAAGACCACTAATGCTTTCTCTGGGGAAACACAGAAAGGGAAGTTTGTTTTCAGAGAAATATCACTGGATGATGTAGTATACCCACTCAAACTTCTAAAAACTCACTCTAGATTCATCTGAAGTGCCCCCCCTTCATTTGCTCTTGACTTGTAAGAATAGTTTCTTTCACAGCACAGTATAGACAGACGACAAAAAGCTCCTTTTATTATATTCTGCATGTACTGTATAACCTAATATGTATTCTCATAAGTGTTTGATTTGTCCATTGAATCTGTGTGACTTGTCATATCCACTTCATTCAATACTCCTCTTTAAAAAAAGGTTCTTTCTTTGAGCAAACAGTGGAAGTCATCAGCTGGCACTGCAGCAGTGATGTAGTAAAAAGGGATGTTGAAACCTGACATGACAACCCACGATGAGAAATCAATAGCTTCGTCTGCCCACATTCTTTGAAAGGAAGAGTGAAAAGAAGGGTTTGGGAGAAGGGTGTTCATGTAGACCTTGACAGGCCGATTGTTGTCGCATTTAGATCAGATGAATACAGATGAAGGGAAGTCTGCAACCCTTGTTTTTTTACGAATTGGATCAAAAATGTACACCATAACGTTAAGGCTAAGTCTTTAGTACCAAATGACACCTTAGGATACTACTGTAGTAGGCTTGTGTAGCCATCGCGACCCAACATTAGACAGGAAATAGATGGATTGATTCTTTGTGGCCAATATGAACAATTGCAGCAACAGCAAAAAAAAAAAAAAGCAGCCATTCAATATACTGTACATGTGGGATTTTCAGTATTGTTTAAATGCCAATTTCTTGTGAATCCGTGTGGAAAATGGACCTGATCTCTGAAGGGATGTTCAGTGTTTCCACTTATACTCATCGTTAGTTGTGTTTGATGATTAAAGTGGATACCAAACTAACTGTTTCCAATAAAATACAATATACACTGATCAGCCCTAACTGCTTTTATGTTTGTGGCACATCAGTTTATTTTTTGCATAAGCCATGTTAAAATGGAGCATAAAAAAATAGCTTAAAAATCGTATCACCAGACTGTTGTTGGAGCCGATGAGCGTATGTACTGTAGATGAAACTCGCAGCCCGCTGGAGCAGGATTTAAAAACAATAACTACCAGAAACAACTCCTAAACGCTTCTCTTTTTGATGCTGCCATCTTTACTCGTTGATTTTTAAACCAACATCTTTCATAATGTCATTCATTATTCAGCTCGTGCTGTTTTGCGTGTGCCGTCGACAGATGCGTTCATTGGCCTCTTTCTTTGCTGTTTCCTAAATCTGTGGCACAAACATTTAAAATCAAAGAAAGGGCACCCAGCAGGGGTGAAGATGAGTACTTTGATGCTGTTGTTATTGTTCTTGTGTTTGACACGTGCAACATTTGGATCTCTGAAACAACCATTAACACCCAGTATATCATCTCATCAAAATGCAACAAAACATGCTGCGAACCCATGCGGTAGTATATTTTTTTCAGAAAGACATTTCATTTCATTTAGGCTAGAGAGTGCCCTGAACACTTATCTGCCTTGTTCATTCTGACCACAGTGTGTATTTACACCTTGACAATAGGATGTCTCCTGCTGTGGCCTTTACTGCACTACAGCTGTGTAACCCTAGTTGAGGCTATGTGTGCACACCTAGACACTGCTCTGAATCAAGGCATTGGCTTTCCTCAGGTTAATACTGTGGAGGAGTGTATCACAAATTCTAATGAGCCTCAAGTGCTACTGGAATGGGTAAATGTGAGAATCTTTTATCCAGACTTTGTGGCTGAATAGCTAAAAAGGGCATGTTTATTTTCTTTTCCTCTCCTCAGTATACTTGTACTACTCTCCATCTCTAGTGCATTGTCTATTGATTTTCTCCATTCGCCTCCATCTGTCAGGCTTTAATAAGACAACACATGTCGCCTTTAAAAGAAATGTATTAGAATGTTAATGGATCTCACCACAGACCTGTTTGCCTCTTTGTGCACACATGGCCTCACGTGTGTGTGTGTGTGTGTGTACTACCACATTTTCATTAGTGCAGAAGAAGACAGCATTCATCTTGATGGTTGTAAGGAGTAAAAGGGGTGGAAAACAAGGGGAATGTGGCGATGGAGGGATGAAGGGATGAGGATGAAGGGAGTGGGGGGAGGTGAAGAAGAAACCTCCTTGTGCAGAGTGGATTCATCTTCTGTCTTATTGCTCCTGCAGGGACCAATTTATCTTCATTTAGGTTTTTGGCACCTACCCCAACCCAGAGCAGTCGCCTCAAGAAAACACGTGAACTCAACATGGCTCTTTAGCCCATGTGGCCTGTGTCTAGGGTTTTACCAGTCAGCATTGTTAAAGCCTAATTATGTTGTGATGTTGCATCAAAAAAAAAAAAAATCTAAACACTTTCTCAAAATTAAATCACAAACAGTGTTTCTTGGTCCCAAATTGTATTTCCAAGCCAATTTGGGGTTATATTGAATTTCTGATTTTTTTGTAGACGCTAATTGTGTTGTTTGAGCAAGAAAAATCACAAGGAACTTATTGGTCCCAAATGTGAATTGAAAGACTTTGCAAGAATTGTAAAGCCCTGTATATGTCCTACAAAATTAACAATAATTTACAGTACCTTTCCCTGGGTGAAAGCAGCAATTCAACCATGTATTCATTGTCTTATGGTTAAATTGTGGTAGTTGGGCACAAAAACTACCCTTTTGCTTATTTTTGTTATTGGTATGGATTAAAGTTAAAGCATCCATCAGTGCATACAAAAACCAACATTTCTTAACCGGATAAACCAATTCAGCTCATTCCTTATATATTTGTCTTTTTCTGCAAGAGGTTGCTTAAGAACAACGTGTCATAATAAGCTGCTTCGTTAGAATAGTCAAGAGCATTCTCTCGCATTAGGTGGTCAGTAATTGCTTCACACACAGAGGTCAGAACATCCTTGATTTCGTTCACTGTCAGAAGTTAGGCCCATTAGATCATCTCGGCTAAGCACGTGCTATTAAGTGCACATGTCAGACCAGAGTGTCTACATGAAGGGCATGCAACATCTTAAAATAAATCAAATCCTAGATCACGGTCAGATGATCTGCTGTGTCGATCCCAAATGGAGGCAGCCAATTTTCAGACCTGTGAACCTAACTGGGTATCAGTATAAAGGTTGGGTTATTAAACATAACCCTAACCCTTTTTTTAATCAGTATTTGATGGTTGCATCCATTGTGCATCCATCTAAATGGGAAATATTATGCAAAATCTACTTTTTAATCATTTAAATCCTTATATTTGGGACTCTGGAGGCCCTATCAGCCGCCAAGTTGTGAAAAAAGATGACTCAGTCATGTTTTTGTGGTCCTCAGTCTAAGTACAGGAGATAGCAGCTGATAGCAGATACAATACGCGATGTCGACTTCCACACTCATTGGGACGTCACAAGACGCCAAATTCCTGGAATTGTTGTCTCGGGGACCTCCGCTTTGTCCGTAAAACACGTTCTATTCTTGGCTCCACAGTGCAGCACAGAGTCCTACACAAACTGCCAGCCTCAGAGGATTTATCTGTCCAGTGGATACATGTTATATATGACGGCAATTTGCTAGAGCCTGCAAATGATCACTTTTCCAAATGCTAACTGCTGTTAACTCCCAGTAGCCTCTCTGACTGATGTCATTTCCTGTCCCTTAAGTTTTGTTTTACTTTTTTTTAAGGTGGACCTAAAGAGATACTTTTAAACCGAGCGTTCTGAACAGGGCTGTTTTGGCAGGGTGATTGAACTGCTGTTGTGCTTCATCCTTATGGTATTTTGACCAAAGCATGTCACAGACGTGTTCATTAGGACACCAGGGAACTAGTTTAACTTAAAGAAATAGTGTATAATATGGTCCCCTTTAACTCATAAATCAAAGGTATCAAAAAACCGAGTTTCAAATATGATCTTCGTGTGGACATCTCACCTTAGCTGTGTCTCCTCTGGGAGTCTAAGGCTTCTGTTTCTTCATTGAGCTCGAGCTCTGACCACAACTCCCCCTCCATTCAGCAGGGTATAAATTAACATTGATTTTAGATATGATCTCGCTGCATCATCATGGCCTTGGTGGCCAAATAACTAACAGTAACCTTCACAGTAAAAGTGGGTGGGGAGTGCAACAAATAAAGGCATGAGGGAAGAGAGATGCATTATTATGTCACTGTCCCCTGACGTTTAGTCTAAGTGAACACAATGGACCAGATACAACGTCATTTGGATAACAACAATGTCAATAGTCTGTATATAGATGCATGGATTATATTTTTAGCATTAATGCCATGATAGAAAAGGTTGGACTTAAGAAATATTCCTTCAACAAAATGATAGATTTAACAACCATCAGCTTTAAAACACATATTCTGGAATAAAGTTGGCTCATATAACTAATAACAGTTATTATTCATTTTATACGGCTGTGTATCATCAGTAAAGTGATGTCATTTCCTTTGGTTTAAAAATGTATATTACTTATGTAACCATCTCATTTGAAGTTGTTAATTAAATATCGGTGTATACTTGGCACTTACGCTACAGATTTAATGTTTTTATTTCCCCCGTCCACCCCCGTTCTCGTGCCTTTGCATTTGTAAGTACCAGAATAACAGGCTGTGCGTCGTTATATATCTTCACCATATGGAGATGAGCAGTTGGACGCTCGTTAATTGTTTTCTGCTGCTTGCAGAGGAAATGGGAATGTGGTGGCAGAGTGGCTAAAGGGAGGCTGGTGAAGCAGTGGGGAACGGATGTCAGAAATCAGAGGGACCCCTGCTGCTGCCATGTCTGGATGCAGCAGTGACTGCGCAGTGAGAAGAGAGAAGGAGGGAGAGAGTGGGCAGAGTTTTCGCTCTCTCTGGCTGTGCAGGCTGGTCTCGGTGCCCCACTGACAGCACAAGATTGATGGATAGAGCTGTGTATCGCACATAGCATCAATTCTGTCCTGCTTTCTCTTTCATTCCGAGTCTCACTCCCTCATCAGTCCTCCCTTTCCCCACTTCTCCTCAACTGCTCTCCTTCCTTCCCTCCCTCCCTCTCTCTCTCTCTCTGCTCCAAGTCTCTCATGGTCCCCCCCCCCCCCCCCTCTCTCATATTAGTTTCCAAAAGGCATCTTTAATGCTGCAAGAGAGCGAGCCGTGAGGCAGCAAGAATCCAAGCTGAGCAGGATTGCTATCTCTGTGACAGCTTTTTCTGCCTGGCAGACTGTGTGTGTGTGAGCCGTGGAAAACTGGACTGGACTGTGGCGTTTCGAGGAGGAGGTGGCGGGAGAGGAGGTGCAGGGGGGAGAAGTGTGAGGCAAATTGGACAGATGGAGGACGGCAACCAGCACCTGGGACACTGCATGGTTGACATGAAGGAACTGAGTGCCAACCCTGAAGGACTGACTGCTGCTGGTGAGCTGACTGTGCTGAGTTCTCTGGCTCTCAATCTCTATCGTCTCTCCTTTATAACTCTAAAACTGAGTCTGTCAGGATGCCATTGTTTGTGCTTATTCCAGTGATTAGTTCTTTTTAATATTTTCCCTCAGTTTGCTTTTGCAGTCTCTCTAACTCACTGTGTGTGTATGTGTGTGTGTGTGTGAGAGCGTGTGTTAGAAGGGTGGAGGTACCTGCAAGCGTAAGAGAGGCAAATAAGTTGAAATGTACGACGATCAATGATCAATTAATTGAATTCACACCAGTTTAGTTGTTCTATTTGGAAACTAACGCCTCAGGCTCATAACGCTGTAATAATTGGAAAAAGTACAATAATTATAACAGAGAATAATAAAATGTACCGATGTAAGGTTTAAAATTACAATAAATTAATGACATTTGAGTCGTAATGTTAACAATTGATTTTTTACAAAAGATGCTGACTGTCTTTTTTCCAGGAGACCAATTATGTGTAATTATGTAATAAAAGTTATAAATGGTGGGTCTTACAAGGTGCTGAATTATATCAGAAATTCCGCCTAATGAGGTGATTAGTGCTGAATTTGATTTAGCAGCTCGGCACAGAACAGTGTGTAAAACAGTCTCAGTCAAAAATATAATGTCTCGAAATTAGCTCTATTTGTGTGCCTGTCTGTGCTTTGCTTTTTTATTGCTGCTGTATTCCATATGGCCTGAATCTATTGTCGCTAATGAGCACTGGCGGAGGCAAACGAGATGTCTCAGTGCCCATCACAACAGGAGAATGCTAAAGAGATTAGCCATATCTGCGATGCCTCAAAGCCTCTTCTTATACCTTTGCTTACCAAGAGCACTCACTATGCATGCACCACCACTTAGCATTTACATTGGCATGCAAGCTCAACACCATCATCTTCCCCATGGGGACAAACAAATGGGAGTGTAGAAACAGGAATGAGGGTGCAATTCATTATCTTTTTTTCCCCCCAAACTCTATAGATACATGCACACATTAGAATGCTCACCCCGCTCAACAGTTATGACCTGATTTGGAACCTCAGATATGCGCTCTTATAAAATCTTAGTCACATTTTAGATATGCCACCTGACAGGTGTGGGAGTGCAGCAGCAATGACAAACACCTCTACTTTACCTCTGTTTTGTTTCCCTAAGCATCCTGGGAGACAAAAGGAAAAGAGCAAAAGCACATAATTACCATGTTTGGCACGAAAGACAAGTTGACAACCCCACATTATCAGTCGCAAGGTGAAATAGTTTGTCTCCTCCTCCGTGACGGGAGAGAAAAGTGGGACCCAACTGGTTGCGTCTCAGTGCTTATTAAGGTGGGACTGAATTGGCATTTTACAAACACAAGGGGTAAAAAAAAAAAACGTCTTCTTTTTTTTCTTAAACTGTTCAATCATTTATTGCAGCGTCTGCATAGACGTCAGTTTTCAATAAAATTGCGTCATGTGCGATTTTTATTGCACGCTGCTTATCATCCCCAAACTAATGTGAAGCAAACTGTATGCACCCTTGTTAACTCTCCATCCCCCATGATGCAACAGTCAAAGATCTCCTCAGTTCATCCAACTGATTCACAACACTTCATTAAACGCCAGCAAGAGAACCATCTGCACCCCCCCCCCCCCTCAATCTCCCAGGGCATTAATGTGACGATAACTCACTCTCCCATTCACCACCACTTGTCCTAATGGGATGCCTGTTTTTTTTGTTGTTGTTTTTTTTTTTTTCAAACATCCATCGAGTTAGAGGTAGTGTGTTAGCCTGGCTGATGTCTGAACCTTCAGAGAGGATGTGCAGGTGTTGTGAAGGCAATTTAAACTCCAGCAAGGAGAGGAAATGAGAAGATTTGACAAAAGGAGGTGCAGGAAGAAAGACTTGCAATTAGTGTGTGGCTGTGCATCTGTGGAGAGGATGAACGCAGTTGGTGGTAGTGTTTGTATTTGGGTTGGAGGTTTTTCTTTCAAAAGACCGCCGGTTGTGTCTCTGAAATATCAAGCCCATTTTGTAAAAGTGAATTACTGATATTTCCTCAACATCCAGAGGAAATAATATTCCAAATTATAAACAGGATTTTTTTTTTTTTTTTTTTGGCATAGGTGTTTGGATGTAATATCTATTCATGACGTGGATAAGCTGTGTGTGCACTGTGTGCTTTGTGAGAGGGTTTATCAAATGGCTTGATTTTCTTATAGTCGAGATGGAAAGCATATGATGGGACCAGAGAGGCGACAGGCTGCATTTTAGAGCCTTTGCTCAATTATTTTGTGTGGAGTCAGGGATAAGCAGCAATCCCGTGTGAAATCTGTTTGCCCCTACATTACACAGTATCTACAAGATGCTCGTGAGTGGCGTTCACACTGTACTGTGGGTGAGAAAGCAGGGCTATGAGAAGGCAAGAGAGGGTTAAATGATCATCTGCGAGACGGACAATTTAAGTCCCTGTACATTAATTAACGTGGTCATTCCAGAGAAATCACCCAGTCTGCCTACATCCTTATAAATTACCCTTTCGCTCCCTACAGCATGCCTTTTCCCCACTGATACCACCCGCAGACAGGGAGGTGATAGATTGGAGGTACAGTGGGGCTGTGCTGTTATTTCTAGAGCCAGAAGAAACTGCAGCTTCCTCGGGCACACCTCATTTGCTTTGGGCCCCCTCTGGGAGTTACATCTGCATGTGCCGCCCGCATCCCTGCATGCTGCCTGCCGCCATGCTGAGCACATTACCATATTCATAATGCCAGCAGATATTGATTATAAATACCACACCTGTGCCACTTTTCTCCTCATGCTTATCCACGTGTTGGAGCTTCATGTGCTAAAGGAGACGGAATTCAAATGTACAAGTACAGATGGTTGACCTCTCCCCAGGTAACGGGTAATGAGCGCAATTAGTATTTTTTATTTATTTTGTATTTGTTTTGGCCAGCTCGATTCTCACCAAGGGTTAATGACACAAAATGCGCTCAGCGCTCAAAGACAAAACTGGAGTCACTGTGTATAACAGGTGTTCTGTCCTCAGGTTCTGCATGCATAATTAGTACATGATTTTAATAACCGGGGAAAACGTCTCACTGAACAAGCGAGCAACCTTTCCAGACTTGAACTGGAACACCGCTCAAATAATATCAAGCCAGTATTTAGGCTCAAAGATGCATAATGTTCATCCAGTACAAATTATTGTGCTAGTCCAACTAAAATCTGCACTAAAATGAATTCCTGAAAGTAAATACTACATGAATACATTTGACCAAACGCACTGACTTTGGGCTTTGACCTGAAAATGAAAAAAGCTGGTACACAAAAGAAGAAGAAAAATGTGGCGGAAAAACAAGAGCAGAGCATTTATTGACTGACAAGGAGACTTAATCTCTGTCAGCTTAAAGAATGAAACATTTTGAAATTAATGGATGGCGGAAAGATACAGAGTGTCACTCAACATCCTACTAACTAGCCACCAGCTAATGTTGTTTTTGCTCTGTGACATAACAGACCAACCAGAAAATGCCTCGTATCGATTCCCCGCTGGCGCATGTTTACTGAGAAAAAAGACAGTGGTCCAATTAAACGGCTGTGACCTGTGTATTCCTTTAACTGCGCATGGAAACGTACGGATCGTCTCGCATGAAACTTCTGTTAACACTTGACACTCTACTCACAAGTCACGCCGTAGATCGCTGTCATCTTTTGACTTCAATCATCCTTTCCTAGGTGATGTGTAAGCACAGATGGAATCCTCCAGAACTAGACTCAAGTGACAGTCCCGTGTGGTAATGCGCCATCAGAGATGGGACCCAGCATCTGGCACTGTTTCAGGCCCACCTAGTTAAAGAGTCCTTTGTTGCCAACACATAACATGTCATCCAAGCTTATTAAAGTTTCATCAGCACTCGCAAGGAAGCCGTGGTGGTGACAACATGACACATGACCCCTAAGGAATGAAATGAAAGGAATATTCAGCATGCAGACAGTTTATTTAAATGTGTAATTGGCCTATTTGTGTAACTGTATGTGTTTACTTGGCCGTGTTCTTCAGCTGTTCGTGCAACTGATTTATTCAATGAGATTTACTGTACTGTGTATGCACATCGCACACTGCACCACATTTGCATATACGCTTATTTATTCAAATGTAGCCCATCTTGATTAGAGAAGGAAACTCTGGTGATTTGAAATTTCATTCAACACATTTGCTGAATATCAAAAATGCAAAAGAAAAGAAACAGAAGGAAACACCTTTTATATATTTACTGACAGTTGATGGAAATGACCATACTGTGATATTAGACAGTGGGAGTTATCACGTGTTATGCATGTATCAGTAAAAAGTATTTGAGTGCAAAATATTCCTTTATCGGTGGAAAAATCCAAGAAGCACTTTTTACCTGTTAATTACAGGATTACTTTGATTAATTATTTGTTTTGTCTTTCCTGCCTGAAAGGTTTCCTTAATACCTTCGTTATTGATGTTTTGCTGGCAGGTCTTCACAGATGGTTCGGACCTGGTGGTTTAATCTCAGGATCAGTTGGATATGTGGGCTTTTAATGTGTTTTCTATATGTAGTTTCCTTAGTAGTGCATCATTTAGTTTTTTTAGACTATTGATTGGTCTGAGTCGTCTCTGTGAAATCATTTTATAATGAAAGGCTTTTCAGGCACTCTTCAGGCTGACTGAGACTAACCTTGACTGAGCATAAAAGCTGCCACAAATCTACAGAGATGGAAATAATTGCAAAACACAAGTAAATAATTCTAAGTCTCTGTGAAGTATTATCGCAAAATGTGTGGTGCACATACATCAGCAAGCATCGACTACCCATGGCCCATTAGTGAGGCTGATGAGCCTTAGAGAGGCCAATTGTGTCCAAGCACCCCGGCAAAAAGCCATTTCGTTGGTTAGAGAACCTCCACATGTTGGACCTTCACGCAGGTGTTTCATCTGTTCGCTGTTTGAATGGTTGAGTGATGGATGACGGACAGTGCTGGTGACAGATTATACAAGCAGTCATCTATTCGTCTATTATGGCACAACACCTCAAGGACAAACGTTTCCATGGGACTCTTTGCACATTGCAGTCACGAGTTTGCATATTGTAAAATGAACAGTCACACCTCTTTGACCTAAGCAACTCCCCTTACGCATTCCTCCAATAGACAAAGGAGTCTGCCATTTCCAGGCCGTGTTTTCACACCTCTTAATGTAGGTATCAGGGAGCTGACTCCATGCGGATGTTGTAGGAAGGTGCAAGTTGGGTCCTAATTTGAATACACAAAAGGACCTGGTATCTTGTGTTAGAAAAGGGGTGTTGGGCAGTTGCAGCTCTGAGACAAATACATTTCATTTACCATTATATCACCAAAAAGGCATTGTTGGTAGCCTGCTATAGCCGTTAAATCTCGTACGTAATTCATTGATTTTATATTAATTAAAGTTAATTTATCAAATGTCTCGCTTGGATTTCACGGAGAAACGTCCAGTTCACCAGTGTTCAAACTGTGATGTTGCATCACTTCTCTCGCCAACTGAGAATCCATGACAAACTTCCGACAGGGGCATGCAGAGAGCACACAAACACAAAACCGGCAACAGTCATGTTTAATTTGGACTTGTCATCCAGTTAATTTGTCACAGCTCAGCAGGCAACACTTGTGATTTTATAGCAGCAGAATTTGTGATACGCTGAAGATAATTATATTTTTTGCAAATGATTATTAGGGTCTGGAGAACATGGCACCATGTTATCATACTCCAGGAAGTTTTACTGAAGACATCATATTATTATTTCAGACTGGTATACGTTACCCAACCCATCTGGATTTAGACTACGATTGTCACCTCTGTGGGGCAAACGTGATTTGTTGATTATTAATTCTGAATTCTGAAAAAAAATATTTCTTTTCAGAAGCTAGTGCTGAATATTAACAATTTCCTATTTGGCTAATAAGAAGATTTTCAGCACTTTTCTTTAGAGTGTTCTCAACAAAGTATCCTTGTGTTTGTCATTGCTCACGCCTCAGCAAGCAACAATTGCAGATGTCATTCTGGGCTCTGGGAAATTGTTGTGGGATACAAGAGCTTAAGCTTTAGACTGTGGGTAATGTGTGTTGTTTGCTTTGTCTCTTCCATCGTTATGATGTTTTTCCTTTTCTTTCCTTTTATCTCCCTCTACTTTTATCTTACCTCTACCTACCCCTCTATTTTGCTTTGTCTGTCTCTCAGGTGCCATTCTAACACCCAAGTTTTCTCAAGTGGAATTCAGCCTTGGTAAGTCCTTGTGTTTATTTCTATGATTCAAAAGTATTCTTTACTTCAGAGGGAAGTACTATAAGTGCAGCCACCGCACACATTGTTGGCACCTTTGCGGGCACTTTCATTCAAGTCCTGTGGACCTGATTGTACAATTGCACACTTTTAGTAATGTCAGTTCCTTTTTTCATTGGCCCAGAAACACAGTGAAGCTTTGTGGCCTTTGAATGCTTTGTATTTATGGCTTAGGAGCCCTCTTAGATAACATTATTCCATAGGTACCACATGTTACTAAAGAGTCACATGCTTGCAGAAACAGTAATGCAGGGATCTCTCAGGATTAATGGCATATCTGTAGACATCCTTACATTTGTGGTATTATTATAATTTATATTAGACAGAAGCAGGAGGGTCCTTTTAAGCTTGTTGGATTTTATTTCTGGAAAATGTAATATTACTCAAGGCAATGTACTGAATGCTGAAATATTTCTTATCTCTGAGAGTCAAAACAGACAGCATATATATATATATTTTTTTTTACTTTTATCAAACTTCCCACTGTTAAGAGACTAAATCCGGGGGCCGGCAAAGTTTCTATGTTTCTAAGTTTCTAAATTTCATGTTGTGAGGATCATTTTATAAAGGTATCCTCCTAAGAATCACTTCATGACCTCCTGGGTGGTATCTGTGCCTGCTGTCAACAGCATCTTCTTTCATAATAGAGTAGTATTTACATTCGGATCGTACAGTACGTACAGTGAGATTTCAATGTTGACGTCTTCAGTGTCGGTGTGTGAATGTACTCCCGCTGAACCCCACACACCCTCTATGAGCTGTCAAATGCCCTGAAGGCTCACTGTAATTCTGACCTCAATGCAAAGACAATGGGACCACCAGGACTGTTAATTGCCAGGAATAAACAGACATCTGTGGTTTAAACACTTAAAAAGCGATTTAGCTGGTCAGATGGTACACTGATCCTTTACATTAATTGCCTTGGTTGAACATTTTCCCAATGTATAGCACCTCTGTATCACATTTGCTAAATCCATGTGGAGGTATTATAGTTTGTTAGATTTATTTTTCTTGTGAGAGGTGACATGATAACGGGATGTATACAGTATATATATAATGTATTATTAAGTGTTTTAAACTCATTAATAACGATAAAAAAAATATGTTTATGCTACCACGTCATTTTTATAAGCAGTAGCATAGATTGTTAAAAAAATGTAATCATAACATCATAATACTTATAATAACAACTCGCAAATGGATCTGGATCTTGTAGCCCAGGGGTCGCATGCAAGATGAGGGCAGAGAGAGAGAGAGAGGGGACAGGGAGCAAAGGCACAAACTAGGGGAGAGAAGGAACAAGATTAATGTCATGTAATAATGTCATATTCATACCCTGAGTGTGAGGGAGTAAGTGAGTGCACCGCTGGAGTTCCCCCAGAAGTCTGGGTCTATAGCAGCATAACTAAGGGATGTTTCAGGGTTTGCCTGAGCCAGCTCGAACTATAAGCTCTATCAAAAAGGAAGGTGTTACATCTAACTTTCAATACAGGAAGTTGTCCTCCAACATGCCAGTGCCCAGGCAAGCTTGAGACTGAACATATACATTCCGTCGTAGCTTGACTTTAATTTGATATACACTCTTAGAAATAAGGGTTCCAAAGGGGTCCTTCTACAAGGGCTGAGGTTCTACCTGGAACCATTTGCTTCTGAAAAACCCTTTCCAGAAGAAAGGGTTTTTCAAGGGTTCTTGGTAACCCTAATGGTTCCAGTAAGAACCATTTTGATCCAGAGAACCCTTTAAAACCCCTTTCCTGAATAAAGGGTTTTAAAAGGGTTTTTGGTGGAACGCTTCAAAAGCTAAAAAGGGTTCTCCTTTGACGACAAGCCGAAGAACCTTATATGGTTCTACTTTGCACTCATTTTCTAATGTCATGTGAATGGAGTGACTGAGAGTCATCTACAGTTGAAGAGCTCCAGTGGTCAGTGTTAGTCTCCTGAGATCACATGGGTACCTGTGGTCATGTGACATTTTTTCTTTAGTCTCCTGGGAAGAGATGACAGAACAGCATCATAAGCTGGGGGACATGGGTGTTATTGTCGATCCTGACCCCTTCCTCTGTTGAGAGATGGTTTCTCAAATTTGACATAGATGGCTTCCTTCCCTCCGCTTTCAAACCATCTGTCCTCTGTCCAAAATGTGCACTTCCATTTCCTCAGCGGGAGTCACAGTGAGCAGCACTCAGACTTTCACCCAGATATTAAATTCATGTCTTTCACCGCAAACTGCAGTAGCCTCTTCACGTAGCATCTTCAAGAAGTCCAGTTGCTACCGATTCAGTGACTTTGGATGACTAGGACCTGGAATTAGAATCGACACAGTAGCCAGTGCAATTTGTGGTGTGACTGACTTCCTGTCACTTTTGTAAATCGGCTGCAGCTGCTCCACACTCCACAGGTTTGAAAAAAAATGTATACACATTATTCTGAGTAACTGTTGTTGTTTAATTGCATGCACACGCTCATGTGTTTGTGTGTTTAAATTGTGAACACAAAGTGTCCAGCCTTTGCAAATAACGTTGCTGCTAATTAGCATTTAATTACATCATTGAAGAACAAAATTGGCATTCAGGAGATTATGGCTGTCCTTAGATGGTAATGATTAAAGGGGAGCTCTCTTTAACACATGAAGTTGTTTACTCATCACGAGGAGTGCCACTCAGCCGAGGTAAAACAGCTATTCACTGGTTTCTGAAGATCCTCAGCCAGCTCTCGGAATATTGAGAAAATGATACTGGTGTTGTTTTATCTTGGGTCAGGGTAGTGAAGGCTAATCTGCATTATGTTGACCAAAATGTAAAAACTTGCCTTTTTTTTTTCTTCAAGAAGTAAAATGAATCCTCAAAAAACTAGTGTGCTGCTGTCCAAAGCCTAAGCAAAAACTGAGATAACATTGTGTGAAGTCTTTAGTGAGGAAAGGAGGATAATGAGAGAACAAATTATCTTACTGGCAATAAATCTGCCTCCAGTCTGTAGATCACTTTGCTTTGTCTATTTACACCACTGTATTTCAACATTAGCGATAATGGGGTTTCTTCAAGAACCCTGTAGAATACAATGGTCAACTGTTTCTCAGGCTCATCCTTCTGTAAATTTGACACCTTGAAATGTATTTTTCAAACCAACCATACTTTTTTTTTCGGATTATTTGAGAGCTGGTGTTTTTTCTGTCATGACACCAATTTCTATCTTTAATGAGACAGCTCACACCAGAGTTATTATATACAGTATTATGTGACGTGGCGCTAATTGAATTTGTGAAGAAATATTGATCAATGCAATTGTTGTTATTCTAATAGCTACCACCCATCACCGTCTTTCAAAAAAGCAAACGGGTAATTATAAAGAACAATTCTAAAATGCCGATGAGGTGACAAATTGTCTAATTAGCATGTGTGAAATACTTAGCAGGCAAGAATTCAAAGTTTTTAAGATATTTTATGTCTGAAAACGTAGTAGAAAGTTTCAAAGTCATGCCGTTTTATAATAAAACCAACATTTTTATAAATGATCCAATCCTGGATTATAGTTAATGGATGATATCCACTACCTACAGTAAGAGCTCTTGGATTTACTCACAATCTTGGTACGGTCGTGGGCTGTAATCACATATGATTGACCTAGTTGTGAATTGCTCAGGAAACAGCCAATCAGAAAAGAGGGCATTTTGTATGTATACAATTTATTTGTGATTGTAACTGCAAAAAAAAAAATTAATTATATGCAATTTATACAAGCAAGCTTGAGGCTGCATTCACACATAAACAGGCAGTGTTTTACTAGTTTAATGTAATATGTCTGTCAGCAGCTTATGAATTTACATGACTCATAAGCAGCACAACAGTTGAAGGGCGTATTTATCTCAACTCGACAGCCCTTATTTTCTTGCCTTTTTCCCCAGACCCACTGGCAAACAGGTGTGCCAAATGGCGGTACATGCAAATAATGTTGTCAAACTAATTGAAGCGTTGAAATAATTATCATGATGAATAATCGTCTTCTGGAGATGAGCATATATTTGTCTCCAGTGGCAACTCCCATGACTCTCCTCTCAATTAAATGGAATTTAGATTCATTGTGCGGTCACAGAGGGCCCACTGCATTAAAACTAATTTCCAGAAAATTCATTGTGAAAGAGCTCGGCACATTCAATCATACAAAGCAAATACAGCATTGTGATTGAAGTCTCCAGCGATGGTTGGAACATTATTGCTCCAATCGCTCAATGGTTATGGTCATTGAGGAATCTGCTGTAGTATGCACTATTGTTGACTTTATTTTTACTCAAGCCAACATTTGGTCATCGTAGCAACCCTGACTCACATCAACCTCCTTCTGTTTTGGTTTGTACAAGTACACTCTAAGAAATAAGTGCTAAGTAGAACCATATACGGTTCTTCGGCTTGTCCTCATAGGGGAACCCTTTTTTGCTCCTTTTTATGAAGGTTCCACCTGGAACCCTTTTGGAGGTTTCCACCAAGAACCCTTTTAAAACCCTTTATTCAGGATAGGAGTTTTAAAGGGTTCTCTGGATCAAAATGGTTCTTACTGGAACCATTTGTGTTACCAAGAACCCTTGAAAACCCCATTTTTGGGAAAGGGTTTTTCAGCAGCAAATGGTTCCAGGTAGAACCTCAGCCCTTGTATAAGGACCCTTTTGGAACCCTTACTTCTAAGTGTGTTGTTTGTCTATGTTGATTTCTGTCTGCCTCTGCCAACCAACTATGCCTTTAGATACTAGCGCTTGTCAAAACTTGGATCAAACCACATAACAGTGCTACATGGAATTTGCTGTCCACTAACTATAGATTAGTAGAGAGTGGGTCTTAGATTTTACTCACAGCTGCTTCGCCAAGAAACCCAGGCATCACAATATATTCCCAATCTAAACCTTTCACTTGAGAAAAGTTTTAAAAGCTTGGCTTGAAACTATGACTGTTGACCAGCTATCTTTCTCCAATGGTGGCTGCTTTTAGCAAATCAATGACTGCTTTTAGATCAACCCAAAAGGACACTCTGCTGCTCACTGAACTGATGACCCATGGCTGCAAAAATCAAATTCAAGTCGTCAATACTTACCCAGAGGTTTCGGCATTGAACATCTCCCTATACATTGCCAGTGATACATTTAGGACACATTGATCTACTGCTACTGGAGTTTACTACGAACATAATGTGACGTAGTGGAATTCAGCATGTTTTCAATGCCAAACAAATAGTTGCACCCTCTGGCTATCTGACACATTGAAATAACAACGCTGTTATTTTCACATACCGTATTATATTTGCTTATTTTTCCAAAATCAGTAGTGCAAAAATATAAATTCTCTATCCTTTACCTATGGATATGATGACATAAAGAACAACAGTCAAGTTTAATTTAGGCCTGTCATTAAGTAAACAACTTACACCTAACAAACAACTGTCAAGTTTGTTATAATAATCGGTAAATATTACTTCTATGGATGGATGGATGGATGTATGATTGCAGCCATACAGTCTTTTTTATTGCCAAATTAATACATAAGGTAGATAATGCACAAATAAATACCCGCGCAAAAATGTGCAAATATATTGCTCTATATTTCAAATTGAACTGTTTCTCTTGTGTACAGGCCATTATGATAACCTCTCTCATAGGCCACAGTTTTCCTTTCCTCCCTCCATGTCAGTCTATCATTATCCTCGCTCTCACTCAGGCTTCCTTCCTTAAACTCTAAACGTCTCTCTGAGGGACCCTTTTGCCCTTTCGCACTCACCCTCCGTCTCTCTTTCCCTTTCCTGCCACCTTCTCCCATCATCATAATAGCCGTGACCTTAGCGAGTGAGACTAAGTGTTGTGTATCCCTCATGTGAGGGATGTTGCATGAAAGTCTGCTGCTGCGCGGGTTCGGCACCTTGGCTAATTTCAGTGAACAGGACGGCTGTAGTCGCGAGGTCACGAAGACAACGAGACATTGGATAGGTTTTCAACGAGGAAACGCTATAAAGCAACACACTAAAAGGCAAAACAAAGACGTGTCTCTATGGCAACCGATATGGCCTATAGCAGACCTAGGCAGCCTATAATTGCATGTATAGCACATAGTTATGTATTTATGTATAGCCGGTGTGGGTGCATGAACAGTTAAAAGGCCTTGACTAATGACCCACATATCACAGTCACACAGATTCTTATTTTATGAATATCAGTGCATGTGGCCATGCAATTTTTTTCTTTAAAACTGATGTTTTTTTGGCTGCAGATAATATTATTATCCTGTTTTAATCCTTCTCACCAGCTCGTTTTCATCCAGTCTTTACTCGCGTCCCTTGCCGTCGCCTTGTAAGAACCATTAACTTTGCAATGTTGCACTGACAAGGAAAATAATTACAATTTATTTATAATCATAAAGAGTCAGAGTGTGAGCCCGCAGTGGATATAATCCATCCTAACCCTAACCCCAGTCCTTTTCATGGCTTTAACCCTCTCTTTAGTCAGATCCTGGTCCCTAACCCTAACCTCTGACCTTTATTTTACCCTCTGCTCTGGTTACACTGGAGACGACGCTGAGGGACGTCCAAACAGCCTGATCTAAAACAGACCGGGAGTGTGGAATCAAAAGAATCACTCATTTGCTGTCCTTGTTTACTCAAGTCAGTCATTCACGATGGACACACACAATGGATTAAAGCCCATTTTAACTGGAATTAGTAACCGGAAAATGTGCAAAATCTTCGACAAATATGCTTTCATTCGAGAGGGTCATCACGCCCCAATTAATTTGTATGAATCTTTTTTTATTTTTGGACAAATTTTTATTCACATGACTTCAGTCAAAACAAGTAAACACACTCCACTGAACTGGATTTAATATTATTGAATGTTTTACATGATGTGGTTAGCTAGACTTTAGTAAGACTTTGCTTTTTTTTCTCTCTCTCTCACTGTTTTCTTCTACAGTCAAGAACCATGTAGTTTGAGAATTAAACATTTTGTTCAGTATTGAAGTGATTTAAAAACGTGTAGTGAGATAATAGTCCACCCAGCTTTATGTCGTGTAAGGGTATTGCTCAGTGGTGCATATGTGATGCATACACTCAGTGACATCATGTTTTTTTTTCTTTTATTTATTCTCTGTCATTATCTCCTTTGGGGAAAGTATAGCCGTGTATAGATCAGTGGCCCGTGATCTCAGTCATTTCTCAGTTTGCTTTGTAATGACCACGCACACGTTTTTCATGATTTACTTAATGCTCCCCTGCTGTGGCTTTATCTCTACAGCCTCTGACAGTTGAAGGGAAATTTTCGCAAAAAAAAAAGATTCAGAATGGGCTCTATAAGAAATGGATTGCACGTATTTATTCAATGAAGTTATTTCAGTGGATATACATTGACTCTATCTGAAAGCATAATTCATTAGGTGATCTGAGTCGCAGTTACATTTAACATTTAAATATAAGTACATTATAATTCAGCTTTGATGCAGTCCTTGTGAGTGTGTGAGAGGTTACCTTTCGCCACTGCGTCCAGACTCAGAATAATTGTGTCAGATCATGGATGTAGAGACAGAATTGTTGATGATTTGATAACCGATTGTCCATCCGTCCATCTTCTAACACTCTATCCTCCACATGAGGGTCGCGGGTCAATAGCGAGTCATACGATGTAGGGTTGGAGGAATGAGCAAATGCAATCAAAGGTCTTCGTCAAAAAGTATTAAAAGTAACCCAACTTACAGCGTGAGTCATGTACAATTGGGAATTTTGAATAAGAGATCAAATAGGAAAAGGCTGCCCCTTGGAAGTAAAGTAGAGGTTTGCAGTGTAGTAATTTATATCTGAATCTTTACCTTTAAAACTATTCACTGGCAACCCACCTTAAATCAGCCACTGAGATTTAGTAATACGACAGTTAGAGAGCTTTGCTAATTACATAATGTAAAACGCAGCTCTTAATTTGTGTCCAAATGGCAATTTACATCGACTCTTAGGCCCTTTTAGCAGCCTCCACAGTGCTCTCGGTGCCTCCTCTGCACTGCAGTCCTTGCTTTATGTAGTTAGAAAAGTTTGCTGTAAGGAATGACCAGCAAAGCCGTGATAACTTTGAGTGGGCTCACAATGAGCTCCCCAGTCATTTCTCCAGTACTCTCTAGTCTAGTATTGTATTCAGCCTTTCGGCACTTGTTGACCTCTTCAAACCAGTCTCTCCAGAGGAAAATTATTTCCAGCCAATATGTATCGTCTCCGATATTAACAGTATTTTCTGTATTTTGTTGAATGGGTATACAGTTCAACTTTTAACAGGACAACAATTGTGACAAATAATAGAAAAGTTTTGACATGCTCAAAGTGTTTGGCAGTGTTCCTGCATTGTTGACCTCCACCAAGGAGGTATATGTTTTCACCAGAGTTTGTTTGTCTGTCTGCTAGCAACATAATTCGAAAAGTCACGGTCGGATTTGGATGAAATTTTCAGGAAATGTCCGCCATGGGACCAGGAACAAGTGATTACATTTTGGCCGTGATCCATAGACGCTATCACTGGTTAGAACACTCGCTGTCTGACCCAGGCGCTGGCAGGGTGTATTTTGTAGGCACTGAGCTGCCTTGGTGGAGGTCTGCGCTCTCCGAGTGCTTTTCTAGTTTGAAATGTTCTGCTTTTTTCCCCTCAAGTAAATTTCTTTTTTCTTCACTCTGCTTAAATTCTCTGGCATGATCGCATTTTATCGCCACTTGCTGTTCAGTTACTTTAAAGAAGATTAAAATCAAACTCACTGTGACGGAACAGGACACAAAAAAACACAGTTTTTCTTAATTATTTATTTAAATTTCACTCACAAAGCAACAGTGTCGTTGTAAATTAAAACACTAGTAACGTGTAAACGGATCATGTGCTGGTCCAGAATGCATGAACTGCGCTGAACTGAACTGAACTTCCACTGTAACCACAGAAATTCGCCCTTTCCCTTGCTAAGGGTTGGATATGACACAGTTGTACACAGATAAAGAGGAAGTCTTACAGTAGCCAAGTGTCAAGGATAGACTCATCAGCTGTGATGACGAATCAGAGTTTCATTAAAGTGCCAGATTCCCTATAATGGAATTGTGGGATGCATACTCTGCTTGTCCACTGGAGTCAGCTAAGTCGGGTAATTCTGTCATCAGAAATGAATAAAACTTGATATCTCTCTCCCAGAGGGACTCCTGTTTGTCTGGCTGCCTTTTTAATATAATGTTCAGACAGCAATTGCATCCGTCAGTGTTCTGTACATAGATATATATTTTATTCCAGCAAACTTTGTTTTCCCAGTGAGTAACGGCGATAGTTTTCGCTCCTGGTGATGCAGCTCTTTACTTCTCTGGCTCGTGCTCTAATCTGACAGGAGATATTTTATAAAACCTCTGTTTATTTTTTTCCCGTTGCTCCCCTGCCATTGTGTTATTCATTTTAGTCACAGCTCTGTCTGATTTGTGTCACTTTGTGTCTCTTGTAAATATTCATTCTCCCTCTCATTTGTGATTTCCCCCCCCCCTCCTTGGCTCTTCTTCCCCTTGCCTTCTGTCCGTCCACTCCTCTCTCTTCCTTCCACTGGCTCTCTCCCTCTTTCCCTCTCTTTCCTCTGCTGTAGCCTGTAATGATCTGGTGGCCACAGGCAGAGACAGGAAACCCAATGCCGTGGTCCAGGTGGCTGTCATAGATCCTCACAAGCAGCATCTCGTCACTTGGGCCTGCACAGAGATAGTGGAGGTACGGCAACAAACACCATCCCGATTTCTGTCTCTCTCTGATCTCTGATGTTTGTTTTTCTTGCTGTGTCTCTGGGTCACTGGGTCTAGTTTGATGTCTTCTCCATCTCTTTCTGCCCGTTCTTTTTCCCCCCTCATCTTTTTTTCCCTCCCCAGACTGACTCACTGAACTGGAAAAGACAAAGAGCGTTAACCTTGAATCTCTCAGTACGTATAGTTTGTGGGTTTAGGGGCAGTTTTTGCATTTCTTGACCTCCTCAAGTTCTCATTTTTATTTCCCCCACTGCTCGCAACAGCTGCACAAGTGTTTAAACGGCAACAACTGCCCCTTGCTCCACTCTGGAACACCCACTTACGCACAAGTACAGTTTTCTTTCCTTGTATGAGGGCAGAGTTTCCTGACGCATTAAAAAGGAGACAGTTTTATTTTCCATCTAATGCAGTAAAGCTGAATTAGCATTACTTTTCCTTTCAAAGACTGCAACTGCTTAACCCCCCCCCCTCCTCCTCTCTTAGTCCCATCACAGAGTGTGTGTTAGGGGGAGAGAGAGCGAGAGAGACGGGCAGAGAGAGTGAGAGTGGAAACACAGGATGTGGTAGGATACTGTATGCTGATCTCAGGCAGCTCAGAGTTCCTCTGGAGTTTTGATTTCATGGCAGTAACGTTTAGGACATGGAGTAGAATCTGAAGACATGGACTGCTTTCGACTTCAGAAAAACAGGGTACGTGCACGTTCTGCGTTTGTCTGTTTGGGAACGAGAGGTCTGCAGCTGTATGATGGATGTTTATAGTCAGAGCAAGTTGTCTTTGCTATTTATCATTATCTGTCTGGGTGGTTTTAATAAACACCACTAGTATTCACACTGCATTTCACATAGAAAATGATATCATTAATGCCAATGACATTCTCACTGAGAAGTAGCACAACACTCATACTCACAATTAAGTGTGAAACCCTCTTTTGACACTCATATGTGTGTGTTCGGAGTAACAGAAGCCACTTGTCAACACAGCAGGGTTTCCACTCATGTGTGGCCGATGCATGTGTTTGTGTAATCGTGTGTGTGTGTGTGCTGCATGGGCAGCCCCGCCGTGTGTCTGCTATGAATTTGAAAACAGCCCCGACTGCCACTTGCGTTTAGCCGGTTTGTCACATTCCCGGGATGCCTCCTCCCAACAGCTGTAGCCAGATTTCCTGGACACTGACTGACGACTTGGCTGCGCGAATGCACGATTATTAGTCCCCCTCATGTGATAGGCATATTATTAGGAATCCATTACATATGATATAGGAGTTTAATTTAGAAGGAAAATGATGGAACGTAGCAGCTGCTACACAGACTTCTAAAGTCTTAACCATGAATCACAAGACAAAAGTTAGATTAAAAAAAAAAGGAAAAAGAGCCAGATGGCATTTAATGATGTTGGATCTCGTCTTTAGTACTCTTGAACAGTATTTTTATACTAATTTTGCAAAATAGCACACTGTTAGAATGAATACTTGGCCCACACACAGTAGTATTAATATAACTGTGAGACTGTGCCGAATTTCCACCATAAACAGACCCCTCTTTTATCTCTGCAGAATAACTAGTCACATGTTTCAGTGTGAATACAGTGTTCACTGTATTTTTATCTGTTCATAAAAAAAGAACCAGTGACAACTTAAGTAGAAAATCGTAATCCCACTATAATTCTCCGTAAAGTGGAATAGACCACATCTTAGAGAGATTGTACTTGAAACAAATATCTGTACTTGTACTTTTTATTTAGTGCTGAGTGAAAATAGGTTGTTTCTGTTTTCCTTATTTGGTGAAAATCATTGCTTTTGCAGTGTGTTTAGTATGACACACAGAAAACAAGCAAATGCAATGGAAAGAGGGGCATTTCCTGCCAAAACTCTCTGTGTGTTGGGAAAATCCCAATCCTTAAAACATGGGCAATGGGTCCAGGACTGGAGTGGGGGATAAAATGCCCTTTGATGTCATGCTCGTTGGGCAAATAAATCCCGGCCTGGAGCAAGTCCAAAAAGTCTAGTCTGTGTGTGTGTGTGTGTGTGTGTGTGTGTGTGTGTGTGTGTGTGTGTGTGTGTGTGTGTGTGTGTGTGTGTGTGTGTGTGTGTGTGTGTGTGTGTGTGTGTGTGTGTGTGTGTGTGTGTGTAATTATGAATGGTCAAGAGAAGGAAACAGTTCTGTGTAGCTACACAGTAGAAACTGTGTAGCTCGAATTGTCCAACTCCCCCAGCCTAATCACACACACACATACAGGCTTGTGCAGCTATCCTTGTTAGGACTCTGCACTGATTTCCTATGCTTTTGGACGGCCTTAACAAACCTTAACCATAATAAGTCAATGCCTATTTAACCTTAAAGGTGCCACATGTAAGAATGTGGCCAAAAATGGTTACTACATTCAAATTTAAAATACCAAGGTCTTTTAGGTTTCGTTTTCTGACGTAACTGGCAACCCGTGGTTGTTCGGCGGCTGAGACTCTACTGACTGCAATGATTGGTAGACGGCGGTAGGTGGCGACACATGCCAAAACATGATTTCAAAACATAAACATGATTTGCAGTCTGCAAAATATTTGTTTTAATGCAAATATTTTGGCTGTACTGTTGTTGTTGGTGAGTTCAGTTTGTTTTATGAACATTATTCCTGAGTCTCTGTGACATATTAGGAGGATTTTATGGCCAGTTGCTTTAGATTTATTACATAATGCACCTTTAACCTAATCACAATTCATGTCGTAATGCTAAAATGACTCAGAAATGAGAATCTAAAGTCTGTGGTCCCCACACAAGATTGTCAGAGTTTATTCCAGCAAAGAACCAAGAGGTAGCAAAAACAAATAAACACACACCCTCTCTAATGGCCTAAAATTGCCTATTCCATGGAGGTTTGGAACCCAAACACGAAAAGACAAGAGCGGGGAGGGGAGGGGCAGCTGCCTGGCATATGTTGACCACTTGTATGATGGATTTGCTCACTTCTCTCTGTAAATTGAGCCTGGCTTACGACCATAGCACGTCTCGGCCCCATCAGTAGCTGTGTGAAGATCCAGCCACAGCTGAGGCTGCCAAACATGCTGGTAAGTCTGAATGAGGCCTATTCAGTGTGCAAGAGAGGGAGGCGCAAGGGGTTATGTGTATGTGTGTGTGTGTGTACCTGTGTGTTTGAGTGTATAATGGCCCTGTCTGTCTTTTTTTTTTGTCAGTATACACTCCTGATATATTTCCAGATTTACACTGAGCTGAAAGTTGTGCACTGGTTCCGCTGCGTTTTAACCCCGGTGTCCTGAATAGGGACCGTGTGTTTATGATGTTGGTGCACGCAGACCGCAATGATTTATGACGGGGCGGCAAAACAGCGCTGGTATCAAGACGGGTATTACCGTGTCTCCAAGGGCTGAGACAAAAAGCAATAGACTTGTTTTATTTCTGCTCTGTCGATTTGTGAGGGCTCAGTGGGTTCGTGGTAGGGTTAGGAGGTGTGTGTTTGTGTGTGTGTGTGTGTGTAGTTTCTCCATATGTACTGTTTGTGTGCAGTCAAACACAAAATTGTCTTTTTTTGTGTGTGTGTGCAAGTACAATGCTGCTTTATGGAGAGTCCAATGCCTTGGTGCTCGGTGCTCCAAACACCTGTTATCCTAGGATTGGTTTGTATTATTGTTTCCTTGGCTACAGGCACTGATTTCATTTATTTATTTGTTATCTCTGAGAATTTCAAGGTTTGGGTTATTTGGAATTTGGAATACAGAACGACGGAGTTCATAATTCCTCCTTATCTAAGATGTCTTTGTCCTGAAAATGTGACTTACTTTGATGTAAAAAAACACACAGAAAAGCTCTGACACTTTATCTAAAATTCCTACAGATGAGGAAATGAAGTAGAGAAGAACAGACGCCTGCTGTGAGGCTGTTGGTGCTGCTGATAAAGAGGAAGCGGGAGAGAGAGCATGAGAAATGACCTCTGTTTATGTGCAATATGTCGTTAAACTACCACCAAAATGGTGAAAACGATGCGTCTCTACGTTTTACCGGAGCCCGACGCTGCCCACCGTCTCACTGCAGAGAATGCATGAATTTTACATGATAAAATCTAATATTTAAACACTAGGCGATGTTTTTTTAATCCCTCAGATTTGGTAAGATGGTTACTAACTCATTTTCCGGTGATGAAGAGATATTTTTATCACTTTACAGGGACTTAAAGGTCAGCGATCAGCCAAAAAGAGTATCACTTGTACACTGACCGTAACCCCCATTTTTGAATGTCCTAGTGGTATATGTGGGAAATATACACTCTCCCCAATATTTGAAATGTGTAGTTGTGTTGTTCTGCCTACATTTCAAAGTCAAAGTCCTTTACTGTCACTGTTATAAAAACAGCAAAAGATAAAGCTATATTGCCGTTTTTGGAAAAGTTCACCCAAGATATTTATCACGATGCTGATGTCGACTGCACATACTTTGAGAACTCAAGGGTGCGACCACGTTCACACATGACTGCCAGTCTGTCTGTACCAGTCTCATTACCTCTTCCCAGACTGTCCCCACACAGTCCCAAAGGGCTGCATTCTAGAGACGCCCATCAGAGTGGAGCAGAGGAAGAGGAAGTGCAGTGCAATCACAAAAGTGCCTTTAAGTGAGACAACAAATGGCTAAAAAAAATGTCTCGGTCATTGATGGAATTCCCCGAGCTCATAGTAGAATAAAATTCAAATTTATCTACAGAGCATCAGATCATATTGATCATTGTATATCTATTTATTTCTCTTCTTTTAAGGGGAACAAATACATCGCAAGAATATGGTTTCCCATACAAAAATATGTGTGTAAAAATATGTAAGAACTGCTCAATCTTGTCAAATCTCCAAATGGAGACCATCAGGTTGTTTTATTACTTTACAAAAAGCCACATATCTTTAAACAAGTTTCTTACTACAAAAAAATGTGAAAATGTGATCTCAACAAGTCTTCATGGAACAAGTGGTAATACTTCGTGACTGACAAAGAAAGTTTCCTTCTCTCACAGTGCTTTCTCCTTTGAAGAAAATACCTCAGAATAGGTGAAAGTGTCCTCACCTTGCAGGTGCTGCAGTGGTGTTAGAGAGGGTTTTAAATCTGAAGTAAATGCACTCTTCTTACAGTGGACATTTAACTGTGTTGTGTGATAAAGTAGTAAAGTAGTAATGGCACTTTTCCATTATACAGTTCAACACTACTCGACTCTACTCGGTTTGGTATCAGGGACATTGTTTTCCATGACTATAGTTCGTACCTATTCAGCATGGACAAAGTCAGCATAGACCCGTTTGACACTGGACACTGGAATCACTGGTTTTTAGACATTTCCTTGGTAAATGTTGAAGATTAACGGTTGTTTTCAGGATTTTTAAATGATCTACAGTTCAGTTTGATTCCTCACTCTTCCAAAGACGACGTTATCTGACCAATCAGTGGCTGATCAGATGGTCAAAATGGTTCTTATTGGAACCATTAGTGTTACCAAGAACCCTTGAAAAACCCTTTCTTCAGGAAAGGGTTTTTCAGAAGCAAATGGTTCCAGGTAGAACCTCAGCCCTTGCAGAAGAAAACCTTTGGAACCGTTATTTTTAAGAGTGTAGGGGGAAATATTATTTAATACTATGTAGCCCTTTGGTGTTTGAAAACTCAACATTGGCTGCTGGAGCTGGTTTAATCTTGTCAACATTTGTTGCTTGTGACCTGCAGTGACCTGAGACTGTAATTATGCCAGAGCTCCAGGTAGACCCACCAGGGGAACTCTATCTTCTCCTTTTTTGTGCCCAGGAGGAACAGCAGGAAAGGCAAGGGGCATGAGGGGGAGGTGGAGGTTTTGGACAGTCTGAGCCCAGCTTTTGGCTCATTTACACACTGAAGCTATCTCCCATTCTTCTTCTTCTTCTTCTTCCTCTTCTCCCTTTGGCTTTCTGCTTTTTCATGAACATTTGTGTTGCAGAATCAATGTGTATGAAGATACACACACACACACACATGCAGTGTTTCACCTCCTTTTCTGTGTTGTCTCTCTTTCTGACAGGCGAACAAAGACCCGCTATTTCTGACGGGGGTGACCTTCCCTTCAGAGTATCCTGCTAGCCCAGAGACACTAGTGAAGCTAACAGTGTATGATGCAAAGGACAAGAGCCAGGAATCGGTGAGGAAATTGTTGTTTTGCTTTGTGTGTGTGTGTGTGTTTGTGTGTAGTAATGACGAGAGATGGTGTGAAGCAGCCTTGTGCAGCACCAAGCCTTAAACTTAGCTAAGCTGTGCAAAATCCACTGTAAAATATGATTATGTTTAAATATATTCCAGAGATTTGCAGTAGCAAAATGTTACACGCTGAATTACAGCAATCAGTGCATTATAGCAGTGTCTTAGTAATCATTCATTTGAGTCCTTCTCAGACCTTTTGCCTTTAGTTTTGAAGGAATTGGGTGTGTAAGCCTTTGATGAGCATCTGTGCATGTCGTTTGGCAACGATCCTGTGGGAAAACCAGCCGGCACATCAGTGAGAATGAGAAACGGAGCCAGACAGAATCCTGAGTGGGCCGAGCCCTCTGATTCAGACATTTATAAACAGACTTAAGAAGGCTTTCAGTGTGGAAAGTTGCATGATCTTAAAGGGAGAGTCATGTACAGGTTTAGTTTAAGAGAAGAATCAGTAACAGTCTTTCTGTTTGATATGTTTATATATTAGGCACTTAATTTTATACTATACTCATATACCCCAACAGCATCGAAGCTGTGTTACAATGCAGCAGCTCAGCTGTTGGGTAAATACATTTAAAGCTCACAAAGAGTGTTCCTGTTGTACATATATGTTAGTTATGGAGGTCTACTTACATACATTAACTTGTTTTTATGGTCAAAAACCTTCTAGTTGCTGTAAATGAGCCGATAGAAATCCTCTTTTCTGACGGTGTTTCCCAGCCACGAGATTTGAGACTCAACTCTCTCACCCAGAAGACAGAGAGTCTTGTGATTGGCCAGTACCCGGAAGTGATATATTCAGCACACCTGCTCTCAGAATCGCAGCTCCCCCCTCTGGAACGGTGGATGCACTGCTACTCATTATCAAAACATTGTTTTAACAATGTTTAAAAATTGTTCCGTCACGACTCCTCGCCGCAGTCCCTTTTATGACTTTGACCCGGAGTCAGACCCAGAGTCAGAAGACACTGTCGCTCGTGAAACACCTCCACAACGGACGTTATTGTTCTTCTGCGGTTCAATGTACGCAACCGGATGTGCCCGGAGCAGGACGATCTGCTGTTCCGGAGAACCGGTGTTTACGTAACCGTTTTTTTCAGAGATCTCGCTGAGCCCAAGATTACAATAAAACACAGCATTCTCAGAAATGGCTAAACTGTTTGTTTTGAACCTCCAGGTTCTACTTAAACAAGGTAAGAACGCTAAAAAAACGGCGTTAATTGGAACTTCCGGTCTAGGTCCGCTTTAAAGGGCTGTCAGAAGCAGCAATGCCTAAATGGTGTATTGGTTTTTCCCACCTCCCAATCCAAACAAGCAGTACATTGACTCTGCATATGTACCTTATACATTACACACTTAAAAAAACGTAACTGTGCCTTTAATCAAACACGCCATTTAACCCATTTCTGAGGTGATTTTCTCTTAACAACTATGGATTTTACCGTCTAAGCAATTACAAGCTTTATAGATCAGCTTGTGTGTATTTCTTAACACGACGCTGGCGTGCAACTTTGCACATGTTACCTGCGCATGTAGAGAATTCATGTGGGACACTGAGATGATCGTCCTCAGCTCCATCAAACTCATCGGTACACTTCCTCTCATAATGGAAATTAAATACTTTAATTTGCGACTGTGCGAGGGAGCAGTCGGGTTCATGCGGTCACGTTGACAGCTTTTCATACAGAATATAAAGTACTGTCTGTACAGTGAAGCTCTTAATTACTCACACACAGTGGTGGCTGGTGCTCAAAAATTGATGAAGAGTGAAATAAAGTGTGAAAATAGAGCGTGAGGAAAAAGGACATGCTGAATGCAGCCATTTAAAAGAACCGGAGCCGTGTCCTTCTGGAGCTTGGCACACAGAAGGTTCATGTCTGTTCTTATTTAGCGTGATTTTCTACACGATTTCACTACTTTATTAAGAACATGTGGTCGATTTTGGCAAAACAAGCTGGCAAATCCCACCAAGATCAGGAAAAAGAACAACAACTTCACTTTGTATGCGAGAGTCAGACCTGTTGCATTTATCAGGAGAAGCTGACGCGTGTAGCAGTGCATGTTGTGTGTATTTGAGTGCACACACCTGCAGCGTCTCCCTCGTCGTGTTTTCCACTTTCCAGACAGGTGTTTAAACTCCTGTTCCCCATCATGGTCCACAACGTGTAGACGCTGAGACTTTGAAAATACAATAAAAGGCATAATTTACACCCCCATCCAGCCTACCCAGCTCTGGTTGTCATAACAAAAGCGGGCAGAAGACTCCAATGATTGACAGCTGGAATGTGAAGAAGCTGAATCATAAACAATACTAGTTTATGATGATGAAGGAAGGAGAAAGTCTGGAATGTTATTTTTTCTTTGCCCCAGGCCAATTTTTGATGCGGTCAATGAAAACGCAGCCTCAGGTCACCTGCTGTCCACAGGTTTGAGAAGTGACATGCACATTCAGCCAGAGTGACATTTACCTTTACTCTGATAGGTTAAAGTGTACCGAAAGTGTTTATATTCCCCATACAATCGCCACATTGCTCTCTATTGACTCGCCACCACTGCAATGTTTTACTCCTGAGAATCCTCAGGTCTTGCATGTCTTGTGTGCCATATTTTAAAGCTCACATAAAGTGGTCCTGTTGCACATATATGTTAGTTATGGAGGTTATTGTTTTTATGGTCAAAAACCTCCTCGTTGCTGTAAACGAGCCGATAGAAATCCTCTTTTCTGACGGTGTTTCCCAGCTGCGAGATTTGAGACTCAACTCTCTCAACAGGAGACTGAGTCTTGTTATTGGCCAGTACCCGGAAGTACACCCTCTCTCAGAAGCGCAGCTCCCCCCTCTGGAATGGTGGATGTACTGCTACTCATTATCAAAACATTGTTTTAACAATGTTTAAAAATAGCTTCGTCACGACTCCCCGCTGCAGTCCCTTTTATGACTTTGATCCGGAGTCAGAAGACACTGACGCTTGTGAAACACCTCCACAACGGACGTTATTCTTCTTCTGCGGTTCAATGTACGCAACCGGATGTGCCCGAAACAGGAGGATCTGCTGTTCCCGAGAACCGTATTCACGTAACCGGGTTTTTTCAGAGATCTCGGTGAGCCCGAGATTACAATAAAACACAGCGTTCTCAGCAGTGTCTGAACTGTTTGTTTTGAACCTTCAGGGCTTCGTAAAAAAGGTAATGACGCAGATACACACTAAAAAACAGCGTTAATTGGAACTTCCGGTCTAGGTCCGCTTTAAGAAGTAAAAGACTTTGTGTTTGTGCCACAAAACTCTGCACCTCCTGCAGACAGCGTCTGCCTCAGAGAAGTGAGCCTCAACGCAAGCTACCCAGTAAAATAAATGCAGGGAGAGCTGAGTTGTACCTAATACAGACGCCACCTGCTGTTATTGCATCCAGCTAGTAATGTATTCTTCCTGCTCCAGTGTACTGCCAGGCTGTGTCATGCTGTACACTGTACCTTTGTCCACTAAATGTTCACTTTATGCCTGTACCCAGTTTCAACAAATCACAGGCCTGAATGGTCAAATTGTTCGCTCATAGTTTCAAATCGATGACATATGAATCGTTACAGGTCGAGGTACAGTGTGTGCACTGTAATGACATTAAACTCTGTGTCTAAATTGAATTCAGCCGATAATAACCCCAGGTAAAATTTGAATGAGAACACCGTTCTCTATTCAGAGGTTCAGTATGTACGAGTACGTTATCCACGAGAGCTCATACAGTAAACTTCTTATCCATATTTGTGAAATCTTTATTTTGTTCTGCGTTGTGTTCCAATCACTTTACAGAACTGAACATGTAGCTAGTCGAGTTGTTGAATGTAATTTAATAATGTCAGGTAATGTGCACGAAACTATCTAGATTGGAGTGTGCAAGAACTACAGTATTGTTTGTTTGATTAAAGAAAATATATTTTCTTTAATCTTTATATGTTTTTTTAATGCAAAATATTTGCATTAAAAAAACATTTTGCAGACTGCAAATCATGTTTATGTTTTGAAATCATGTTTTGACATGTGGCGCCACCTACCACCGTCTACCAATCATTGCAGTCAGTCTCAGCTGCCGAGCAACCACCGGTTGCCAGTTACGTCAGAAAACGAAACCTAAAAGACCTTGGCATTTTGAATTTGAATGTAGTAACTGTTTTAGCCACATTCTTACATATGGAACCTTTTAAGGTCCCATATTATGCAAAATCAACTTTTTAATCATTTAAGGCCTTATAATTATTTGGGACTCTGGAGGCCCTATCAGTAGGCTCAGCGTAAAAAATCAAATTACTCACTCATGTTTTTGTGGTCCTCCTCAGTCTAAGTACAGGAGATAAAACACGAGATGGTCACAATACGTAAAATTGTTGTCTCGCGGAACTCCAATTTGTCCGAAAAAACACGCGAGAGTGCTGGTGAGGGCAATGGTATACAAAAACCAGAAGTCTGCGAAAAGTTCTATTCTTGGCTCAACAGTGCAGCACAGAGTTCTACACAAACTTCCAGCCTCAGAGGATTTATCTGTCCAGTGGATACATGTTATATATGACGGCAATGTGCCTGCTAGAGCCTGCAAATTATCACTTTTCCAAATGATAACTGCTGTTAGCTCCCAGTAGCCTCTGTGGCTGATGTCATTTCCTGTCCCTTAAGTTTTGTTTTACTTTTACTAAACCGAGCGTTCTGAACAGGGCTGTTTCGGCAGGGTGATTGAACTGCTGTGGTGCTTCATCCTTATGGTATTTTGACCAAAACGTGTCACGGACATGTTCATTAGGTAACAGGGAAACTAGTTTAACTTGGAGAAATAGGGTATAATATGACTCCTTTAAGAGTGCCACAGTGAACACAAAAGACAACACATAGCAGCTTAGGCAGGCCAAGTGCACCAGGTTGTGTCAAACAACTAACAAAATTACAACCAAATGGAAAGACCTCACCTTTCTCCTTCCGAGCTTGTACAGAAGAACCTACAGTGGCCTTCAAGTAACAAGCCAGTGATTGTTTTGTTACTGTAGAAACCTGGCACACGTCCATGGTGGACCAGTGGAAGAGAAGCTGCTGCTGCTGTATCTAAAAGGCTCATTATAAGGTTACACAAACCTGTTATTTTGAGGTGATTGCACACGAATGATAACACAGCTATGAATACATTTACATTCCTTTTCTGCTGATAGATGCACATAAATCCTCATACTGGACCTTCCATCTACAGGCAGTGGATAATATGTTTTATATGTGTTATAATCTGATAAATACATACACATGTTTACATAATGCAACTGACATTTGAATTCTCAAAGAAATGTCCCAAAGAAATTATTGCTTTTTCTGATATCCAAAAATCAGAAAACGCTGGCCGTGTGTTGTCCAGACAGTTGTTTTTAAACAGGTAAATATGGAAATGACGATGTTCATGTAAACATGAATGTCACTGTCTCACAGTTAGATGTCAGTCACAATATCACTGAATTAAGACACAATATTTCACTCCAGCTCGGCTTTTATAGATTAAGGTTGAACTGAAATACTTTTTTTAAGCAATTTAAAGTGCCCTGAAACAAAATGAATGGAACCCCCAACAGTGACCTAAGAATACTCACTTTCTTTTTCATCTTTTCATCCTGTGGCTTTTAAACATTCTCAGTCAAGTGCTGCGCTATTGTCTGTATCTCATCGAGCTGATTTACCACAGTGGAAGTGAAGTAGATGCCTCACATGGTAACTGCTAAACAGACCAGTGATTATCATTAAAGATCTCTGGTCCAGTTACGTAAACACCGGTTCTCCGGAACAGCAGATCCTCCTGCTCCGGGCACTGGTCCGGGCACATCCAGTTGCGTACATTGAACCGCAGAAGAAGAAAAACGTCCGTTGTGGAGGTGTTTCACAAGCGACAGTGTCTTCCGACTCTGGGTCTGACTCCGGGTCAAAGTCATAAAAGGGACTGCGGCGGGGAGTCGTGAAGAAGCTATTTTTAAACACTGTTAAAACAATATTTTGATAATGAGTAGCAGTGCATCCACTGTTCCAGAGGGGGGAGCTGCGCTTCTGAGAGCGGGTGTGCTGAATATGTCACTTCCTGGTACTGGCCAATCACAAGACTCTGTCTTCTGGGTGTGAGAGTTGAGTCTCAAATCTCACGGCTGGGAAACACCGCCAGAAAAGAGGGTTTCTATCGGCTCGTTTACAGCAACTAGGAGGTTTTTGACCCTTAAAACAAGTTAATGTATGTAAGTAGACCTCCATAACTAACATATTATGTGCAACAGGACCACTCTATGTGAGCTTTAAAACCACTTGTAACTCAGCTTCATCTGTCACAACACAGAATGATTGGACAAAGGCGGCAAAATCATCACTTCCAGAGAAGCTGGGCTTCCATGACAGTCATTATGCTTCTGCATGATAATTAGAGGAACTGTCTGAAAGGCGGGACCAGTTTTTGATTGACAGCGTGTTGCAGGAACACGTCAGTGGAGCCTTTTCTGCCTCAGTCCTGTGTGGATTTTGCGAGTTGAGTCTGTAGACAAATAGCTTCTCATTGTGTGTTATTTGCTCGGCGATGTAGCCCATTTTCATTTGCACATATACACCGTAAATAAAAACCCTATTATAGCGTTTCCTTTTTACATAATTATTGCGTTATCTTGCTCTAGTTTGTGGAATTTATGCAATAATTCATGTATAAACAACATGAAAGCCCCTGTTTCCAAAACCAGCAACCGCCACTGAAACATGCACACAATCACTTTGTAAAAACTGATCAAATTTGGCATTTTTATTTGATATACTGTCTATTTGCCGTAAAAGTTTTGGAGTGGAAACAAGAAGGGATGAAATTGAAACACTGCGGAGGAGGAAACTGATGGAGCGAGTTTTAGAAGACGACTGCTTTAACATTCGTAGAGGACTGGGGGAATTTCATAGTTGAATGATTTCTCTCTGCCGAGGGCTTCCCGTTTAGATATTCTAAGATGACACTGGCTGCATGGTCATGAATATTTGAGAACATGCACCGGGCTGATCGATGCGATAAGTGAGGGAGTGGAGGTGTGAAAAGGAGTATGACTGGGTTAGATATCTCTCAGGTGTAAGTGACACCACCCTCTCTCGCGCTCCCCCCAATCTCCAGTTGTCAAAGGGGCGACAGGCCAGCCTTACTTTGTCACTGATGTCTTACCTGGAACTGCACTTTGACTGAATCAGATGAATCTGATGGCACCATCATTAAATAAAAAAAGACGTACACAGTACAGGCTAAACGTAGAAGGTTCAAATTCACAGGTTCATCATAGAAGGAAGTAATCAATATCTGGCCGAACATGATATAAAGCAAAAACATATTTAGATTCTGAGTACGGATAAGAGTGCAGAAACATTTTTTTTCAGGGAGTCTCAAGTATAAAACAGCTTTTACCGTCATTGAAGATCAGAGGAGGTGGTCAGATAAATCATTTAAGGCTCATGGATTTAAACCTTATAGCTGCCATTCATTATCTTCAAAGTGTATCCTGAATCAGAGCAAGGCTCGTCTTAAAGAGGCAAAGATAAATAGACCTCGACTTAAAAGCATGTGGACGAGGCACATGTGATTATTTTGTGTGTTTGGTGCATGACACTTACGCTCACTTACCTCTGTGAAGAGGTTTGAAGACACGCGGCTAATGACAGACCTTTTGTTTGTTGTGTCAGGGCAGAGTGTTCTTGTGGTTTAAAGAAATCAGATTGCTGCCTTGCTGTAAGAAGTCTTCTCTCTAACCACAGCCTCATTTATCCCGGCTTCACTTGGTGCAGTCTGAAATGAACAAGACGTTCTCAGTATGCATTCCTGTTATTGTTATTATTATTAATGGCGAGGAATTTTGATTAGTTTCCTTGACATGCAATGACAGTGTGACAAACAAAAGGCTTTGTGAGGAAAAACAGGGAAGTGGAACATCTCCAGTCATTTCTGTGTCGGTGCCATAAAATGTATTCAGTCAATTTGCACTTTCTTTGATTCAGAAAGTGGCAGAGAAAGATGTGATCAAGGTTCCGTCTCACATAATGATTGCCTGTTTGAAACATGTGCATTCACACGCGCACAAACACAGGGGCTGAGGAAATTGTATAGAAATGATGAGAGAAGTCTCATGCATGGACAATATGAGGCATTGTTGGATTTGCAGGGGTCCCCTTGACTTTTCACTGAAGTTCAAATTTGATTTTAAAACATTTTCATGATGTTAAATTACATTACTTAATTTTCCTACACTGAGATTGAATAGGACACGGATAGGTATTTCTTTCAGGTGCCTTGTTTCACTTTTTGAGGCGTAAAGCTCTACATATAAAATATAGATTTCATTATTGACCTCCGCCAGGAGGTATACGTTTTCGCCAGAGTTTGTTTCTTTGTCTGTCTGTTTGTTAGCAACATAACTTGAAAAGTCGCGTACGGATTTGGATGAAATTTTCAGGAAATGTCCGCAATGGGACCGGGATTCACTGGTCCCAGGATTCCTATTTTGTGGGGGGCTGAGATGCCTTGGCGGAGCTCTGCGCTCTCCGAGTGCTTCTCGTTCTTACATATGAATTTACAATGACATCGTAACCTGTCATTATTTAAATAAATAGGTTGGATATTTGTTCTTTTAAGGATGAAATTGGCATTCATTAATTTCTTGGTAGAACTTAAAAGTATAAAAATCAAAAGCTGAAATCTTTGAAAATATTCAAACTCAGTAAACAAATTAAGTATTCTGCAGAAGTCCTATTTGCAGCAGCTTTAGCTTTCAGTCTTGAGATGGAGAGTTGATCCCATTCACTCTGGCCTCACGCTCCATCAAATTGGATGGGACAATACCATCTTTAATTGCCATCGTCAGGTCTCCACAGGTTTCAGTCTCGTCCTTGGCTGGGGCCACTCAGGGACGAGGACATCCGGAGACTCATTTCGGAGTCACTCCAATTTTCTTTGGCTGCATGATTCAGGGTTTTTTTTTTCCAAGCTAAAAGGTGAAACTTGTCCCCAATCTTAGGCTGCGTGCACTGCAGAGCAGCTTTTCTTCAAGGACGTATTTCTTTTCAAAGTCTTATTTCCATACATTTATAACCAGCTGTATCATCACTGGTTTGGAGTAACAGATTGTTATGAATGCAACATTCCACAAAAATATGTTACTATAAAAAACAAAAAAAGAATATGTTTATTGTCATTGTATATTGATCTCATACAACCCTACCAGTGCAGCATCTGCTTACATAGAAATAAATATAGAAAACAATATTCTGCTCATAACAGTGTTGTGTTGCTGTGATCTTATTCTGTATTTTCCTGATTTGAGGAGCGTTTGGCTGATATTAGCCACCTCTCAGGAGGCCGTTTGAGCAGCCACTGTGCCGTGGTGAATTGTCACTCCAATTATGAACTGCTGAAGTATGGAGAATCCCGCCCTCAGTTAATCCTGCCCTGTCAATAATCATGACGTGTAAAAAGCCGCGACTTGACATATTTTTGGCGCGGCCAGTTGCTTTTAGCTGGAAGAGTGTCAATGTGGTGGGAATTTTCTGTAAGTGCACGAGTTTAGTGCCAAAAAAAGAGAGAAATGGAAGCAGACAGAGAGACGGAGCAGACAGTTAGAGAGATCTTAGTAGGACAAACACCCCCCCCACACACACACACACACACAGACCCACAACCACCACACATTTTTACAAGAACCAATCTTGGTGGAGATATCCAAGAAAGGGCATGGTAGTGATTGGGCGGACAGCGGAACAGTGATAACCTACAAGAGGGAACAGTCCTCAGATAAGGACTGTCTCTGTCTCTCATGGCCACTTTGCTCCCATCACCATCATTGTGCCAATGTCAGCCAATGTCACAAGTGGTGAAGAGTACTCCTGTTCAACTAGTGGCCACTGTTTTTCTTGTTCACTTTCTCACACGGACAAACAAAAACCGTGTAATAGTAATGTTATGTTGGCTATAAAACGGCAGCATTGTTTTTGTGTGCTATTTTGACGGATCTATGTCACGAGAATGGATGCCTGTCCTGCCTTATTAAATACGTTATTCTTGTTTTATTGTCGTGAGTCATGAGCCTACCTTCACGATTATGTCATTGTGTTGTGTTATCATGGAGGAATATGAATCCTTCTGACATAAATATTTGACACCTTACTCGCAGCATAACTGTGTTTCGTCAAATAAAACATGCATTGTTTGTTTTTAACCATTATTCATTCAGGGTGGTAATATGAAAACAGTAATGTCCTCTGTTAACACCGGGCATCTATCCAGCACAACCATTATAAACTATAGTAAATAGACTGCACTTTCATAATGCTTTTCTACCCCAACTCTTCTGGGTATCGAGCTAGTATAAGCTGTCTCATGTGTGAGGCAGGAGGTGGGAGTTTGCCAGCGTGTGGGTCACTCACAGCGACATCGCCAAGCTTGAAGTCTGAGTCTTAAGAAAAGTGATAGACCAGGAACATGTTTGTGTATTGTTTGACAATCATGAGCTCCCGTCACTGACTTTGACCAAGACCAAGAACATTTAAAAAAAGAAATCAGTGGGGAATGTCATAACACTGCCACCACTGAGCCTTGTCTATGGAGGTTTTTAGGCATTTTCCAATCTGGCCTTCATATTCTTATTGCTAATAAGTGGTTTGCATCTTCTAGTGTATCCTCTGTAATTTAATAGCTGAAGTCTTCTGTGAATGGCTGATTGTCTTACCTTCACTCCTGCCCTCTGGAAGCCATTGATGATGTCACTGAGAGTTATTTTAGGGGGGTTTTCTTGACAGTTTTTGTCTGCAACTGCAGACGTTTTACTTTTGACGTTTGTTGCTCAGTACTTAACTTAATTCCTCTTCAAAACATTCCTAATAGTTGCAGTGGCTTTTGTAAATGACTCTGGTTGATTTTCCATCTTCTCTCAGCTTGAGACTTGTTTGTTTTTCTCTCATAGACAGCTCTCTTGTCTTCATGTTGAAAATAGTGGTCTCTTGTTTTCAGTATACAGAAAAACTGAAGGATTGGCCTCACCTTTCCAAGGATTTTGGAGGGAAAAATCTCGTTTTCCATACACATGTATGAGTTAAACTCATTGACAGCTGGTATATTTTTATATTATACAGTGTGTGTAGTTGAGGAAACGTTTAGTGTACAGCTACAATGTATGCCCGAATTTGTACCAGAGGAAATTGACGTATAGTTTCACTGATTATGATATGATATACTGTACACTGAAGTTCCACTTTAGCCAGTCCCAGATTCTGCCCATTCCAGCTGGTCATAAATTATGCCCATTTATGTGCATTTCATTTCACATTCAACCCAGGCAGACAACAAAGAGTGCATTTGATGGATTGCGCAATTACATCCCTGTGAACTTCTTCTTGCCTCTCTAAATCCATGAAGTGCCTTTCTTTTATCTGCACAATACCCATCAAACATCACAGGGCTTTTCGTCGGAAATAAATTCTCCATAATTTCTAACTAGTTTCCCCCCCAAGTTAAAATGACGCTACTCTGGCAGCCTTGCAAATTATTCACATGGTTATTAAGGCTCTGATTTGGTTTTAACACTGCTCCCACTACTGTTGCCAAAGGCCTCGGTATTACATGGCCCATTACAGGCAAAAGTGAGAAGATAAAACACCAAACACACTTTATATGAAAACCGGTTCACTTTGGCAGAGAGTATTTTGCTTAATAATCTTCATCTACATTAAAGGAATTGGAAAGATTAGTTAAGGCCACATGCATGGAAAATGTGTGAGTCATATTAGTGGGTTAGGTTCTGCCTGCAAATCAAGCTCATCATCTGTGGCAGCTTTTAATATTATGAATGCACAAAATATACTTTATGGCATGCCTCCAAATCCTGAATGGGATTTGCCTTTCATAAGTAATGAAATAAAGTGCTTCTTCACCATGTACTGTTCTGATAGTGTGAGATTGTCCTCAAAGCTCTGTTCTCTCTCTCTCTCTCTCTGCCCGTTCTTATTAAATAGGAAAAGCCTGTTAACTTTAGCATAAGAGCTGGAGCCAGACGAATGACGATTGAGGAGGGATACATATTAGTCCGTGACTCCAGAGAATTTAAGGTTTAAACACTGCAAAGCATTTTTTATTGACAACTGAGCAACTCACTCTGCCATGTTGGGTTAACACTCCATACGTCTCATGTGGCATCCGAAAAAAGCCCAGTGGACTGGCAGAGGCACATGTCACACTGGAGTGATGCGCTTGTAAACATGTCCAAATCCTCTCCGTCTGAAGTGTTTTCTCGCTGTAATGATATCGTTTTCATTGGCTGACAATACTTCAAACCACTGTTTACTGCGTTTAGAAAGGCACCAGATAATTACTTCATTTTTTCCCACATGGCTCACCCCCACTGTGTTGACATGTGCTTCAATAAAGTGACTCATGGTGCCAATGAATATTTACAATTGTTTGAAATTAAGTGCACTCTAGGTTTTTGTTCTGAGCGTTCATTCATGAAAACAGTTGCTGGTATAGTGCACACTCATTAAAAGCAACCATCCAAGTCTAAGCAGAGAAGCTAATTACTTATAAAAACTGCTGAGCAGATGTCTGATGCTGTTGCCACAAGGAGACGCCCTTTCCTCCCAGGGCAAAGCCGCAAATTAACACATCTGATGGTCTATTTATACACAAGCATTAAGAGGAAGCCTCACTGGAGATAGTGACTTCAGAACCAACCCATTAAATGTGTGTTTTTTTCGTTATTATTTACAGACAGTGTTGAAAAACAGATGTAACACATAATGGTATAATAAGGAATATACTGTACATACTCACAGTAGATGTGTATGGAAAACAAAAACACCATATGATATATTAAGATCCATATACACAGTGGAAAACAGTGGCGAGCAAAGAGAATAACAAAGGTAACACATCAAAGTCTTTCTACAATATGAGGGTATGTGCTTAGGATATGGCATTTTTGCTTAAGTAGATAAGAAGACTGATCCCATCCTCACATGCTTCTCCTCAACCTAAGCAGGTGGCCTAGCTAAGTTAGCATCATCGTTGTGCTTCTTTCAGCACCACAGGTGTGGAAAGCAGCGAGGAGAAAAAGAGGGGGAGGGAGGGAGAGGTGCTTTTTATATGCGTAATTTTGTTTTGTTTTAAATAGTTTTCCATGTAATCCTCATACAGGTCATTTATGATGTAAATAATTACATTTATTAGGCCTACACGGCTTAAAAGTGCACCTTTTTACCTGCAGCTGGCATTATTTCTAATCTGCAACTGGCGCGAGGATGCCAGAGGTTCATTTTGCAATTTGTGTGGCCTTTGTTTGATGTACTGAGCTTGCAGATTTGCAAAAAAATATATTTATCTATCATTTATATGGATTAGGGTTAGTTATTGGACAAATAACAAACTGAATTTGCCTTTTCATACCCAAATTTGAGGCTGTTCACTCGGCTTCAACCTCTAAAACTAACGTTTCTGTTAAGGAATACATGCTATAATTATAATGTGCTTTACTTATAATAGCATTAAAAATATCTTTGTTAAAGAGCGCCAACATACTGGTGTATTAACCATTACAGAAACATAAAGAAATATATAAATTTCAACATAGAAAAAGCTTATGCACATATGCAACATCCTGTTGTGGTGATATCCAATATAAGCTGATTTGCATACATAGTCACAGTATGTTTTGTTTGCATGCAGCTGACATGCATTTAAATGAAGTGTGCCAAATGGCCCGATCGAGCACCAGGTGACCACTTGATGTCGAGGTGTACCTTCGTCCTCCCCGTAACCTCTTTCAAACCCTCGCATGTATCATCCCACTCCAATCTCCTCAAGGTGGGATTTGTCTGGATCAATCTCATAATGCATTATTCATTTGAGAATTTAATCAAATATCTCTTTCACCAATCACCCCCAACGTAAACCTCCCCTAACCCTCCCTCACCTTTCTACCAGTCATATTGTTGATTGTTAGTGTCACCTGCAATAGCAGATTATCACCCAAATGAATTATTAGGTCACAGGTGAATTAAACGCTCGACTGGCTTTAATCTTTTTTCCCCCCTGGGAAAAGTAGATTAATGTAAGTTACTTTTTTTTTTTCTTCTAATTTCTGAGTGGTGGGTTCTCTGGGTTGTGAGAGGGGAAGTACTTGAGAAAATCCCCTTTCTGTGTCTGGCTTCCTGCAGGTTTCTGCGGTGTAATGGCTTCCTTTGAGAGAGACACTGGTGGAAAGTGCTGATACTCGTTCACTCTCACTCTGAGTATGTGTCCGTAGATGCATGTGCTAGCAGGTTTCATATGCATGCGGTTGCCAGCACGCTGTATTGTCACGCAGGGTTGGGTGCAATTAAACCCCTGTAGATGGTCAGTGGAGACAGCTGTAATACAGCATTGTATGACAGTTGAAAATGCTTTTGCTACACTCACATGTACACACAGATATCAGGGGTTAACAGATTAACAGATATTTTTTAATTAACAATTCAGTTGTATGGGACCAGTCCTTTCCTACAGTGTATGAGAAATACAGTGTTTCTTTTACTGAACTCCAGCAGTTCAACATTTTTTAAGCATATTTAAATTAGGAATATCTGGGAAATCCTCTTCTTCTCCTATATTCATACAGCTTACTTGATTTAAAGGTCCCATATTATGCAAAATCAACTTTTTAATCATTTAAATCCTTATATTTGGGACCTATCAGTCGGCAAAGTGTGAAAAAATATGACTCACTCATGTTTTTGTGGTCCTCCTCAGACTAAGTACAGGAGATAAAACATGTGATGTTGACTTACACGCTCACTGGGACGTCACAATGCGCTAAATTCCTGGAATTGTTGTCTCGCAGAGCTCCGCTTTGTCCGTAAAAGATCGCCAAGTCCGCGAAAAGTTCTATTCTTGGCTCCACAGTGCAGCACAGAGTTCTACACAAACTTCCAGCCTCAGAGGATTTATCTGTCCAGTGGATACATGTTATATATGACGGCAATGTGCCTGCTAGAGCTTGCAAATGCTCGCTTTGGTAGCCTCTGTGGCTGATGTTATTTCCTATCCCTTAAGTTTCGTTTTATTTTTTTTTTATTTTGACCAAAGCGTGTCAGAGACATGTTCATTAGGACACCAGAGACTTGCAATTTTGATTTATATTTGTCGTTGTCTCGCAGAGATGGGAGTATGTCACACATACTCCCATCTCTGCGAGACAACAACAAAAATAAATCAAAATTCAAGCCTGTACATTAGTTAAATTAACGAGGAGAGCTCAACATGCTCACAGTTACATCGCCCAAATATCATAGTGGAGGCCGATACTTCCTCAGTTGTGCAGTGTTTGTTTTTAAAGGATTGACCATGACCGTGCCAATATATATGTGCCCAAGCACAACCGTGCACAACATGTATTATTACAGCAGTCTGTCTTCTAAATTAGCTGATGAAAATAATAACAGGTTGCTTGTTTCCACCTCCCCTCACCCAGGAGGACTGAAAAGTAAAAGATTGCTGGGCAGCAGGGTTTTTATGTTTTTCTTGCCGCTTTGTGGTTCTGTTAGCGTAGATGGAATTGTGTGATAATCAGCCAACCTTGTTTTCCCCTTTGCACACCCAAAGAGGGAAGCCATTAACCATTTCAAAGAGCCATTTTCCCTCCCCAGGAAATACAATCATTGTTTCCGATCTCATATCTTTAAAAAAATGTACATGTATGTGCTGTTCATAAGTGTACATAACAACAACAACATGGAATACAGTTTCTGAAGCTTTTCAGCTGCTATTTCAAAGACACCAAGGACAAATCTAGTTTTAAATGGGCAAAACACTTACTTCAATAGGCTTTTTATTGACATTCCACATCAACGTGCAAATAATGTCAGTCAGTGAATCTAATATGGCTGTAGTGTGCCAAGGTACAAAAAGAGTTAGTGGCTGCTGAAAGTCTCCCACTCTTCCCTGCATGTATTTGTTTACTAAGTCAAGGTGGTGAAAGGAAAAAAAAAGACTGAAACTATAGCTTCTATAGAGGTTTAGCTTTATGTTATCCCACGGAAAAATGAAAGGGCAGGGAAAACTTGCTCTGGTAACTCCTACACAGCGAGAACAAGTGTGCCGCCAAAGCTTTTAAGCTCCGGTTTGTAGCTCACCTCTTGCACCGTGAGTTAGTGTGACCCACAAACCAGCTGTACGTTGTTCTAATGAAGTCAAAGATGAAAAAAGTAACATATGTAACAAAATGTGCAGGCTTTTTGTTGTTGTTAATGTAATGTAATGAGCTTCAGCTGAAAATAGGACTTTGTCAAGCAATACTATCAGACCTGACTACTGACAAAGGCCGTGTTTGTGTGCATATAGAGGCAGCGCAGGGACGGATGGAGGCAAAAAGCATTTATCCCGTCAAACTGTTAAACAACTGCGCACTAGAATTCACTTCTGAAACTTTTCATGTTGCTGTTTGCTTTCTGTCATGTTCTACTCGACGAGCGTAGTATTGATGTTGCCTCTCTCTCAACATAAAACAAATCGCTTCCCCTTGTGCAGCGCGGGGATATCACAGGGCGACGCATGATCTAAACACCACCATACACACACAAATGCAGAGAGAGTGGTGTGGAGCTGATGGACTGAAATCAGCAATGTCAGAACTCAGTCCACAAGGGTGTACATGCAACAGATATGCGTTTGTTTTTAAACCTTTCGATTTGACCGCACATGAAGTCATTGAGGAGCAGGCTGTGTGGATCTTGCAGGACATCAATCCCTGTCTCTCTGCCTGTCTAGGCTGTTAACCTCCTCTGGGTTGCACCATTGATCCCCATAATTGTCTCTAACTTTTCAAAGAGAGCCGAGACTTGGTTTGATCCGAGCTGTTTACGTTCACTGCCCCTGTAGCCCCCCGCTCTCCGAAGAAGAGAGCTATCAACCACTTCAGGCATGAGCTAGCATATTATCGTAATATTACTGTGCATACTGTGTGTGTGTGTGTGTGTTGGTGTGTCTATTCAAGCAAAACAACAAAAAAAACAGGTAGAGAGGAAGAGAGAGCAACCCAGCATAGCCTGCAGCCTAACAGGCCTGAGGGTGAGCTAGCAGCTTCTTGCTGTTACACAAAGGCAGGGAATGGCAGCCTTCATTCAACTCATAATTCCATGGGTGTGTTCAGAGACGAAAACACAAAAAGTCTGCCGTGCCCACATTACAGGTTTATTCAGCATTTTGTTTGTCAAAGAGATGATTTCCTTGATGCCAAACTCAAAAGCAAGATATTAATGTCAGAAGAACCAAGATAACAGGATGTAGAGCTCAGCAAATGATAAGAGTGTCATTTCTCCTCCCTGCGTGCATCTTCTTTCCATTGCCGCATTTGTTGGCCTCAACTTGAACCACTTAAGTGAGAGAGGATGAAAGCTGTTAACCACAGCCATGATAGCAGCTCTCAGTAAGTCGCTGATAATCACTTGCACATTATTTTTTTGCATGTTGATGTGGCTGGGACGGTCTCATCTGCTAACCAAAATAAGGGTCGGTTAAAATGCAACTCCATCAATATGGCTTTACATTTGCTGCGGCGTGATTTAAATGTAGTGCTTAAAGCGTTGGAGGGGATTTGCACAGGGCTGTGGATTCTTTGGACCTGCTACCAAGTCATGTTTACAGACTGTGAGTGAAGGGAGCCTTGATTTTTATCACCGAGTCTGCAGCGGGGTTAGCTATTAAACTTTATGAAGCAAAGCTGAGTGTGTGGGAGATAGAGGGTGGTAGTGTGTTTCCAGTATACCAAGGGCAGCCTCTGCTTGCAACAGCTCGAGTCTCTTCTTCTCTTACGTAAACAAAAGTTAGGCAAACGCACACACGGTGATCTGATTTTCTCTTTAATGCTGGAGGCTTCTGTCAGGAAAAAGTGAGGTTGCTCGATATTTACCAGGCACCAAGCCCACACAACATAGAGAGGACGACTATAACTGTAACATGGTGTTGGAGATGGCCTCTTGTTTTGGGGGCAAGCATCAACAAGCTGAAGAATGTGTGTGTGTGTGTGTGTGTGTGCAGGCATTATGGCTTGCTTCTTTTTTCTTCTTCTTCTTCTTCTCCTCGTCTCATCTGTGAGAGAGAGAATTTTATATCCTCTTGAACTTTAAAGTGTTTTGAGACAAAGAGGGATAATAACTCGTGTGCCGCTCTGCAGCATTTATCATACATGACTCTATAGATGTCTCTGTAGCTACAGCAACTGCTGAAGAAGGAGTCTTTATCAGGAGTTTCCCCCCTGGAGGAAACCACAGTCTCTGCAGTGGGCTTTGCAGTGAGTATTCACCTTATTTCAGACTGAAAAAGTCCAGCCTCCTGTGTGTGTGTGTGTGTGTGTGTGTGTGTGTTTATAGAGTCTGAGTCAGATGCAAAAAATAACTTCTTTGATCCTACAGTTTTAGCGCAGAAAATGTGCTAAAACCAATGTATATATGTGCGTTTCTGAGAAGCAGTAGATCTGTTGCATCGCATATCCTTGACTGTTTTTTGTTTTGTTTTGTTATGTTAGCCCAAATTTTAGCAGAGCATGCAGCTGCAGTTTCCCTGAATAGCTGGTGAATTAAACTACCGCATACATTTAATAGTCTAAACATCCCTAGAAATAAAAATAATTATATATATATTATACCTAATCGTACACAAGTAATGTAATGTAGCTTTTCTACATGGTGTATTTCATGATCTAGTTCCGATTTCCTTAAATCCTCATTTGTTTTCATGGTAAGTGACAGTTGTCTGGCTCTAAAGTGAGATAAGAAACTGAATTATGTGAGCGCAGACATTAATAACTCAAAGAGTTAATGCCACTTTCATGATGTTACACTCTGTAATCTTAAAACAGTTGAAAAAGATTAAAGATTTGGTTCCTTTTTTTTACATTTTTTTATTTTTTATCAAAACCAGCCCCAGAGGGCATTTTCATGTCCTGTTTCAACTTCAGGTTTGCACACACACAGACACACTAGGTGCATTTTGTGCCTTTGATTAATTTCAAAAAGTTATGCATAAAGCGGGCAAAAATAGTACAAGTGATTAATTATTACATTAAGGTGTGTGGAGAAAAAAAGAAAAAAAAAAACCTCTAGAAGAATACATCAAAGTGTTTTTTTTATCTAAATACAAATCAGTGGATTTAGATACAGGCTGTGTGTGTGTGTGCATGTGTGTGTGTGCTACACTGCCGTAGAGTAATAGATCAAGTTATACACAGCACCTTTATCCTGATATGGTTTTGCAGCACAGGTAACGCTGAACAAACGATAACATCCAAAGCAGAACATGCTGTATTGGCTTGACAACCTTTATTATGAAATGAACCCATTTTCCACCACCTGTAAACAGTGTGTGTGTGTGTGTGTGTGTGTGTGTGTGTGTGTGTGTGTGCGTGCGTGCGTGCGTGCGTGCGTGCGTGCGTGCGTGCGTGTGTGTGGAAAGAGGTGAATTAACATTTTTTGCAAAATGGAGGGACATTGTTGCAGTTGTTTGGTTGTTGTGTTCCTGCAGAGTATCGGTTATACAATGTGAGATGATAAGGAAGAAGAATCGGCTTGAGCTCAGGTCTGTGATGAGGGACTTCAAACTGTGATTTTTGCGAACTTCAAACTGCAATTAAGAACGTTGAACTGTGGAGGGCAGCATTACTCTTCTCAGTGTAAATCCTGCAGCAAATTATTATTTTTAGAAGTTAATCTCACAGCGGGCATTTATTATTCTGTTATTGATATTAAAGGTGCCATATGTAAGAATGTGGCCAAAAACGGTTACTACATTCAAATTCAAAATACCGATGTCTTTTAGGTTCCTTAGGTTTTCTGACGTAACTGGCAACCCGTGGTTGCTCGGCAGCTGAGACTCTACTGATTGCAATGATTGGTAGACGCCGGTAGGTGGCGCCACATGCCAAAACATGATTTGCAGTCTGCAAAAAAAAATTTTAATGCAAATATTTTGGCTGTACTGTTGTTGTTGGTGAGTTCAATTTGTTATATGAACATTATTCCTGAGTCTCTGTGATATATTAGGAGGATTTTATGGCCAGTTGCTTTAGATTTATTACATAATGCTCCTTTAACATGGAGTAACACTGCTTACTGATTCACATAAGGACTATGAATAATGTGTGTGTGTGTGTGTGTGTGCAGCTGCGATAGTGTGAAGTCAGGTGTTAGTGTTTGTTATAACATGTCTTAGGCTTTTCCTTTTGCAGCCAGGAGCCTCTCTCATATCCCCCGAGCTCCCCTGCTGACTGTAAGACCCAGTCAGTCTCAGCGTGCTGTTCAGTAACTCAGTTTGAATGCTCTGTCTATACATATGTCAAACATTTTGATCTTCAAAGTGAAGGACAGAGGGGGGAAAAAAGCCTGTTTTCAGTTGCTTGATTCATGTTCCGAAATAATCTTTGATCTAGAATTCTCCATGAGACTCGTTATTCAACGTACAATTATGTTCCTGTAAGATTTAAAGGAGCTATACGTAAGAAATGTAATTTGTTAAATCATGAATTGACCATATGTCGTCAGCGATTTAAGGAAACTTGAGAAAAGAATCTCTTCACTGATTACCACATTCTCCAATTTTTGAATTAGGATTGCAATAAAAAAACTTTTTAAATATTTTCACTTTTTACATGTAGCCAGTTTTAAATTAGGATGTTTTTTTTCGCACGTTATGAGTTTAGGAACAATCAATGTGACTGCTACTTGATACCCAGGTCAGAAATTCTCATAGTGAAGCCAGAAAGAGCTCTTTAACCCTTTAAGGTACGCACCAAGAAAAAAGCAAAATAATTTTTTTATTATTTTTTATTAACTTATGATAACAATAACGTGAAATTAGACCCTACAGTATTTCAGATAGAGGCCTTTACCAAACGGTTGAGACGTCTGTTCATAATAAACCTGGTTTGGATAATTCATAAAGTACAACATTTAGAACAAGTGACATTAAGTGTTAGTAAGTTCAGCTTAATGCATTTTTCAATGAGATATAGTGACTTAAAGAGTGGTCGACCAAATGGTTGAGTAGTACCTTAAAGTAGGGGCGGGGGGGGAAATCGATTCACATAGGAATCACTTCCTAAACTTCAAAAATCTATATTTTTTCTTCTTTCTTTTTTTAAAGTTTCTATTTTGAAAAACCACACAAAACACCAGTTTGTGTTATTTGTGTACAGTTTATTTTTGTAACTTGTAAGTTCTTATTTGTTTTGAATGAATAAATGTTAAAGGTGCCATATGTAAGAATGTGGCCAAAAATGGTTACTACATTCAAATTCAAAATACTGAGGTCTTTTAGGTTTCATTTTCTGACGTAAATGGCAACCCGTGGTTGCTGGGGAGCTGAGACTCTACTGACTGCAATGATTGGTAGACGGCGGTAGGTGGCGCCACATGCCAAAACATGATTTCAAAACATAAACATGATTTGCAGTCTGCAAAATATCTTTTTTAATGCATATATTTTGTCTGTACTGTTGTTGTTGGTGAGTTCAGTTTGTTATATGAACATTATTCCTGAGTCTCTGTGACATATTAGGAGGATTTTATGGCCAGTTGCTTTAGATTCATTACATAATGCACCTTTAAGTTTTGCCTTTCTGTGATCACATTATCACATTATCTTAATTAACTGTATCGTTTTGATGCCATAATTTGCCTTAACACACTATGCATTGTATCAATTTTTGAATCGAGTATCGTTTGAATCGGAATCGAATCGAATTATGAGCCACCCAAAGATTCACAACCCACTTTAAAATCCACTGTTCACACCTACAGCCTATTTCCCATCTTAAGAAAGGTTAACACCTCATCACCATGCATGACCTCCAGTGTGCTTTTTTTATACCATGTGCACTTACAACTCTAAGATGTCAGGATGAGTGCGGATGTTCATGTGTCTCATTGTGTTTGCTTGTGTACCTGCAGAGGGTGATAAGGCCCAGCGCAGCGAGTGTGTCCTTTGTTCTGCCCGGAATTACTCATCCGCTGTTTCAGCATGGGTAAATTAAACCCTGCTAAATCCACCGTTCTAGCCCAGATAGTTAAAACCCGAGCGGAGGCACATGAAGGTTTGTTCGTCATTGTCTTTGTGCCTCGAAATGTGTTTTTTTTTTTTATCCCTTCATGAACCTGAATGTGTTAAAAAAAAAAAAACATTTAGAAATAGAGCCGTGAGTGCACTAGAAATCCTCTTCTGCGACGCTCGCGCGTATTCCTGCGAGTTTTAAGTGTTTATCTGGGTTTGTTTTATGCAAACACACACACGCTCTCCACCACGCGTACTTTGCAGTGTGTGATCATGATTCGTGTTAATTCAAGCAGCTGCAGCAAGAGTTCCTTTTCCTGTTGGCCATCTGAGTCACGGGCTGCAACTGAAGTGTTTGTGACACACACTCTGTCTCTGCCTCTCTCTCTCTCTCTCTCTTTCTTCCCCTATATCCTCGCTATCTTGGTGCTCTGAGCATTAATTGTCTTCCTTTCTGTCGCTTCCCCTTCTGTGTTTCTCTGCTGTCCTCTTTCTTTCCCCCTCTCTACTTCAACTCCCGCCCATCTTGAGGCTCCCTCCCTCCCTCCCTCTCTCTCTCTCTCTCGCACACACACACACACACACACACACTGGTCTCACTTACTGTCAAACCAGCCACAGCAGCAGCAGCAGCAGCAGCAGCAACAGTGGTGCCAATAGCTCTCTCCAGCCACTTCTCAGTCACAGTGTAGGCTGCGGTGTATGTCTGTGGCTGTGTCCGTGTGTGTGTGTGCATGTGTGTTTTAAGTGTTTGCTCGATTACAGTGTGTCAGCCAGTGTTGCCTACAGCACTCGGAAGGGGGCAAACGTACATGGAGTTACTCTAACTGAGGACTGAAAAGGCAGATCTATAGGAGGACCGACCTGGCGCTCATTAAGAGGAAGAAAGAAGACATATAAGCATCTCTTTTTTTTCCTCTGTGTCACTACTTTAAGTCACTGGGTCTTGTCTCTCGGCCCCTTTTTCATGTTTGTGAAGCTCTTTTTCTCTGCTGGTTTAATCGTTTGCTGCTGCTTGGACTGTATGCAGTATAACTGTAAGTGGACTTCTCTCTCTGTGTGTGTGTGTGTTGTCATAAACTGTATGTGATCCCACTCTTTTTCATCATTTGTATGCCCGAGTGCACACATTTGTGTAAATGGCGTGTCATGACATCTCTAATGGCTTAATTAGGGCAATATGTAAAGCCCTATTTGTCAAGGAGAAGCAGCGTAGACGCCGGTGACCTCACGACTGTACTGTGCATCTTGTCATATTCATAAACGTTGCCCAGGTGCATATTCAGTCAGCGAGTGCAAGAGCTGTCAACGATGCTGTTTATATACAAAATGTCATTTGTTGGCATGGCGTCAGAATGAATGTCCTCTCCTCCAGGTATTCTCTGCAGTCAGTGTGTGTGTGTGTGTGTGAGAGTGAGAGATAGATAGGGAGAGAAGGCTACGGTTAGTGTGTGTCTGTGTGTGTCACTCTGTCACCCAAGGCATTAGGAAGGAAAAAAAAAAAAAAAATCAATAGATCTACAGCTTGAGTTGGACCGTTTACCTCTGCCAAGTGATGGGCAGCCACTGTGGCCTTCAAAGGTCCACAGACAAGCTGCCTGCAGACATTCCTTGTGCCAACTCTGCATGCCCCTGCAAAAGTGCCTTTCATTTTTGATTCATGATTCATATTTGGCTCGTGTAAAATCATCTTGCCAACAGAAAAGTGTCACTTTTTTTTTTTTTTAAACTAGTGAGGGAATATGATAGATCTAAAGTTTTCCGAAGCTTGCAACCGGGCAATAGAGCCAGTCAGAAATAAAAAAGGACAGTCGCAGCATGTGAGCAGGGAACAGAGCAAGACATAGTCATAATCAATCCTCCATGATCCTGAAGGAACATCATTTATCTTCTTCTCTAACTCCTTCTCTCCTCCTCTTGCTTCCATCGTTCTCTCATTTTCCCCTGCTAGAGCCACTTTGATCTTCTGTAAGAAGACGGTCTCTAGAGCTTCATTACTTTTAAAGCCTTCATTGTGATGGGGCCATAAAAAAGATGCTAAGGAATGGATTTTTAAGACCATTTAGCAGTCATTCTGTAGCGGCTCACGAGTAATAGCTACATAGGTAGAAAATGTTCCTCCACAGTGTGTAATGCCCTTCTGTGCCTTGTGCTGCAGGGTTATTAGGGCAAACTGGGATTGGCCATAATAATAATGACGTTCTGCAAATAAAGTGGTGCCCACGTGGTATCCTGGCTATGTTTACTTCATAATGTTTCCTTTTTAAAACTTTTTATAAACAATGTTATATATTTTTTCCACAAAATGCTTGACTGACCTTGCCTTTTGTTCACTTCCTCTTTCTTTTACTGTGTCAATGCGTATGTGTGCCTCAGTGTTGGGACAGCAGAATGAGTGTTGTGCCCCAAGCATGTAGGGTTTTGTATGAGAAAATTATTGAGAGAAAAAGGTCAGTAGACAGGATGGCCTTTACTTGTCTACAGGAGATTGCAGAAAAAATGGAGAGAAAATGGCAGTGCAGCAATAGGAAAACGGAGGAAGTGAGATTAAAGATTGTTGAAGTGAAGCCAAGTAGTCAAGCAGTAGAAAACAAAACAGAAATGGTTATTATCACTGACTTAAAACTTTAATGTGCTGTAATGAGTCATGTCTGTCAGTAACTCATAAGACGTGCAACAGTGCTGTGACCTGTGTGTCAGGGCGGCTGCTCTCATCTGTCACGTCCACTTGACCACAGCTGTCACATGACCCACCACCTCTATGACACTGTTACATGTGTTGGAGCTTTTTCAGAGCAGTTATCCACTGACTTGTTATCATCTTTTGTTTAGCACCTTAGTGTGTCACTCTGTGGAACTGATTTTAAAGGGGAATAACAGTAAATAGTGGGTTCATTTTTGTAGATCAGGGGTGTCAAACTGATTACATGCGGACCCCCAATTAATATCATGTTATAATGAAAACATGGCCTCACTGTCTTTTAAACACAGTGTGTAGCTGAGGCACATAACAGTGATATTACGATATTTGGTCATAATAATCCAACTATTAAATGTATCATATACAACATTCAATTCCATTGTTAGGGCCCGAGCCACGAATGGCAGTGGCTGAAACAGCTCCTGGTATGAATTTGAATTACAGTTGTCCACACTATTATTTATGTCATTTAAAATAAATGTCTATTTTTGATATTAATACATTAATTTTGCATCATAAATAGTATTATTAAAGGTGCCATATGTAAGAATGTGGCCAAAACGGTTACTACATTCAAATTCAAAATACCGCGGTCTTTTAGGTTGCGTTTTCTGACGTAACTGGCAACCCGTGGTTGCTCGGCAGCTAAGACTCTACTGACTGCAGTGATTGGTAGACGGCGGTAGGTGGCGCCACATGCCAAAACATGATTTCAAAACATAAACATGATTTGCAGTCTGCAAAAGATTTTTTTTAATGCAAATATTTTGTCTGTACTGTTGTTGTTGGTGAGTTCAGTTTGTTATATGAACATTATTCCTGAGTCTCTGTGACATATTAGGAGGATTTTATGGCCAGTTGCTTTAGATTTATTACATAACGCACCTTTAAGTAAGTATATGTTCTCCAGGCCGGCCCCCTCTTGACCACAATAGATGCGTATTGGCCCCCAGGTCATTTGAGTTTGAGACCCCAGTTGTAGATTTTTCATGTAGTGACTGTAGCTGGCTCAGTTAATTGAGTATTAAATTAATAGTAGAACAAATGCAACTGTTTTGTGTGTGATCTTATTAGTGATTTGTTCGTGCTCTGTTGAGTTTTGCACATGGAAGCTTGACATAAAAGCATTAGCATCCATTTACACAAAGCTGGCACAGTCCCTTTTGTTCCGTCTTCCCTCGGAGGGGAAAGCGTTTCACAGCTATCGAGAGGATAGAAGATAGAAGTGACTGGGGGCTTGATACAAATTGTCATTGTATTGTCACTTCACTGCTGTAAGGGAGAAGGACAAAGTTATTGAGCAATGATCTCACTGTCTGAAGGGAGATCGTGTCCAGATTGTGTGCATCTGCAGATTCTTTAATTAAGATCCTTTCCCCCCAGTGTGATGAAATACATGGGATCACCTTTGTGCCTGTAGTTAATTACCCGCATTTTGTTTTAGCTCGTGAGTTGAGCAGCCCGTGTCCTTGGCATAGTCTCAGCCCTCCCCTCCTCCAGCAGGTAGCATGTTGCTGATGTTACTTGCAGGTGCAGGTGTGTGTGTGTGTGTGTGTTGTATAAATGTGGATCATCTCTCTTCTTCACTGATGGGCTCGCCTCCCCCTGCCTCTTTCTGTCTGTGACCCAGTTCTGGTTTGCTGACACCTCCCCGTTCACATCATGCCTGCAGCAAACATGTTGTCAGAGCAGAGTCAGAGAGTGGAAAGAGAAGGAAAGACGGAGTCAACTAGATTTTGCCTTTTTTTGAGATGACAAGGGCAATAATTAAAGTGACACACCGGTGTCTCTCTTTCCTGTAACACCTCTCTGGTATAATCAAAATAAGATCCAGTCGTCTCTTTCTGCAACTTTTCTTATTTCGCTGTTTACAAGGTGCTGAAATATCTCACTTCTTCTCTGTCTTCTCTGTTTCTGCAGAATAACTTCCTGGGCAGCGCCACGTTTTCAATCGCCGATCTGCTGAGGGCTAAAGATGAACGACTGACCTTGAGCCTTAGGTAAGTTGGCTGCGTTTCCATCACACTCTCCTCATTCCTCGTTGTGTTCCTTCAAGTTAAATATAAGTAAAGACCGTTGTGTTCAGAGATGAGTTTTCACACGCAAGACTGACAGATATCAAACTGAGACGAACTGGGAAAAGAAACCCATCCGCTGTAGTTGCAACAGCGGTTTCAAGATTGTTGCGCGAGCTGCCAAGGTTGTTTGTATCAAGGATGCTGCGTTAGGTGAGTGGGAATATAGTTCTCTCATCTGGTTTTGGAGGAGTTTTCTGATTGATAGCAGTGAGAATAGGTGTATTTTCTGGAGAGGAGATCACATTAAAGGAAAGAAACTTGTTTTGGGGGGAAAAATAAAGGATTGGACTGAGTTCTGCAATGATTACTTATTACTTATAATAGGAAATTAGTTGGGGAAAAAAAGTTTTTGCCTTGTGGGATAAATCAGCACATCACAAACAACTGCTAAGTTGTTTTGAACAGTTTTAGTGTTTGACATGTGGCTTAGAAGTATGATTCTGCTCAGACAGTCATGAAATTGTATTATTATCTGCTAGGTTTAGTAGCAGAAGTAAACTTTAAAGCTCTTAGTGTGTCTGCTTCTCGGCTCAGTGCGGTGCACATCTTTAATTGACATTGTTTTCTGATTCGCTTCTTTTTTTTTTGTTTCACTTTAAGTTCAGCTAAAGGTGAACAGCTCTCTCACGTTGCTGCTGGTGGTATTCAGGTTAATTACAACGACTGATTTTAAAATTCACTGAAACAGGTGCATTTTAACCATTTAATGCAATGCAGATGGGGAAATATCAAGCGCCTTTTCGAGATTTTCTTTGTGAGTGGAACTGTGCAAATGAAACAACTAATCATTTCATATCAACACAACTAATCCTCCATTAATTCACACCTTTGAATATAATCTGCAAAACACGTGAAAGTATATTTTAAGTTGAATTATTTCAGTACTCGCATCACATGTTGACTGAAGGGCTGTGTTGCAGAGGCTTTAGACCAGGGACTAGATTATTATTATTATTAGTGGATCTGCTGGATCGTAGACCATCTCGCAGTCTGTGTGTGAGCTTACATGTGTGTAAATACGTACTATACCGAGACATGTATTTGTTCTCGGCTTGTTCTTTGTCTTCAAACCTCTCTGCGAGTCTGTGGATAAACCTTTTGAAATTGCCTCTGCAGGCAGACTAACATTAAATATCCATAAGGCCTTTTGGTTTTGCATGCATGTGTGTGTGTGTGTGCATGTGTGTGTGTGTGTGTGTGTGTGTGTGTGTGTGTGCGATCCACTGGTCAGGATATTCTTCTTTCACCTCTGAACTGTTGAGATGAATTTTTTTGCGTGTCCTCCCGATTGTACTGTCAGACTGAATTTCCTTTTTTCGCTTCCCACTCAGAGTTCTGTCTGGAAACATGTTGCGTTGGCACTCCTCCCTCTCTCTCTTCTCTCCCCTCCTTTTTTGTTCTCTTTTGTTATGCTTTTTCATTTCCTTTTGTTGATCCAAGGTCACCGGGTATAATTGTGTCTTGCACAATTGACTATATGAGCTGCAATGAGAATAGTTTACTCCCACCCCCCTGCCTGTGTGCGTTTTGTACTTTTCTCGTATGAGCGTGTACAGGTGTTGTGCAGGTGTTGAATTGTATTGTATTTCCCTGAAGTTGCACTGACTGCGCTGTTGTGTTCATGATTGTTTTTATTTTTTTGGGGGGAATTAGTTTGTTATTCTTGACTGATACTTAAAGTGTGGCCACATTGTGATTAAATAAGAAGAAATAGTTCCCAGCTGTTATCTTCATCAATATTACTAGTATTATTGGATCTTTGTCCCCACCTTGACACACATGTTCATCTCTTTTTTAGCAGCCACCCTTGGGTCCACACCTCTGTAAAAGGAGTTTACGGCGTCTTTTCTGCAGAATCATTGTGTATCTTTCCTCTTCTGTCTCATTAATAAAAGGACAAAAATAATTTGCGGTTTTGCTGCCTGTAAATTGTGTCGAGCTGTTGCACGATGGCGTAGTTCAAATTTGTAGGGTCACGTGTGGAAATTTAGCTTTATATTGTGTATTGAATTAGTGTTTTGTAGGTCTTTGAGGTCAGCATATACATTCTCAGACCAATTTAATCTATTTACAATAGCAGATTATCCAAGCATATGTATTTTAAAGAACCACAAATAATCACAGTCAACATATTCAATGTCCTTATAAACTCACACACAATAATAGCCTCAGGAGTGATGAGCTGTTGCTGCTCGGATGTTTTACTCGGTCTGTCAGTGATGCATGCGTAACGCATGTAGACGCGCGGAGGAGACGCTCCTGACTCGACATGTGCTGTTTGCTTGTTGGTTCATCCGGTGAGAAAACATTGCAAAGATGAGCATGTATGATTCATTCCGGACTGTTTGACCCGTGAACGAGATTATTATTCGCTGTTCAAATTAGTTCTGCTGACCAAGCATAGCTCGGGTGCTGCAAGCGCTGACACAGACAGGAGTACGACTCATTCGAGCCCTCTTAGGAACACATTGCCTTATTTCACTACAGTTTTTTTCTTAGTTCATTTGAGTGGACTTTGTCTATTGGAGGGAAAGTGGGACTACTTTGTCTCCATGAAGCAAGGATTGATTCGCTTCAGTTAATTTCATAGCCATTCTGACTTTGACTAAATTCTCTTCATATGCTCCAGGAAATTAGAGAAAGTAAAGAGGAAATTGGTGTTTGACCAGCACCTGTGTGTGTACATGGCCCCAATTTAAAATGTAAGGGAGACATATTATGCTAAATCAATGTTTTAATCATTGTAATACTTATATTTGGGACGCTGGAAGCCCTATGAGTCGGCAAAGTGTGAAAAAGATGACTCATGTTTTTGTGGTCCAGGAGATAAAACATGCAATGTTGACTTCCGCACTGATTGTGATGTCACAATGAGACAATTTAATTGTTGTCTCGCGGAACTCCGCTTTGTCCCTAAAAAAACGTGCGAGTGTAGTTGAGGGAAATAGTATCCGGAAGAGCAGTGTTCTATTCTTGGTTCCACAGTGCAGCACAGAGTTCTACACAAACGTCCAGCCTTAGAGGATTAACGTGTCCAGTGGATACATTTTATATATGACGGCCATGTGCCGGCTAGAGTCTGCAAATTATGGCTTTTCCAAATGCTAACTGCTGTTAGCTGCCGGAACCTCAGTGACGCTGACGTCGTTTCCTGTGTCTCATTTGCATTTAAAGAGACAGGCACTCAAAACCGAGCGTTCTGACAGGATGATTGAACTGCTGTGGTGCTTCATCCTTATGGTATTTTGACCAAAGCATGTCACAGACATGTTCATTAGGACACCAGGGAACTAGTTTAACTTGTAGAAATAAGGTATAATATGTCTCCTTTGATTCTGTTACACTTACACCTTAAAGCTCATTCCTTATCCTCCTAAATTCATGCTGCATTACAGCTCCCTGATCTTGTCTCTTGCCCATTTCACTTTCATGTGTTGCTGGTTAAGATGTTTGTCACGGATTGTTTTTGTTTCCTGTCAGGCACAGCGGGGTTTGATTTCTATCACCTTTTTTTTTTTGGAAAGGTTTCTGACAGTGTCATCCTGAATGAGTGGGAGTGGCAGATAATGCAGACTGGATATATCTTCAGTGCTGATGCTGAGAAATATTGTCTCTAGAAGAAACACCAGACATTCTCCAGCATTAAGTAACCCAGCATATAAAACAGAAGAAAACATTCTTCTTAATCAAACATGCTACGTAAAAGAAAAGTCATCTGAAGAGAATGGTTGAATGCATGTTTCATCTGTGCACAGTTCAGTTATCCACCTGTAAAAACTCAATTTGAGTGTCTTTGAAAATGGCTGTGTCTCAGATTATTGAAAATGGAAGCGAGTTCAATTGCTGGAAGCTGCACTGAAAGAATTTATCATTACTTGTGCTTTGACTAAGGCGGAAAAGCCTGAAGAGAAATGCACTTAAAGCTGAAGTTATCTGTAAAGTATTTTAGTTGACAGCAAGGCAGGTTTCCTGCCATGATAGCGAGGCAATGTGCAGATCTGTGCGCAGATAACGACGTGCAGCAGCCCCGCATGCATGTGTGCGCGTTTTGCGTTTTAAAGATAAGCGTGTCAGTGCTGTAGCGTTCTTTTGTTTGAGATTACACCTCTGTGAGTGCTCTGCCCTTTTTTATGGGCACTGCAGAACAAGCTGTAAACACAATGTTGACATTTTAATCACCACATAGTTGGTTTCCCCTTTTTTTGTATACGCATCCAGCATATGCAGCAGCAATGTCCCTTTGAATGGTCTTTACCAGATCCTGAGCAAAATAACAACAACAATAAGCTGACACAAACACCCCCACAGAGCTGAGAAGAACTGAGCTGTCACCATGAGTGAGCCATCGCCCCAGTAATTATTGATCAAGGATTATTGCAGCATTAACTTCATCCTATTTTGTTCCTTAAAATGAAAAATATGTCCCTGCAATCTCTTTTACATCTCATCCATACTTTGTGCTGTCACAGCCGGTGAATGGTGACCTCCATGCTGCTTTGCCCTGGTACCTGCACAGAGTTTGTCATAAATCTCTCCCTAGTTTTGTGTTATATGGACTCCTTTTGATGAATGAAGGTGCTGCTGTACTTAAGAAATGCTCCCACAGCTTTGCTGAGTAATGCCTCACACACAGCTACACTAAGACAGGCAGGTTTGTTTACAGGGAAATAAGTAACCACTATCTAACAGAGCTCTTAATTGTCTGCTGGTTGCTTTGATATCATTAGCCTCATGTTAACGGTTTTTTAATTAAAAAGAGGACATATTATGGAAAATCAACTTTATAATCATTTAAATCCTTATATTTGGGACTCTGGAGGTCCTATCAGTCGGCAAAGTGTGAAAAAAGATGACTCACTCATGTTTTTGTGGTTCTCCTCAGTCTAATTACAGGAGATAAAGCATGCGACGTTGACTTCTGCGCTCCCTGGGACGCCACAATGCGCTAAATTCCTGGAATTGTTGTCTCGCGGAGCTCCACTTTGTCCGTGAAACACGCGAGAGTGCTGGCGAGGAAGTCCACGAATTCTGCGAAAAGTTCTATTCTTGGCTCCACAGTGCAGCACAGAGTTCTACACAAACTTCCAGCCTCAGAGGATTTATCTGTCCAGTGGATGCATGTTATATATGACAGCAATGTGCCTGCTAGGGCCTGCAAATGATCACTTTTCCAAATGCTAATTGTCATTTCCTGTCCCTTAAGTTTCGTTTTACTTTTTTTTAAGGTGGATCTAAAGAGATACTACTAAACAGGGCTGTTTTGGCAGAGTGATTGAACTGCTGTGGTGCTTCATCCTTATGGTATTTTGAACAAAGCATGTCACAGACATGTTCATTAGAACACCAGGGAGCTCGGTTAACTTGTAGAAATAGGGTTTAATATGTCCCCTTTAACTGATATAGACTCTGAAAGCTGACCTGTTCATGTTGTATCAGCTGGGAACCTCATGTGGTGGATAAAGAATGAAGACTCTGATAGCCATGTAAATATGAATCATATAAAGAGCAGATTTTCTTTGGTTTATTCATTAAATGGCATTTGTTCTGCATTTCATTTTAAAGTCAAGTGAGAAATTGTTTATGCCTTCTCTCTGCGACCTCTGGGCATTTATGAATAGTTTGCGAGGGGTTGTACCTGTTTCTGTCTGAAGTACAGATAAATCTAAATCCTAAATCTATCATGTCTTAAAGGAATGTTTTAAGGAAGTCCAGCAACTAGCAACTTCTTCCGCGTGCTGCAGAGGCTGCAGGGAGGTCTGTCAATAATGTACACACATGAGAAAGGAATGTTGTCTTTAAAAAAGGAAAAATGGCAAAGCTGCTGCCACTTACAAATATAGAATATATATTGTCCTTGTTTGTCAGCTTGCTGCCACACTCGTAGTGTTTTCACTGTGCTATTCCAGGCCTTGCTTTGTCCCCTGCACTCATTCTTCTGCACTCTCACACTGTAGTTCCCCATTCCTCCTCTTGTTATCTCTTAAACTTTATACACTCAGTGGGAGAGCCACTATACGACTCACTTCCACGGCACAGTCTGATATTTGACAGTCTTGTGTTGATTTGAGCGTGGGGACCACATGCACGTGGATGTGCGTCACACATTATGCCACATGTGGCTGTACTGCAAGGCTAAATAATCACAGAGCTGTGCCTCTGGTGCCTGGTTTCATGGTTTATTTATCCTTTCCTATGGGTTAGAGGCTCACTTTACTGTCCCACCTGTAAAAGTTTAGCTGGCCATCATCATAACACTGTTACGCCACCCCAGAGCCTGCACTATTGCCCCGTTTCTCCTAGTTATCTACTTAGAGACATTTCTCCTTTACACTGATTTTTATGGGAGCCTGACCTGAAAGCTTTTAGATCAAAGATGTGCGTGTGTGTGCATGTGTGTGTGTGTGTGTGTGTGTGTGTGTGCCTTGGTCAGGGTTTAGCTTTGATTGGGTCATCATTAGATTGAGAATATGGTCAGGGTGGTGGTTCATCAAGTGGTTAACATGGCATCTATGTAATGTATACAAAAACAGCATCATTAGGAAAAGCTATCATCCATTTTTATTGGATTTTTTAAAGGCGCCATATGTAAGAATGTGGCCAAAAACAGTTACTACACTCAATTTGAAATACCGAGGTCTTTTAGGTTTTGTTTTCTCTGCCATTGTATCTCAGACGTAACTGGCAACTACAGGGTCTCTGCAGGTTTCAACAAGTAAAATTTAAGACTTTTTAAACTTTTTAAAGACCATAATGAATACAATTTAAGACCAAATAAATGTTGTACTGCCAAATAAGTACAAAAGACATGAAGTAAAATTGGAGACCACAAATCATTGAACTTGCACTTACCCATCTTATGCAAGCAATTTCGGCTTAGCTGTGGACTTTCGTTAAGTTCTCTAAAGACCTTTCAAAGTTGTATTTAAGACCTTTTATGAAATTTTATGAGATTTTAGATATCATTTTCGACATTTTAAGGCTTTAAATTCAAATTATTGGATTTAACACTTTTTGAGACCCCGCGGATACCCTGCAACCAGTGGTTGCTCTACTGACTGCAATGATTGGTAGATAGCGGTAGGTGGCGCCACATGCCAAAACATGATTTCAAGACATAAACAGTAGTCTGCAAATTTTTTGTCTGTACTGTTGTTGTTGGTGAGTTCAGTTTGTTATATGAACATTATTCCTGTGTCTCTGTGACATATTAGGAGGATTTTATGGCCAGTTGCTTTAGATTTATTACATAATGCACCTTTAAACTCACTAAATACTCTCATTGTTTGATATTGAAGCTGAAATAGTTATCCTGTTGGCTTAAACCTGTCATTACGATGGTCTAACTAATTGCACACATTCTCAGAGGTTACCAGGACACAGTTTTTCTAAAAGGCAGGACGAGTCGATTTTACAACACAGAGGAACTGCATTTTTCCGTGTCTAAAACAATGAAGACAACACCTCACCAGCTCTCAGTTACCCTTGTCCTTACTGGCCTCTCACTCCTGCTGTGGCCACCTGAGTCACAAGTGCTGGCACACTCACACATAGTTATTATCTTCTCACATCATTATGTCACATTCATTCATACATTCATCCATCCTCTATCACTTCATCCTGCCAATCCTAGCTGGCATAGAGCGAAAAAGGCGCGGCACATCCTGGACAGGTCGCCGCTCCATCGCAGGACCAAATTGAGACAAACAACCATCCACTCTCACGCTCACAGCTATGGTCAATTTAGAGTGTCCAATTTGCCTAATCCTTAAATCTGCATGTCTTTGGACTGTGGGAGGAGAACACCCACGCACACACGGGGGAGAACATGCCCCCTTCATTATGTCACATTCATATTTATTTTCAAACGCCAAGCTCCGTCGAGTCTGTTGATGCTCGAACCCTTATGACACATTTTTGATTTTGTCGATCAGCCCCAACCGTGACATAGAAATATGCATTCATCAACCACCTGAGCTGATCAGACCCCTCTTCTGCTTTCACACACGAGAGAGTGCCACGTCATGCGTGCAGACTCACAGGCGCTTCCTTCAGACTTCAACGGAGAACTTTTTTTAGAATAATATAGCTTTGTATAATCTTGACTGACACTTTTCGAGACCACTGTCACATTGTCGACTTCTGCCACTTGTTATTAACTGGGAAGCTGTTGTCTTTTATAAACCTGGCCTCGTCAGCTTTTCCAGTTTGTCTCCTTTTTTCTTGCATTAGTTGCCAGCATTGCGGCTCGAACAATTGAGCCAAATCCTGCAGCCAACAAAAATGATAGTTTATTGTTCACAACAAATGAAATTGAATTGACATTCATTGTGACAACACGATGATGCCATGATTATTGTTCATGTTGTACAATGATCATATATGTGTGTTCATTGGCTCTTTATCTCACAGGGAAATTCATGATACCTGTATTTGTAGTTTGTGCCTGCATGTACTCCATATGTAAAGCAGTATCACTAATTGCACTACTCAGAGGAATGATTTTGTCTCCCTTGTGGCAAACACACGTCACCATTTTTCACTGTGAAGTCATTAACTGCTAATTTTCTTGAGGAAAAATAAGGATGATAATTATTAAACATATGAACGCCTTTATTTATGGTGCCTTTAATCGTTTATCGGTGTAGCAGTGAAAAGAGGAACATATGCACTGAGGCAGTGGTGCTGGGGAAAGTTAAATGGACACAGCAGTTGAGCTCATGGTTGTTGGGCAATGTTTTATCTGTAGTTTGCACATGGAGGGCAATTTTCGGAAGAGTGTGTGTGTGTGTGTGTGTGTGAGAGAGTCAAATAATTGCATTCATTGCAAGTGGAACGACCTTACATTTGCATTACCGTGCATGCGCTGAAGCACACACACAACATGCCTACGCCGTGCAGTAAAACCGCACGCTGCAATTCACATGCACATCGGCACAGCGGTACTCTGTGTAAAAGAGTGAAGATCCACTTTCAGCTGAGCTGAAATAAATGTACACATGGCCTCCTCATTTTCATCCCTCAATACTAAAAATGTTTCCCTTTTTTTCCGCACATCTCTTCTGCATAATCTGTAAGATCCCCTTAGGCATAAAGGCTCATGGGCAGAATGTGAAAATAATGAATTTAGCAAATGCTGCGCCACGGCATCAAAATGCAACTTAGACAGAAAAACTGAAGGAGAAAAAGAATATATTCCTTTGACAGGCTGTCACAATTACCAGCCGTGAATATCTGCTATAACAATAGACTGAGCAGAAACATCAGCATAAATAAAAGCATTGATATGGAGGAAAGGCGATGGTGCTCTGGTGAGTGCAGGTCAATCATTCATCAGACTCTGTCTATATATCATGTCTTTGCAACAAAACACATTTAGGTCTAAAAGATGAGAAAATGGGATGTAGTGGTTGACACCAAAGATGGAGGAGAGAGATATAATAAATCTGGCCTGACGTGATGCTGAGGCATGCTAGAGGCCATAGCTCATCATACCAAATCCTTGTCCAAATAATGAGAGGATGGTAATGGGGACATAATCGAGCCAGGGAGACACACACCACACACAGAGAGAGAGAGAGCGAGAAATCATTTCTCACAGGTTTGTATTTGTTTGTTTGTTGCCGTTCTCATTTTTTTGGCTCTCAAATTGAGTTGTGGTTTTCCATCACTGACGCTGGGCCAATGTACCAGAGCAATGCAATCTCCCCTTTTGCTCCAACTCCAATATACTTACTGTATGTGACATGTGCAGCAGAGAAGGTGAGGGTCGTGCATAATATTCTGTGTCTGAATTGAAATGCAATGCAGTAGAAAGTCTAAATATTAAAACGTTTGTATTTCTTGTGCAGCGCGTTAGAAAATAAAGATGCCAGATATTATTATTATTATAAGTAACCTTATTAATTAGGAGCTGTAGACAGAGGGGTATGTTTTTGTAAAAATAGACCTTGTTTCAGTAAATTTCACACACATACACATTCAGAAACGTCATGTCATATCTGCTTGTCCTTCTGTGTGTGCGTGAGACCAATATTTCTTCAGTGGCAGAGCAAGGCGTCTTTCACTTGAAGGTTGTGGGTTCGATTCCTGGTTTAGCTCATATTGATGTGACCTTGGGCAAGACACTTAACCCCACGTTGCTTCATGAAATATGAGTGATAGAAAATGTGCTGCACATAGATGCGCTGTGAATGGCAAAAACTGTCGCGTAAAGCAGCATCGAGTGGTCATCATTACTCGAAAAGTTCCGTATAAATACAAACCATGTAATTACCGTTCGTAGTGACCTTGACGACCAAGTTTCTGCTTAAAGTACGGAATGTTTCACCAGGTGCAAATTTTCTCTTGTGTGTGTGTGATAGAGAGAGAGAGCGTCGCTGAAAAGGACCAGGTTTGTTTCAAGGACTTAAATGCAGGTGTGGGAAGAGGGGGAGAAATGCATGTAATTAAGTTACGTTTCCTGGTCTCTTAGGAACTTTTAAGGGTGATAATAATGTCTTTTTAAACAAAGTTTAAAAGAGTGAGGGAGATGTCAGTCTGCAGTTTAATCAGCCAAACACATTCACATCACTTGTGGCTAAGATAAGATAAGATAGTCCTTAATTAGTCCCGCAATGGGGAAATGTAACAACTGTGCAAGGCCCACTAAGTTTCATGGTTTGTAATAGCATCATGTTAATCACATGATTTTACAAGTAGCAGTTTTGTACAAGATTCAAATTTGTGCATGAGGTTCAGGACATCTTATCAGCTCATGCACTAACAGAGCTTTATTGCCCTTATTATAAATGTGGAACACTTTAAATTACCTCCAATATCAACAAGGCAATCAGAGATGGCAGACTTCACCCCAACAAGCCTCTGGCGGCCTCTGTTGTGCAAGTGCGGAAGCACAAACAGACGGACACTAAAAACAATACTTCACTCCCACTCCGTTCCGTTATGAACCAAGTTGAGAGGACTTGTGTTGGCAAGCTGGATTTGCTGTTTTTGTTTTGATTCGGCCAAATCTCCAGAGCAACCAGCTCCTTGTTGTTTCGGAGCATCTCGGCAAACAAGAATGACTTTGCATCTATTCTAGGTTTGTTTGTTTGTCCAATCGCGCATGCTGCATATCCAATGTGACATGTATCGCCCATTAGCATAACAAGAAGCCGATATCGACTCAAAATGTTGACACTGTTTGGAGTAAACTGTGAGTCAGGATGTGCTGCTCGCATGCATTTCTCTTATTTTGTTCAACTGCATTTACATAAATGGTCAGTTGGGTCTGGTCCTTCAATGTGTGTGAGAGAGAGAGAGCAAAAGAGGTTGTGATGTGTGCATAAATGTGTTGTTTCAGATGTTGCTGCTGTGGACGTCCACACTCGCACAACACCCCGTCCACACAGGGGTTTGTGGATGTGTTGCCAAATCCTCCATTAAATAGCCGTCTCATGTTTTAGTAATTAGGACTTGCTGTGTCCGTGTTGCAAAGTCCAAACTGAACCGGCTACCTTCATTTTAGGTCAAGGTCAAATATTTACTGCACCACGAATGTGTGTCTGGGCGAGACTTTGGAGAGGAAGTGAGGGGAAGAAGAGGTTTAACTACAGTAAAGGGAAATAAAAAGGATATACCTTGCCTGAGGATGTGACTATTTCATTTCATCTAAAAGGAGGAGAGAAGGAAGCACAGAGTTTCTTCCATAAATTCACTATTCCTCTTCTTGCACAAAGGTCACATTCCTGTGCTGTCCCATGTTAGTCTTTTTCAGGGAGATGTGCTGTAGCTTTACATATTTCCAGTCCCTTTTAACACCCTGAGAGGCAGCGTTTGCGGAATGATAACGAACTGCCTTGTCTATACCAATGACCTACATCAACACAGCCTTGAATCTTGAGCTGCCTCACATTACCTGATTTCAAAGGAGTGTTTTGATGGTGCTCGACCTTTCTTACTCTTTCTGAAAGTGACTTTGGATTTTTGTGGGGGTGATGAAGCCTTAAAGCCACGGTATACTTCTCTAGCTGCGTAATGCGTTATCCGACTGCGTTCATAGTTCTCCGTCGTGGTGCCGGATACGCACTGCAATTTCCCGCCCGATCAGTAGGGGTCGCTACCAAGGTTGTTGTCAGAGAGAGAAAGACTGCAGTTGTTGTTGCAGCGGAATAACATTGAAAACAGTGGCCCTTTCTCATCCTGAAATAAATATTTTTCTGTCCCAGGATGCAGTTTTAAGATAATTTGAGGCAAGAAATTAGCCATTTAGAGTCTAAACATGTGCTGTGTGTATTAAGATATGGCGTATTTATAGTTTGGCAGCAACGTTGTCGACGTTGTCGCCGATGATCAGCTCCGCCTCTGTGGATGCTCGGTGCGCACTGTGGCCGGCACAGAGCAGTGTTATCTCGGCCTGTCCTGAGGACCAATCGCAGCCCTTGCCATCTCCGTTGTCCCTTGATGGAGTGACGGACACTTAAAAAATATTTTGTGCAAGACGACGGAGAGGCTCTCCGGCGACGTAGAGGAGTCTCCGTAACCTACGTAGAGCACTTTACGCAGGAGTATACTGTGGCCTTCAGACCACACAAGGGCAACATTACGGCTCCAGGGCAAAATGGGTCCTGATATATTCCTCGAAGGAATACAAAACGGCTGCTACTGATGGCACATATCAACTGGATCACTTACTAATTACATTGGATGTATTAAGATTGGACAATGGTAAATATGTAAGAGCCCCATAGTGGATCTGCAGCTTGTAACTTATGGTGATTTCGTTGTTGTTGACGTCCGCCAGGAGGTATATGTTTTCGCCGGAGTTTGTTTGTCTGTTAGCAACATAACTCGAAAAGTCGCGGACGGATTTGGGACCAGGATTTGGGACCAGGAACAGGTGCAGTGATTGAATTTTGGGCTTGATCCGTAGACGCTATCACTATTTTTATGCCTATTTTGTGGGGGGCTGAGCTGCCTTGGCAGAGGTCTACGCTCTCCGAATGCTTCTTGTTTATGTTGTTTTTTTATTCTGCCTCTGTTTGGTTTTCATTAACAGAAACAGTGTTATGTTACTTGTACGTCGTGACACAGGTTTATCGAAAAGTTTTGATGAAACACAGCTTGGCTTTTATTTGAAAATGTTAAAATGTCTCTGTGAGTTGCGACAAAAAAAAAAAAAAACGACAGTGTTAAATAACTGTCCACCACTACTGCATATTTTGCAGCACACATTGTTTCATGGAGCTATTTTTACATCTCTTTGATGTATTGTCATAATTCACTGTGTGGCCCTTTGCTTCCTTCATCAATGAAGCCTCTGGAGAAAAATGTTTCCCACCCCTGTCTGGTGAAGCAATTGTTGTAATGATCTCAATCTGCATGAAGCTTGTACATGTACCAGAAGTTCATTGGCAACAACAACAAAAAAACTCCTGTATGCTGCCAGGAAAGAGCAGAAATATTGCAGATACACATTCATTTTTAATTTGCCCTGACTGAAAACTGTCAAGACAAGCATAGTTGTAGCCTTATTTTTATTTATTTATTTTATCTAAGCCCAGAAATGTTCTGCTTTCTGGCAGTTCTGGCTCGGTCTTCTCCTGCATCTATATCTCAAAAACTAATGATAGAAAGTTGATTGAAATTACTCAGGTGTGTTGGAGCAGGACAGTGGTCCCCAATGACCAGTATTGGCAAAAACTCTGTTCTAGAAGGTTCTAAAATAAGGTTCCCTCCACTTTATTTGTGTTTTTCTTGTATATTCTTATACACTCTGAGAAGTAAAAGTGCTAAGTAGAACCATAAGGTTCTTTGGCTTGTCCTCATAGAATAACCCTTTTTGGCTCCAGGTAGAACCTTTTATAAAGGTTAAAAAGTGTTTAAAACCCTTTATTCAAGAAAGGGGTTTTAAAGGGTTCTCTGGATCAAAATGGGACTTGCACTTGTCAAGGTATCGTTCCCCGATCTCACTTGTCAGGTTTTGAAAAATATGTCTTGTTGTGATTAAATACAAATACAGTGAAGAATCATGATACATCTCAGTATCTATATTAGACAAAATTGTCCTTTTTGGTGCTATGGAAATGGTCGCCCTAACTTCAATGGACCCACAAACCAGCAGAGATACCACAAACTGCATTTGTCTGAACTTCTTCCTTGCCTTTCTCAGCCTAAAACATCTGCTCCATCAGCTGGAAGCAGATCCTCAGCAGAGCAGCCCTTCTTCCAGACACTTGTGTCTTGACAGTTGCTTCGTCCCAAGGAGCACTGTGTCATCTGGGAGCTGCCAGTAGAATCTTCTCTAAACCACTTTGGATCCAACAAAGTGGAACCATGACCTGACACCTCCAAGTAGGCTAAACGTCACATCTGCTTACTATGAGAAGAGCTTATGTTGGAAAGTGCTCTGGATTACTAATTTATTAGTTCCACAAAAATTATTCATCCCCATAGTATTCCATTTTTTCGGGTAATCCCAGTTCACACAGATGACTTGTATTCATGAACTTGATTATGTTATGTTATATGCATTGTCTAGTTGTGTGTGTTTTATTAACTGTTCAGTGTAACAATGCTTTTTAATTAAAGTGTTTTACTCCCCCCACCATAAGTACGCAATTTAGTGTGTAGGGGGTGTAATTCTTCTTTGATATTTTTTAAAATCATACGTTAAGTTAAAAAAAAGAGACAGAGAAGAGAGTATAAATTCTGTGACATGTTGATGTTGGATCATATATTAGTCGAGCTGCAAAGCTTGCCAAGAAGTGAAGAGGCAAATGCCAAGAAAAGGTTTCCCTTTGCATTCACTTCTTAATCATGCCCAAGAAACAACTCATCTCAACTCATGTGTTGTTCTTACCTGGAAACTCCCCATGGATTATGGGTTGCTGCGTAAGTGAGTTAACATCCTTGACATCCGTTTTTTTTTTTTTACCCATCTCTCTCTCCCCCTCTCACATTTTAAGATTAAGACATGTTGCATGGTTCAGATGGGTTTTATAGTACGTCTCAAGGAAATGAATAAGTCAATGTTCTCTGAAGTCATGGAAACCAGACTGTATGTGTGTGTGCTGTTATATTACAGCTGCTCCATGGCCCTCCTCCCTTACTGCAATTCAATTCCTTACAGTGAGAGTCACTGGTGCAGAGTTCACCTACTGCCTACCTACTGTCAACAAGCCTATACCATCACAAACAGAAACTCTCCATCTACTATCCTCTCTCTTTGTCTCCACACACACACATACACACTGCACCACATTATCTTTCCCTTCCTCCCTAACACAAGCACTTGTGTCATTTTCATGCACCTGCTTCAATCAAAGCTATATATGGACTCTGCTAAAGCTTTGTTAGTGCTTCCTCTCCAGGTGTCATTAATGGAAGTGGCGTTTGGCTCCTTATGGAAGTCCTTATGGCTCACGTCTATTAGGTCTCCTAAGATTTCCTTAGAAATAAAAGTGCAAAGTAGAACCATAAAAGGTTCTTCGGCTTGTCAGAACCTTGTTAACCCTTAGTGTTACCAAGAACCCTTTTAAAACCCTTTATTCAGCAAATGGGGTTTTAAAGGGTTCTCTGGATCAAAATGGTTCTTACTGGAACCATTAGTGTTACCAAGAACCCTTGAAAAACAAATGGTTCCCGGTAAAACCACGGCCCTTGTAGAAGAACACTTTTGGAACCCTTATTTTTAAGAGTGTAGAGCAACCTGACACAGCTTTCCAGGTAACAGTTCAGTAATGATGCAGCGTAAAACGATCACATGTGATATAGACTAAGGAATTGCTCTCCTGATTTCTCCCTGTCTTATTTGTCCAAATTTAGGGAAGTCTAATGTGGCCTGGAATGTCTTTTAAGACCCTGTAAAGCAAATACAGTTTCTCCTCTTCACACGTTATATATGTTAAAAAATAGTGGCTGAGAATATGTGAATTATGGAATAAAGATTTTTTTTAAGGCATGTGCACAAATATGGCTCCATGATGCACATGCACATGAGCACTAGTTTCATAATTCCTCCGTAAAGGTTTGTCTGTTCACTTTGAGACTCGCTCTCTTACCTTGCGAGTTACCTTGATGTAAAAACACACAGAAAAGTCTTGGACACTTTATCTATAATTCCTACAGATGAGGAAATAAAGCAGTGGAGAGCAGGAAGAGGAGCAGACTCCTGCTGTGAGGCTGCAGCATAGATGTATTATTAGAAGTGGATGCAGCCCCACCCCTGTGAGGCTGTTCATTCCTGTGAAGCTGCTCAAAAAGTTACAGACTTACGGTGGGTTAGACCAGGAGAGTGTGTCTTGTATGTGATTTTAAAACCTCAGAAAACTCAGATTTGGTAAGGTGGTTTTCCTGTGGGGTGACACAGGGACTTTAAATTTGCCTACCAGGTCACACATGGTAAGACACATTGATCTGACCCAACATTATCTATGTATAAAGCCACAAAGTGTTGTTTGCAAGGGCTTTTTTGTTGCATGAGGACACATGTCTTGACAGATCCTTGTCTAAACAGTTAAATTAAAGAGGGAAACCTTTGGGACAAAGACAAACGATATAGGATAGGACTATACTGCGCCATTTGTCACTATGTAGGAGCAGGTATGCAGCGAAGCTTTCGTGAGTGAGGAAGCAAAATAAGTATGATCAACTTTCTTGGTTGGATTAGACTTCAATAGACTTTAAACTCAATAGGAGGAACATCAAATGTTTTACACATCAAAGTCTATTGTGAGGTTTTGAGTAGTGACGACGCTGCCTTTGAAAGTAATTGTGCAATTTTTGTTGGAGGTTCAAACGGCAGCTGCACGAAATTTGACATAGTGGCTCTAATGGGTTGGAGCTGGGGACAGTAAATGTTTGGGGGCTATGGATTTTTTTTTGGGGGGGGGCATAAATAAATGTGCCTACGTTAAAATTCTACTTGATATTTTGACATTTGGGAAGTGAAATCTGAGAAGATGAGTCAGATTTTATTATTTGAAACTACTGTGAATGTGAAGTCACGGCGAGCAGCCTGATCGTCGAATCCTTCAAAAAAAACGACAAGCTACATCTGCACGGAGCCGATCCTTCTCCAGATTATACCTGCTATTTAAACATTTGTCTGCATGGAGATGGAGAATTATACTTCCTCATCAAGGTATTGTTCACAAAACTTACCTCCTCATCCAGTAAAGTGCACGCTTGTCAGAATTACGCTGGCAACTGCTCCTGTTGGCTGGCTTCTTTTTAAACAACAGAGCACAAAAACCATCTGTTTGACAGAGATGAAGAGAGAGTCTTTTTTTATCCTTTTTTTTAACAGCTTGTTTAAAAATAATTATGAAACCTTAATGGAGCCATTTGCTGCATCTGTCTTGTTCAGACTCGAGACACTTTGACTTTCTTCTTGCGTGCGAGAATTATTTTTAGTTTTTTGTTTGTTTCGTCTTTGCAACGATGAGGTGCGCTCGAGTGCTTTGACCCCCACGGAAGTATCGATGATGAAGTGTTCATCGAGTTAGCGGCGATGAAAGTCGTCATCCCGGGCGTACGCTACACTTCGTGTCACTGCACCACCTGCCCTCTCCCACTCAACCGTTACTTCCGCCCACCCTTATTCAATTGTCATCGATCTGCATTCAGCCTCTCAAGCACTTTACACTGCTGTTTGCCAGCCACTCTCAGAAATCTTAAGAAAAGCACAGTGCATGTGTCACCAATGTAAATGTGACGCTACACACACACACACACACACACACACACACACAACCACGGATAATCAGAGCTATTGTGTGAACCATGTTTTGGTTTGATTAGGTGAGGAATAAGGGACTGTGCAGTAAAAGTGTATTTATATTACGGTGACACAAGGAAGTATGTTCCTGGTTTTCTGCATAGACAAGACATATATAAGCAGTCATCAAACATTCACAGTGGTAATGGAAAACATGTAGAGCTGCAATAAAAGCATACACATTGCTATACACTCTTAATACGTGTTCCAAAAGGGTTCCTAGTACAAGTGCTGAGGTTCTACCTGGAACCATTTGCTTCAGAAAAACCCTTTCCAGAAGAAAAGGTTTTTCAAGGGTTCTTGGTAACACTAATGGTTCCTGTAAGAACCGTTTTGATCCAGAGAACCCTTTATAACCCCTCATAACAGAACCCTTTTTGGTTCCAGGTAGAACCTTTTATAAAGGCTCCACCTTTGTTACCAAGAACCCTTTTAAAACCCTTTATTCATGAAAGGGGTTTAAAGGGTTCTCTGGATCGAAATGGTTCTTACTGGAACCATTAGTGTTACCAAGAACCCTTGAAAAACAAATGGTTCCAGGTAGAATCTCAGCCCTTGTAGAAGAACACTTTTGGAACCCTTATTTCTTAGTGTACTCCTTCTACACTCTTAGAAATAGGGGTTCCAGAATGGTCCTTCTACAAGGGCTGAGGTTCCATTTGGAACCATTTGTTTTTCAAGGGTTCTTGGTAGCACTAATGGTTCCAGAAAGAACCATTTTGATCCAGAGAACCCTTTAAAACCCCTTTCCTGAATAAAGGGCTAAAGTTTTCAAAGGGTTCTTGGTGGATCAAGATGGTTCTTACTGGAACCATTAGTGTTACCAAAAACAAAGGATTCCATGTAGAACCTCAGCCCTTGTAGAAGAACACTTTTGGAACCCTTATTTCTAAGAATTGTGAACTCCTTCTATCTATCTATCTATCTATCTATCTATCTATCTATCTATCTATCTATCTATCTATCTATCTATCTATCTATCTATCTATCTATCTATCTATCTATCTATCTATCTATCTATCTATCTATCTATCTATCTATCTATCTATGTGGTTAGTACATATGCTGTTTCATGAATGCTTTGAGTGAATTTCCTCTCAAATGACAAAAAACAATATTCACTTGAATGTAAGGACTAATTCATCTTTGTGCTCAATGATCAAGGTCACTGAGGTGTCACATAATTCTCAAATTCATACATCAATCACAAAACAAACCTTCACAGGAATGTCTCGCACAAACGTCGCGAAGGAACGCACAATTGCTTTATTGCAAACAATGAAAGTCTAACAAGAGCAGGCTCTGTTTCTGAAGGCCATCCTGCAACATTACATATAAAAAAGTACATACATTCACACTGACCCAGGACTGTTTGTTGTGGAATTTGATTTGAGAGAATCTATGATTGCGCTTTCAAGAGTCAGATGACTTTGTGACCTGGTGCCGTGTGATATTGAATGTGTAGGTTCAGAGACATGAGAGATAGTCTGAAGAAGTGCCTGTACAGCATATGAGTGGAATACAATAACATCCATTGTGTTCGTAAAGGGTTCAACGACGTGTCTTTAAGTTGTCTCCGGTTATAAATCTACAGGCAGAGTGATAAAAATGGAGACGGAGGAATGTAGACAAATTACATCACCGCAGTCCAATTCATATCATGAACAATTTGTGTTGTGTTATTTGAAGGGAGTGGTGTTTTTGTTTTTGTCGGAGACAGATTTGTTCAAAGACTGCGTGACTTTTATTTGTATTGTTTTGAAAGCGTAGCTTGTCATCGAGTCAGAAACCAAGGTATTTATAAGACAATACAATTTCTGTTTTGTTTCCCATTGAGAGTGAAACACAGATACAAGAACGCCGTTCATTTCATCGCACGACTGTTGCAAAACTACTCGATTCACAGGTCATGCGTTCAGTTAAGCTTCTGAATGTATGTTTTTTTCATTAAGAGAAAACCAGGGCACATTTTTCTTTGAGAATATTCAGTACTTAAGACGAGTGCAGTGTGCTGTAGTGTATAGGCTCCCCTGGTGATTCTGGGCAGCTCTATGAACAATACCCACACTGGAGTCTTATTGATTGAGTCAGTTACTGCTGAGTCACATGATAATGCCAACAATCTGGACCAGTAGTTTCATTTCAGACAGCTGGCCTCCCCCATTATTACAGTCCCGTGTCCGAACATCTGTCCTCCGGTGAATAGTAGCCAGCTCTATATTTAGCTCACCAGTCCAGCTTTATATAGGTCAAGAATTCCATCTACACTTTCAGTGCTTATACTTCAAGGCTGTCGCATTCTTGTTTCTCCGAGTAGAAACATGGCAACTGTTTTTTTTTGTTTTTTTTCATCCCTCCTTACCACTCCATTCCTCACACCGTGTAAAGAAGCCATGATAATATGAAAAATCAACAGCCAAATATTGTGCGGACAAAGGCAGAGGAAAAAAAAACAAAATAGCTTTTTTCAGGTCCTGCTGTGTATTTTTAGTTTGAAGAGGAAATTCCAGTGGCATTTTTCCATGTTTTCTGCAGCTGTCAAGTGTCCTCCTCTGTGAGTTCCCATGCAGAGAAAAGCACTTGATGGCCCCAGAAGTATTGTTGCTTTGAACATTTTTGATGAACTTTCACCACCCACGGGCTTGTGATTTGAGGACCTCCTGGAAACATGTGAATTGTCGCGTCTATTTGGCATCACTCTGAAAAACTTTCCTTCTTTCCTTTGGCTGGCAACGAAAAAAATAATATCTGTTATTATTTGTTTCTACTACATAAGCATTATTATGTCATTAGCTTTTCTTGCCCTGATGGCACGTCACTCACATCCTGTTTATCCAGCTCAGCTGTGAAGGATTTGTTTACTCCAACTGAAAAACCTGCCATTGTGCTGATTTTTTAAACACAACACTTGTGCTAAAATTGCCATAATCCCCAAGTGTCTTTCTTTTACATTTTAAGACACAGTGTGTGAAAATGTGTGCAGTCCCGGTGGATATGCTTCCCCTCTTTTAAGTACCGGCACTGTAGATACATTCATCCTCATTGTAAGGGTTGTCATATTTCTTTGGATCACAAACTGCAACCTGACAGACTGTTAAATCCATAAGGTGCTGCTGAATGTCACTGCACTTAATGCTTCCAACAGTTTGTTGTACAAAGCTTGTCTGTTTTCCCCCAGAATTAACTTGGTTTACATTGATTCATAAATAAGTGGCTATTGTATAGAACAGCGTCTGCGGTAATAAATAAAATAAAATAAGGCCAGTTAAACACTGTGCTGCTTTACAGAGTTTGTCTTTGAAAGTAATAAAAATATACTCAACTAAAATCCAAGTCACTGCATAGTGGAGCTGCAAATATTTTTTTTCCTTGGTGTTTTTTTTTTGTTTTTTTTAAAGCAAATTGCACTGTATGTCCAAATGTTAGGAAATGTGTTTATAAATAAGAAATGATCCAGATAAAGAAAATGTCAAGTAAATAATTATTTTTGCACAGCAGACATTATTTGTGTCACTTTAACAAAGCCGTCAGATTAGGTGCTGTCATAAGAGAGATGCCTGGCCAATTAAATTAAAAAATAAATAAATAAATAAATAAATGGGCTTGTAGGCAAAGAACAATCTGCAGGTTTGCTTCCTTGCCAACTCTCGCAGACAGAAAGAGAGAGAGGGGGGGAGCAATGGAAGAGGATGCATTTGCAAGGGAGAGGAACACAAGCTTCATTTTCGTCTGCAGCTCCCACAAAGTTTGTATGCAGCATAAAATGTTAAAAACGCACAAAGAATACGTCCATCTTCTACGGCTTTATCCTCCACATCATGGTTGTGGTGATTTTAAAATATATGTCATGAACATAGATCCTATATTAAAGCGGACCTAGACCGGAAGTTCCAATTAACGCCGTTTTTTAGTGTGTATCTGCATCATTACCTTGTTTACGAAGCCCTGAAGTTTTGAAACAAACAGTTCAGCCATTGCTGAGAACGCTGTGTTTTATTGTAATCTCGTGCTCAGTGAGATCTCGCTCCGAACCCGGTCCGATTACGCAAACACCGGTTCTCCGGAACAGCAGATCGTCACTTCCGGGGTACTGGCCAATCACAACACAGTCTGTCTTCTCAGGCGAGATTTATGTCTGAAATAGTGGTTCAAAAAGGACAGATTTCTATCGGCTCGTTTACAGCAACTAGGAGGTTTTTGACCATAAAAACAAGTTAATGTATGTAAGTAGACTAACATATATGTGCAACAGGACCACTCTATGTGAGCTTTAAGGTGGATTTCAATAGTCTTTCCTCTGTGAAGTCAATCAAGAAGTATAAAGTAATATGTTGAATAGCCAACATGTTGTGACTCAATTAGGAGAAGAATTCAAATTTGAATGGAAGTCTTTGAGAAAATGAGTCCACTTGTCATTTGATTTTAACATTTTTCTGAAGAGCAAATGGTCCTAATCATTAATTTCAGGTCTTCTTCAATAGAACATGTAAATTGTGTTCCCATTTATAAGAAAATAGGCGATAAAGTGCAGCACATATGAGGGGATTGACAGCTGGTGTCGTCCAATAGGAGTGTGGTTGCAGGTGATGCCAAATCACAATTCCGGAGGCTTCAAAACAGGAGTTTTATGGGTGACGTCACAACCTTTTGCCCCTCAGAGAATCTATCATTAAACAGGTGTTGAGTTTAGCTTTGGCCACACATAAAAATATATATATATCACAATGTATTTCTCAAAGGAATTAGTTAGTTATCATAAAATTTGGGTCTTTGGAAAAAGCCTCTCCTTCGACGTGTTTACGTGGACGTGGAGCGGAACAATCTGCAGAGCAGACGAGCCACTGTAACCCCTAACGTTTGCCGTGCGCAGGACTTTCGCTGAATGTGATGCATGTTTATCTCCATTCCCTCGATTATTTTTGGGACACACTCAGTACAAACTGATTTTTCAAAGTCAGGGTGACTTTCTTTCACCGCGCTTCAATCCGGAGAAGGGCGGAGAGGGAGAGGGAGTCGGGGGGGGGGACGAGTAAACACTCAGACAGGTGTCTGGCAAGGGACAATGATTAGATTTAAACACCAGCCCATGCTATTTTCTCTGCTCGGGGACTACTGTAAGACATTAAGCACTAACTGAAGCTCCCAGTGTCCCACTACAGACACTTTTCCTTCGCTCTAAATCTTTGCACTTTCATTCCCATTCATCTTCCCGCTCATTCTTCCCCAACCTCTCTGCGACATGTCTCCTTCTCTCTCCTCTTTCCCCTTGGGTAGAGTTTCTTCCTTATATCCGACCAAGATGGATTGGTCTTGAAAGCGTCCTTTCTGCTTCCTTCACCATCATTGCATTTTTTTTTCCTCTCCTCCTCAGGCAGGGGTATGTAATCTGCCCACACCCCCCCCCCCCTTCCTTACACCATTAGCTGACACACACCATCCAATATTTTCTTCAACTGGAGTGGAACTGAGCACATTAGGGATGGGTCTGTTAAGGTGATCAGACTTGATCGTGCGTCGCCCAGGAGCCATTTTTCTTCATTTGAGAGTGTCTGTCTGGCTGCCGATACTATAGATTTTCTATCAGCTCCTTAATCATCTCTCCATGATTTGGAAAGTGATTGGTCTGGCCTCCTGATATGAAAACTCCTCGTATACATTTTGTGTCTGCCAGGCGGACGCAGCTTCGCTTATTAGACGGCAGTTTGGACAGTTAAATGAAACAGTCCTTCCTTCACCCCCATCAACTACTCACTGGAGTGTAGGTCTTTCATTTTAGTCCGCATGCAAAATGTGTCACGGAAAAAGAAATCGCCACAGCCACAGCCTGAAAAGAAGCATATAAGGTTTGAGCAGCAGCAACATTTTTGAGGGGAATTAACCAGAGAATATATCATTCAATTTAACAGATGTTTTATTCAACAGATTAAAGGGTTAATTTCCCTCGTATTTCTGTCTCCCTTCAGGTCATCTGATGGTGTGTGTGCAGCTGGAACAGTGGTGGTGAGTCGTCTGAAGATGGGGGAGATGGAGGAGGTTGACCACATCGCCACTGACATTCCATCGCAGAAGGTAAAACGGGGTGAAGCGCGAGCCTCCGTGGCCTCCGGATACCTTGTGCTAATGCCGGGATTAGATGTGCACTGCTTAAAGCCCACCAATCAGATTAAATACACTTCAGGAAAGCCCAATGAGGATCTACAAGCATGTGTGTGTGTGCGCGCTTTGTCTTTGAGTACATTTGTCTCTCTGTGGCATGTAAAAAGGATTAATTAAAAGAGAGAAACTACCAAATTACCATTCTTATACACTTAGTTGGATTTCCGTTGCCAAAACCTGATTTTTGCCGGATGCGTCCCTCTCGCAGCTGCTGCCTTCCCCCCCCCCCCCCTCCTCCCTCCTTCTCCACTCTAATCTCGTACAATACAGCTTAACTCGGCTCTTTAGCAACTCACATAATCAGGGGGGAGAGAAAGAGGCAGAAAGAATATTCCCTGTCAGAATGTGACAGTCTCCTGAAGATTATTTCCTCCGAATGGGATGCCACCAAGCCAGAAATGAAGTTGTATGTACTCTTGATTTTCTATACATTCCTAGCGGACGCTGATTTGTTTTGGAAAAGTGAGTGTGTGCTGTAGTAGAGCCAGCAATGGAGTATTTAAACTGTTTTCGCTTTGTAAAGAAGGAAGATTTAGGTGTATTCTCTGTGAGGAGACTTGCAGTCCTTCTCGTCTCCTGTTGATTTATGTGTGTGTGTGTGTGTGTGTGAGTGAATCACTGTCTTACATAATTGACCAACGGCTTCTACATGGCTGACTGGCTTTCATCTCTGGCATCTCTGGTGCAGGAAGGGTCCCTGCTAGGCTCCAGAGTGTCACTGACAATCTGCCCATGCCGCCGTGATGAATATGTTGCAGCGTGTGCGAGCGCGTGTGTTGTCACAGCGCATATCCCCTCGTGTTTCTTGTTTCTGTTTTGGACGATGACGGGAGGGGAAAAGAGAGGGCTGACTTGGGACACTGGACTCACTTATGGGGACGTTCAGTTTACCACAGTTGTGTGTGTGTGTGTGTGTGTGTGTGTGTGTGTGTGTGTGTGTGTGTGTGTGTGTGTGTGTGTGTGTGTGTGTGTGTGTGTGTGTGTGTGTGTGTGTGTGTGTGTGTGTGTGTGTCTGTGTGACTGTCTGAATCATGTACTGTATGTGTTGAGGGTTGAGGGAGGCCGTTGTTTCATCATTCCCTCTCATTGTTTGGGTGGATGTTGCCCATGAATATCCCACTGACCCCAAACAATAAAGAGACTCCAGTCACCTTTGATCTAATCTCTTTCCATAATTTTAGCCATCAAACAGTCATTGAACATATGCTGTCTACTGCCGACAATTAAAACAGGGCTCCTTCCACAGCTGTGGTCCTTGGCTCATTGTTAGTACATTTTTTTTTTTTTATTATCACAGACATTCCTTTTTACTCTTTTCCAAATGCTCTTGGTTACTGTCTGAGCTTTTGTGGCTTTGTCTGTTTTATTCAGCATCAGCGTCTGCACGAACAGATGCAAGGGATTGATGCTTTTAGTTCGTTTAGGTCGTTTCTGAGGACACGAACTTGACTTAACCCAGGGACACTGCCATAGCAGAATAATGCTGCGATACTAGGATTTTTCTTCAGACAGCATTAGCCCCAAAGTTTAAGCATATTATCATATATGGAGCTATTAAGTGAATATTTAATGCCCCATTTGCAACTTCATGTATTAAAAAAAGTCAAACTACAGCTTATATTACCATTCAAAATTGGCTGCTGCTGATAAAATCCGCTATTTAAAGTAATTTCATTCAATGGTTGCTGCTTCTGAAATAAGACTTCTTCTTTATTGTAAATCAAGGATCCATTTGTATTATTAATTATCAATTGGAAACTGCATGTGAACATTTAAATATAATTTAACACGAACTTAATACAATCAGTTGAAGAGTGGACTCGAAATTAATGAATTAAAATAACAAAACAGCAAAGAGGTCAAGGAGGCAAACAATGCAGAAATGATTAAAAACAACTATCCGACTCGGAGGCAAAGGGCATTTATAATTTGGACATTTGATTTATTAAGAAGCACACTCTTACTTCATTATCTTACAAATTAGAGCAAATAAATTTGGAACGCTGCACCAGTTTTTAAAAGCAGGAGACCTGAAAAATAATTACCGGCTCATTTCTCTTTTTCCCGTCTTGTAAAAGATGCTCGAGAAGGTCGTGGCACTGGCAACCCACCTGCTTTACTACTCAGAGGCCAATCAACTTCTTCATCAAATAACAATTTGGCTTTACACCAAAATATTCAACAGAAACAGCCAATTGCTATTTTATTTTTCAGTCAAGTCCTCCTTGGATGGGGTTAATGTCGTAGAGCCAGTGTTTCTTGACCTGAAAAAGTGGATTTGACACTGTCCACCATGGCATTCTCTAAGTTTAACTTCTCTAAATAAACAGTTGATAGGTTTGAATCCTATTTTCAGAACAGGGAGCAGAGAAGTGTGAACGTTAATCAAGAAGGTGCATCAATCAGAAAGGGTATTCCACAAGGTTCAGTCCTTGGTCCACTATTCTTTGGTCTGATCATAAATAAAGTCATACATACAATAGTAAAAAAACATCTAGCGAAGCTTCCAAAAACCTAACAGTGTGTTTAAATAAGTGGCTGCAATATTATTATTTGATGCCAAATTAAAAAAAAAAAAGGGTATATTTGTGTGGAAACGTCCACATACGAGGAAGAGTAAGTCCTAGGATTGATTGTACATAATCAGTTTGAGAACCATGTGAAGAAGATTTTCAAAAGTGGAAAAAAAACAACAGTATAATTAATTATTTGAATTAATGAGGCACTTCATACCTCCTCAAGCTGCTCTGCTATTTATCCATTCTTTGATTTTCTCACACTTTTCATATTGTATAACAGTTTGGGCTCAAACCTCCCAAACCCCATATCAGATGTCTAGCCTGGGCACTAACAATAATGGACAAGGAGCCTGTCTACTGCCGCATCATTTTCATACATTGGAGAGATAAAATGTTGAAGGTTTTGACAGCTGCTTTCTTAAATTTGTTATTTAAACGTGTCAATTATCTATGCCCCTGAATCCCTCTTCACTTTTATCAAAAGACACTGAGACAATGAGAGAGGAAACCAGGAGCAAAGCGAATGGTAGTGGCTGTCAATGATGGAATTCTAATTTCAGGTATAAAATAAAAAAAAGCTTTGGCTTTGAAGGTTAAACTTTGGCTCGAATCAAATCAGAGGTGTTCTCAGTTTAAAATAGTTGTATATGGTGTATGTCTATATGAGCAAAATTGCTGATTACCATATTATTATCTTATTTTCCAATGTTATATAATCTAACTTCCCTATTACAGAAATCTCACTATACTATTACATTTAATTATGTCATTTGTTTCCTGTACTAGAATCATTCTGTCGTGCCTGTCAGCGCGTAGCGATTTAGCATTAACCATCAGGGGAGGAAAGTGCAGTACGGTAAATTAATGAAGACTGAAATGCAGTTTAGGTGATAAATTACCGACCCGCCACCCAATCAGTGAAGTCACAGTGGGTGTTTTCCTCCAGCTGTCACCTGCTGTGACATCACTGATTGCTGTGAAATGAAACATGCGTCCGCATCTGAAGAGAAAAAGACGGGACGGCGCAGGGCCTCGTCTTTAACTGTGGGCTACAGTTTATATCTGTGTGTAGCGTTCAAATGGAATTGTAGTGAGTGCAAATCCAACGGCAATTAAAATATTGATTCAGGCTTTGTATCTGTGCTTAATTTGAAAAGTAGTGTTAAATAGCACTGGTGGGAACATGCTCAATATGCGATGTTTCATTTAAGTTTAAATTGAAAAGAGCAGTGCAGCTGAATGTCACACATTACTAAAGGTTTCCTTCTGTATTTTATCTGATAGACACAACAGTGTCAACAGTTTCTTAGCTTTGTCTGGCTGCGCTATTGTGCCGTCGTGCTCTTTACCTTAACTGCTTTATACCATTTCTGCTGTTCGAAACATTTTTGTCAAGTAGTAACTATCGCTCTCTCTCTGTGTGTGTTCTTATCCTTCCCAGTGTCCCTTGGTCTGTGAGTCTGCGTCACATGTCTGCTTTGACAGAGAAAATAACCCAGCAACAGGTCCAGGTATGATTCATTCCAAAGGAAAAAGGCAGGATCTCACAACTTTGCTTTATCTAAAAGAAACTACATAAACATTGAAATGTCCTTCAATAAACTGCCCCACTAACAGGTTTAAGATATCCCACTTTTTCCCCCTAATTTGCTTAATCTCAAGTCCTTTCATGCTGTGAGAAGGAGCAGTGGGAGGTATTTCATGATGTGGTTAAACCGAATCTTTTCTTCACGGGCTGACCAAAGTAAAGCGAAGTTATAAAGCTCAGAATTGTAGCCCTTTTGCATGTAAGTGAGACTGAGAAGCACTTTGACAGAACACTTGAAAAGGTCACAACTCCTGCTGTGTGTGACCACTCTGTGAGCGGAGGTGACTTAAGGCCTGGTTTCCTGAGCAGGTCATTTTGTTCCACACACATCCCGTTCCTCTTTTACCCAAATTCCCTTCATTGACGCTTACTGTTTCTACTCCGATTAGCTCATGAACTGCCGTGTCCGTGTTTGCAGGTGCACATCTGCAGCCCGTCAAAACAAAAAACCATCCCTGCAGACCCCACCAGACTTGAGTAATGTAATTTTAGTCTTCCACTTTTATTAGCTTTCGAAAAATGAGCGCACGGAGAGCAGAGATGTAGCGGAGCACCACGCACGGCCGGGCATATCGCGGGGAAGTCATTTTCTTAAGAGGTGTCAAGAAGGCAAATAGAAGCGTCTGCCTGGTAGTCAGATCAGTTCGGTGGTGGGGAGTCAGAGGTTAATCCTCTGATGGGGATGGAAGTCAGCAAATGTTGCCCTTCCTGCTGCTCTTCATCCTCATATTGGGAAAACAAATCGAGCTTTCTATGAAGAAAATGATGTAGATGGTCCTTTCTTAGGTGCTCATCGTGGATAATCTCAGTTTTTAATCCCATGAAACACAAACACCATCATTCCATGTGTCAACTTTTTGGACAGACCACTTTTCCATAAGTGGCAGAGCAGTGTTCTTTCAATAACCTGGGGGTGAAGAGTGTATTAAGGGACTGTGTTCAGCCACAGGATGCTCCTAACACTCAAGTTAAGGCAAAATACTGTTATTAAGTTCATGGTAATAAAGGATGTTTGCATTGTTCCCGTGCCATAATGCTCTAAACCAGGGTTTCTCACTCCTGATCATGAGGAGCCAATGTTTTAGATCTTTTCCTTTCTCAAACACACCCGATTCAAATGGTCAACTTGTCAGTAAGCTCTGCTGAAGCCTGATAATGACCCATTTATTTGAATCAGGTGTTTTGGAGCAGGGAAAACACCCAAAACATGCAGGAAAGGTGTTCTGGAAAACATGTGGAAAGGCTTTGGATGCGCTATGAAATCTAAAAATCAGTTCATAGATTTGGTCATTCGCTCAGATTCACTTGCAGACAGCAGAGAAATGGCTCACACTTAGATCCCACTAGGTCTTATATGTTGTTTTAGCAATGCTTGAATGATATACAAATCATATTATTGTAACCCATCCAGAAAAGATAAGAAACATACATGCAGTTTTAAAATAAATATATTTTCAGAGGGAAAATCAGCTTCTACAGGTTAAATATTAAGTGTGACAATACCCTTCAAAGTGAATCATAACACAATACCGGCTTTCTTAAACCTGTAGGGGAAACCTCATTAATGTAATTGGTATAACCCGTGTTTGTCCGACAGTACTACTTCAAATATTTGCTGTGAAAAAGGTCTATTATACCATGGACCATTCATGTTGCATGTTAAACGGATTGATAGCTTGCTAATATATAGGAGCAACATCCAGTCACATCAATCCAATCCAAATACCGATGATTACAGAATGATTCTGCACAGTGCTGTATCTATATTTATTTTCATTAACAGGATTAGCATCAGTACATTAATTTGGACACTTTAATTGTTCGTACAATATTATCATCTTACTCCATAAGAACTTGACCCTTACGTGTGCCTCCTTAAACACACTTATAATTGGCGGCAATCATCAAACTGAAACACTCGGTCTATAATGTCGCAGTTTAAGACAGATGACTTGGAATTAATGCTGGAAAAGCATGGGGGCCCGGAAAGCAGAAACAGTGCCAAGCAGTTACCAAAGTGAGCATTGTTTGTACTTTTCAGAAAGAGCACGAGTGTGCCTCCCACTTTTGAATTCAGCCAAAAAATATTTTAATGGTGCCATGCTTGTTTGAACGCCTAAAGCGAGATTGTCAGCATTCCCGCCTGGGTTCCCCTCAGCGCTTACTTATTGAGTGACTTCTTTGCGGGTGCTGCGGCAGAGAAAAGGAAGAACGAGTAATAAACACCGTTCAAGACACACACAGCTTTCTTGCCCTCTGCTGCCAGCATGCAGATAAGAGCATTAGAGCTGGTTTTTCATTTCCAGACTCCGATTGCTGTTATTAGCCACTCTCTGCAAAAAGTGAAGAAGACTCGGCTGTATTTGAAATGAGTCTAACAAGAAGAGTTTGGTGGGAGGCTTACGAAGCAAAGTTTGAGAATGATAAAACTTTCTGTGCTCCGCTCTCGTACAATACACAAACAATTAAAATGGAAATAGGGAAATAATAAGACAAATATTAACAGGACATTTCAGGCCGCTTGTCTCTTGTGTTGCCGCTGATGTTGAAAGAGAGCGGGGGAAGGCGTCAAAAGATGACAAATACCTTATCTATGGCAGACACAGTTATTGATTATAGAATTTAATTTGTGTTTCATACCTTTTGAAGAGTTTCTGTCTGTGGTGTCCTTGAGGCTGCCATTTGTCAAAGGTGTTTTTCTCACAAGGCATAGAATATTGTAGAGAACGTGATGCTTTTTAAAAAAAAAAAAAAAAACTGTGTCAGATCAGATCACTCACCGTACCTTTCTTCCCTTTCCTTTTCCTTTGCCTTTCTCAGTGTTCAAGAACCCAGTATGCAAGGTGTACAGATTTCAAACAGTGGACAACAAGTGGATGCTCGTGCGGGAACAAATGGAAGAGTGCACGTTGTCCTTTAGCGTCCCCAAACAGCTGCTCTCACTCTACATTCGGGAGGACATGAATAGGTGAGCATCTGTGGAGTCACACTGTTTATCCTAATGTCACTGCCACATTTTCACATTACACCATCTCGCTTCTCTTCCTTTGTGTGCAATGGAGGACCGTTAAAAAATTCAAAATAACACACCCATCAAAGATGTAGCCTCATTTTGTGTGGCGGTTGCTTTCGGTCTTTGAAACAGGGGAACCTCATTTCAGGTTCACTTATGTATACATAAATTCTGCAAACAAACAATTAGAACAAGGAAATGATAATTATGTCAAACCGAAATGCTATAATAGTTTTTTTTTCATTTACAGTGCATATGTACAAACGAAAATGGTCTATATTGCCGAGCAAATAACACGCAACCGCCAGCTATTTGTCTCGAACTTCCCCTCACAAAATCTGCACAGGACAGAGACAGAAAAGGCTCCGCTGTCGCATATGTTTCTGCAACGCTGTCAATCAAAAACTGGTTCCGCCTTCCGGATAGGTCCTCCAATCGTCATGCAGAAGCCCAGCGTCTGATCCATTGACTCCAAGAGAAGCTGAGCTTCTGTGGAAGTGACGTTTTTGCTGAGTTTCAAGTAGTTTTGATGTGGAAGCTGCTATGGGAATACAAAAATCACTTAAAACGATCCGTCATCCGTGATAAACAGCTGATTCTGAACAAACTAGTGACTCGCTCAGGTCGTGTGCTAGCGCATGTTTAGTATTGACGACATTCGCCACTGTATTTATATCTTTATAGTTAGCCGTTACCAACCCAGCTTTCAAACCCATGTCAAGGATTGTTTCAAAGTTCTTCCCGTATTTAACACTTTCAAAGACGCCTCTAAGCCCATGGGTCCAGAAAACGACAAGCATCGCTTCTCCTTCACACAAACACACACTCATCATAAACCCACATGTACACCGACTCCCAGTCCTCTCCTGAATCCTTGAACACCGTGCCACTGGCGCAGAACGCACATTAACTGGTAATAACTGCAACTCAGTGGGTCCCTGAGTTCTGGGGGCTATAAACACTCCATAAGCAGCTCTTTTTGTCAAAAATGCAGCAGAACAGTTGTCCGTCAGATAAACTCACTTTAGTCATTCACTGACCATTATTTGCCATCATACCACACGTAACAATGTGCTTAGTTTGAGTAGTTTTCTGCACAACAGCAGATTGTCTGTCTGTCTGTCTCCTGTCTATATTTAATACACTGTGACATTTTCTCATTGAATTTCTCCTTTCAACATTCAGAAGTTATTTCATTTTTAGAAAATGACTTAGAAAAACAAAGGACAAATTATAGAAATTGTCCACATTACTGCAATTAAAGTCCAGTCTAATAAATACTGTATGGGATTGAAGACAGGTTACACACAAGGACACAGGGTAATGGTGTTTCGCCAGCCAACGAGCGTCCACCCAGAAGTAGATCGAATAGGAACAGTGCATTTTAAGATTCTGTTGTAGTCTGTTAGGTAACGTAACAGACTATTGATCAAACTGATCAGATCATTTTAAAAACTGTGTCTGGATTAATTAAAGTCACTGCAGGTCACACAAAACCCCCCCAAAACAATGAGTCATAACACAACACAACAGCATCAGTAAATAAGTAGAGATTCATGGACGAGCTCTAGAAAACAAAAGCAAAGTCAAAGCTCGTGAACTGTTGGACTTTTAATGAGGAGATTTTACACGCCACTGCAGAGACTGATCAGCTGAAATAAAACACTGAAGCCCAGCCAGGTATGCTCAGCGCTGCATTAGCGACCCTGTTTGGTTTGCTGCTTTAGGTTTTTAAAACTGGCGAGTGAAATGAACTGCCTCTACCAATCAGGAATGTAATGCTGCAAGGTCCACCCTGAGTGCAGTGTTACCTCCCAAGCAGCGAGGGGCATTTTGGGGGACAAAAAAAAAGGACAGGAATGTCTGTTTAGTATAGTTCCTGTGTTGGAAACTCAGATACGGCACGTTTCCAATGGCTCGACGCCTTGCCTCGGCCAGTGTGGTTAAGTTGCGTTTCCACTAGCATAGTACCTGGCACCAGGTACTTTTTTTAGTACTTGCCCTGGCGAGGTTCCAAGCGAGCTGAGTAGGTGAGGCCACGATGTGTCTTGCCGTGCCGTGGTGAGGCAAGGCAAGCTTTTCCACGCCATAGTGGAAAAGGGCCAACAGTTTCTAGCTCCTGGTACTAGTTCCTGCACCTTTTGATTTGTAATCACCACGTACTATGAGTTTAAAGAGGACCTGGAACGGAAGTTCCAATTAACACGTTTTTTTTTCTGTGTATCTGCGCCATTACCTCGTTTATGAAGCCCTGAAGGTCAAAAACAAACACTTCAGCCACTGCTGAGAACGCTGTGTTGTATTGCAATCTCAGGCTCAGCGAGATTTCTGAAAAGACCCGGTCCGGTTACGTAAACAGCGGTTCTCCTCAACAGCTGATCCTCCTGGTCCGGGCACTAGTCCGGGAACATCCGGTTGCGTACATTGAACCGCAGAAGAACAACGTCCGTTGTGGAGGTGTTTCACGAGCGACAGTGTCTTCTGACTCTGGGTCCGACTCCGGGTCAAAGGCGGACAAGGGACTATAGCGGGGACGAAGCCATTTTTAAATATTGTTCAAACAATGTTTTGATAATGAGTAGCAGTGCATCCACCGTTCCAAAGGGGGGAGCTGCGCTTCTGAGAGCTGGTGTGCCAATTACGTCACTTCCAGGTATTGGCCAATCACAAGACAGTTGGGAAAGCTGTCGTTGGCTGGCCAATCACAACACAGTCTGCTTTCTAGGGGTGAGATTTCAGTCTGAAACAGCGTGGCTGAGGAGAGCTTCAGTGAGGAGAGATTTCTATCGGCTGATTTCCAGCAACTAGGAGGTTTTTGACCATAAAAACAAGTTAATGTATGTAAGTAGACCTCCATAACTCTATATGTGCTATAGGACCACTCTGTGGGAGCTTTAACTACGTTTAAACTTATTATCCCACCACACACATACACACAGGAATAATCACAGAATCATTACTGACCAATTTACTAGTCAAGCTTTTGTTATCTCTTTACCAGGGCCAGTAACACATGTACTTGCACCATCTTTACCAAATCCCCCCTCCCTGGTGACTCTAACCTTACCTTCTGTTTAAATAAAAGATGATCAGCTCTGCAAACTGCACATTTAAATCACAGCTAAATTTAGAAGACAATTATACAATGTTTATTAAAAGTCTTATCTGTATTATGCAGCTCACGAGCACTCGGCAAGCTCCAAACCATGACTGCATTATACGTTTGTTTATTAACAGGCATGTGAACCATATATCCAGCCTGGTCGCTTAAGCACCTCTCCTATAATCCGCTTTAAATGTTGTCTTTCTCCACGGTGCCTCTCTGTTTAGCGGATTCTGTCAGCCAGCTTCACACTGGTGCTAACTCTGGCAGTTTTTAATGATTCAGTTAGTGCAGCAGAAGTTTGGAGCGCAGCGGTGGCTGGTGGGCGGGTGGGTGTAGGTGTGGGTGGCTTAGTTTGCTGTCGCCCGTGATCAATCTCAGATGTTTCCTCCCTCTGTTTGTTCACATCAGTGTCTGCAGTCGCGTTCTATTGTGCTGCACACAGAGGTGGTCCGTTCCTCCGGTGAATGGTAACGAATGCACGCGTGACTATTCGATGTGTGGTTTTGAATAAATGTCTCCTAAACGCGTGCTGCGCGCTGTGTGTCAAAATCACGCGAGGAGACGCTTTCACATCAGTCCTCACTGTTTCCAATTTGTTCCGTGCATTAGGGATCAAATTAACGACCAGCGGTCGCTGGAAAGAGCCGCATCTATTGTGAAGGAGACATTTGCTCTTCAGTCATCTCACGCGGCTTTTATTGACCCCGCACACAAAGCCCTCTGTGATTAAATTGAAGAGGCACTATAACGCACCATGAAATAAAGGTGCCCACGAGACCGGTCTTTCCCCTTTGGAAAATGCGCTTTATTCTCCATTGTGTTCTCAGTCATCAGTCCAGATACATTTCAACACATTGCTCTACTTAGTGTCTCTGCTTGGTTTTTCTGCCTTAAATGTTAGTAAGAAAACTGTATTGTTGTGCTGTTGTATTTCTTTTTTATTCTCTTTGTCCTTTGATTCTTGATATATTTGTTTTCCATTGCACTCGTCTTAAATTTATGTAAATGTATCAAGCAGTTTATCACTAATAATCACCTCTAAACACCCAAATCAAAGCGAAAAAGGGATAAACTCTTATTGCTACTGTACATCACTTAGATGGTTGGCCTTTCACAGTGCAGAATAGTAAATGTGGTGGGGGGGGGGGGGCTTTGACATTCATCTTTTTTTATGTGTGTACAAGCATAATCTTCGGGCGTAATCTTCTACACTCAGGTTCGGGATAGTAAACTTGCCAACTTGACAACATAAAGGTAATATGGACGGAGTAAGATCCAGAATTTCCGCATCAACTCCCTCCAGACAATAGAACTCTGATTACACAGGTGATATTACATCTCTATATGTGCCGTCCCACTGCCTCATCACTCTCATTCAGCAGGCAGATGTCTTTTATCCGTTATTTTAATCCAGTCTCGATGACTTACAAGAGGTTGACCCGCCCTGACGTCCACTCCAGACGTCCATTCCAGACACGAAGAAAGTTTGGACACTGCGATGCACAAAAGAGCCGTGAATGCGATATGTAGTCGGAGATTGTTGTGAGTTCCATTTTTAAGTGCACTACATTGACGTCGTGACATATAACATTCCTGATACAAATCTGAAAATCAGAGAACATTACAACCATGATTGGTTCAAATTGCCCCCATTTACATTATCAGGGGCCACTTCATCCTAAGTGGGCCGAAACAATATGTTTGATTGAGACCAGGGAGAAATGTGCAGCAACTACTTATACTTCAAAAGCTGGATAATCTCCGTTAACGCAGTCATCTTGAGAAACAAGGGTCCTAACATCATTAAATTATTCGGCTCAAGGCTTTTATTAGAATGCATCATTAAAAGTGCAGTGATTACTGTTTCTTAGTATGTCTTTTCCTTTGACACTCAATTTTCTTGTAAATATTGAAGTGTCCCTGACGTTCATTTACATAAAAACAAGGTTGTCTAATTGCACTGAATATTTGCCATAAATAAACACTGCTTTGTTGTAGTTTAAAGGCGCCATATGTAAGAATGTGGCCAAAAACGGTTACTACACTCAAATTCAAAATACAGAGGTCTTTTAGGTTTAGTTTTTCTTCGCCAGACGTAACTGGCAAGCCGTGGTTGCTCGGCGGCTGAGACTCTACTGACTGCAATGATTGGTAGACGGCGGTAGGTGGCGCCACATGCCAAAACATGATTTGCAGTCTGCAAAATATTTTTTTTAATGCAAATATTTTGGCTGTACTGTTGTTGTTGGTGAGTTCAGTTTGTTATATGAACATTATTCCTGAGTCTCTGTGACATATTAGGAGGATTTTATGGCCAGTTGCTTTAGATTTATTACATAATGCACCTTTAACTACTCAAACAATACATTGCATGTATATATATTATATTATGTAATGTATTGTTTTAGTCATTAAACTACAACAAAGAAATAACTACTACATTATGTATTCAAACAATTATGCCCGATCTTAACAATAACTCGAGCCAACATGCAGCGTTTCATTTAAAGACGCATTGCATACAAAATGCATGATGTGTAATCACTGAAAATTGCTCTCGTTATCACGAAACCAATGCATACGACCTTGTGTTTTGTTGTCTTCGATACCACTGCCTGCTAAAACCCTCCTCCTTCAACCATGAATTTCTAAATCATCGGCACAATTTTCTTTCTCTGCTTGAGGGCAGGTTTCTGAATAATATCTGTCCATCTGATGTCGCCTTTCAGATGCAAATATCCAGCCCCTGAATGAGGCTGTACGTCCTCGCGGAAAATCAGCCGCTACCCAAACAAACACTCTTGATTGGCCGTTGGTTTTTGTCTTAACGATTGTTCAGATGATTTGAAAGGAGTTTGGGAAGCAGCTGTGCAAGTTACACTTTTTGGTCAAAATCTATTGATCATCTAGTGAGCAAAATTTCATGGAAAACCACAAAGTGCTAAACGCATAATCTGTGTTTATGTTTAGGTTGCGGGATCTGAGGGATTTGGGGGAGCTTTCTCCTCACTGGGACAACTTAAGGAAGGAGGTGATAACACGGTATGGAGGAATCATCAGCTCCTACCAGGAGACTTTGGCTGAACTGGACAAGATTACCGGTAAGACTGCACCCAACATTTGTCAATTTTGAATTTTCTACGACGGGGCTGCTTGAATTGGAATTGTTGCACCTGTGACTTCAAAGTGTTGCAAATGTGGTTACCGTGGAAACAGCGAGCACGCTTAAAAATAAAAGGAGGAACCCCTTTGTCAGTTTTCTTGAGAGCTGTTCATCCCCCACCAAGTTTGATGTTGAGACAGAGAGACAGTGTCCTCTGCTGTGGACTGTATTTCTTTATTAATGAGCCTTGTGATTGACTTTTTCTATTTAACTCAGAAATAGAAATGCACTGTGCACAAGCAGCTGTCATTTATAAGAAAGCACAGCATGGAGCCTTTAAATGTGTCCACTCATGTGTCATCATCTATTTCCCTCTAAATGTGAGGTTAATTTATAAAATCAAGATTGCACCACCATTGAATACGAGTACGCTACAAATTAAGTGTTTTCGTTGTTAATAGAGATTTTAAAATTATGAAAAGCATTGTATTATCTTAGTTTAGGCCCATATTATGGATTACTGACGTCATTGTTGCGTAACATTTGTTTTTATTTTACGATCTTTTGTCAATAGTCGGCCGGTGCGGACAAGCGATCGTTTGCTATGGTTTACTTTTCAATAAGCCGTGGTGTGTGGTAACTGTCAGCTGAATATGTCCGTGGTTGTTTGTATGAGTATCATCTTATAACTAACTGATAACCTAATAACTTGACTGACAAACGGATCGTAATAAATAATCGTGACGTAAATGTGTTCTTCTTCTTCTTCTTTTTTGGAGGTGACACTGGACGCAGCTTTCGCGTTATTCTGCCCCCCACAGTCTGAAGACGTATCTGCATTTAAGGGGTGTCCCATTTCTAAGTGACAAAATAACCCTCAATGCTTGGTTTTGAGGGCCAGTTAAGATTAAGGGTTGAGCTTGAGGGTTAAGATAGGAATTTGGAAATGCGCCCTTAGAGTTGTTTTTGTAATCAATGGCGTCGCCCTCTTGTGGCTAACTGGTACTTCCATCACACTTTAAGTGTCACCTTTCAAATTGGAAGGTTGCATACATGTACTGTAGAACAACTGGCAGAGGTTGGCGTATGGCACTGTACATTATCAAACCATCCATCTTCTACCGCTTTTATCCTCCACACGAGGATCATGGGAGGAGGCGCTGGTGCCAATCCCAGCCGACATAGAGTTAAAGACAGGGTACACCCGCCCTGACAGGTCGCCAGTCGAAGTACTAAAACATTATTTTTAATTAAAAAATAAATGGTGGAAGAAGTGTCTCGCTTGTGGTCTCTTAAGTATAGAGTCATTATTACATTGTGCGGGGGGGAATTAAAGAAGTACTGCGTGTAGTGTCTGTAAAACTGGCCTGCAGCTCAACCTGGGCACATTGTTGATTCTGTAATAATTTGATCATAAGCTGAAAATAATTTACTGCCCCCAAAGCTGTCGAGTTAATTCTAGACAGAGAGGACAGCTTTGACTTGAGGGGTAGATTCTGGGTGATTTGTGTCAATGGAGCGCTAACATCGGAGGATCATCGTTTGTCTACTGTGTCAAAGAGTTCCCATAGCAACGCAAGCTTCTTTGGGGTTCAGTTAGAAGTGTGTGTGTGTGTGTGTGTGCCCACGTGCTCTTCTGTGTACCAGTTTGCGGTGCACATACAAACTGCTTCAAAACAAAAAATATGATGACTGAGTCTCATTTACAAATACTCTGTTCTACTTATTATGCAAATATCATGGAATGAATCTATGCAGCTTGAATGCGAACACAGAAAGCAATTGGGCCGTTTCATATTTTTCCACTGACGTTCATCAGTAACACGTGGTAATTAGATTTGTTTGTTCCGTTTATGTTTGTAGATTAAAAACGGTGTGGTGTGTAACTTTCAAACCATTATGAAATGAGATCACACAATGATGATGAAGCCGATTGGCTCCATGTACACTCTTAAAAATAAAGGTAGAGTCCAAAAAGTAAATCCACATAAGGTTCTTCGGCTTGTCTTCATAGGAGAACCCTTTTTGGCTCCAGGTAGAACCTTTTTATAAAGTTTCCACCTGGAACCCTTTTAGGAGGGTTCCACCAAGAACCCTTTTAAAACCCTTTGTTCCAGAAAGGGGTTTTAAAGGGTTCTCTGGATCAAAATGGTTCTTACTGGAATCATTAGTGTTACCAAGAAACCAAGAAGCCAATGGTTCCAGGTAGAACCTCAGCCCTTGTAGAAGGAACCCTTTTGGAACCCTTATCTCTAAGACTGTAGCTTCTGTATGTTTCAGTATAGCTGTCTTTAGATCTCTGGAGTCCAAAAAGTAGAACCACATAAAGTTCTTCGGCTTGTCTTCATAGGAGAACCCTTTTTGGCTCCAGATAGAACATTTTTATAGTTTCCACCTGGAACCCTTTTGGATGGTTCCACCAAGAACCCCTTTAAAACCCTTTATTCAGGAAAGGGGTTTTAAAGGGTTCGCTTGATCAAAATGGAACCATTCTTACTGGAACCATTAGTGTTACCAAGAAACACAGAAGCCAATGGTTCCAGGTAGAACCTCAGCCCTTGTAGAAGGACCCCTTTTGGAACCCTTATTTCTAAGACTGTAGCTTCTATATGTTTCAGTATAGCTGTGTTTAGATCTCATGTCGTTCCCGCAGTGTGCACAGGAAGTGCTTTGTTCTAGGTCAAGACCGACGGAGCCAACCACAACATGCTGCTCATAAAGCCTGCAAACAGGTCGGGACACAAAAATGACAAAAAATCTTGTTTGCACATTTGCTATAATGCAACCAAGCTCCCACAGTCGGGTCTGATAGTGTTGGTTGACAGAGCCCATTCTCAGATGAAGTTTGCAGCATACAAATAATTTTACATTGTGTGTATTGAGTGTGTAGTATATGCATTAGTACGCCTTGTACATTTTTAATTATTATGGTATTATAGGGGTAATAAGTAATACACGTGTGTCCCTCATGGATGATATTTTTATTATCTCCTCCTATATTTGCCTGCTATGGATAAAGAAACATTACGGGTGTTGATTTTACTTTCATCACCGTAATGAGATATTCATTTTGTTTGTGTACATTTTGCTTCACCCACTTAGTAATAGATGACTGTGGTTAAACCTATGCTCTGCCTGTGGGCCTCTGAGGGAGCAGATAGAGAGCAGCGGACGATAGATAATATTGTGTTGGCTATAATGATTCCTTAAAAGATCCTCGTGTGGCGTAGATGTCGCAATAAATGGAGGAGCTCTCAGCCAAACTCACCTCTTTAATCCAGTCTTGCGTTACCGTAGAAGGATGACGAGGAGAAAAACAAGCCGGGTGCATAAGCTGGCGCAGATGAATTATTGATAGCTGCTATGATTACAAAAGGTGGAGAGCTGAGTGTGAAGATCAGGGGGATAAGAGAAGACCGAGAAACAAGGATTGGAAAGATAATTACCGCGGCTAAACAAATGGCCAATATGAGGATTGGCTTCACTGTTTTATTAGCTGTATGTACGCATTGTGTGCACCGAAATGTTCACATTATGCAAGAGTCTGGATGTCTTTTAATCTGTTTAAAGAGAGCCTGGAGCCTAAATTTAAGAATCTGTGATCTGTACAACACTTTATAGGTTTTGCATGTGTTTTAATTATTTATTTTCGACGTGTAAAAAACGGAAAACAAGGTCCAGGACACAGCAGGTAGGAGGAAGAGAGGAGCAGAGAATAGTCCTCTCATGTTCACGTTCCATATCCATTTTTAATGACGCGCTGACCTCAGCGAATACTTCAGATGCTCCTAATAACGGTTCTCCGGTCATGAATTAATCATCCTTTACAGCTATTGTTTACAAGACGCCAAATTAAAGGCGCACAAACAATCCCCGTCAACGTGGTTTTTTTGCAGTTGTCTCCTGCACTTCTCTGCACACGTTTGACACCTGCGGGGGAAACTGCAGCTTAAGGCCCAGAGCTAAACATCGTAGATTAAGGCAGAGTTATATAAGTATCTGTGTGTCTGACAGCAAAGCTATAGTTATTATATCGTAGAGATGGACATGATAGCTCGTGTCTTTCTCTTCGGTCTGTTGCCTCCAGGTAAAGATGTTCTGCTAAGGCTTATTCTTCAGGTGACAGCAGTTCAGATTAAAAACTCTTATTTGACATTCATTTTTTTTACAAGGAAGTCACATTAAGCTCAAAATCTTGCTTCCAGGATGAGGTCAGTTATAGCAGCATTGCAGACTACACGCAGTTGGACAACTACGTTAACATTAAAGGCCACGGTATACTTCTCCGACTGCGTAATGCGTTATCCGATCCTTCATTGTTCTCCGTCGTGGTGCCGGATACGCACTGCAATTTTCCACCCGATCAGTAGGGGTCGCTACGCAAGGTTGTTGTGCTTCTTGATACAGTGAGCAATGGCGTCCGAGAGAGAAAGACTGTTGTTGTTGTTGTTGTCCAGGAACGCAGTTTTAAGATCATTTTAGGCAAGAAATTGGCAATTTAGAGTCTAAACATGTGGTTTGTGTATTAAGATATGACATATTTGTAGTTTGGCGGCGACGGTGATCAGCTCGGACCCTGTGGACCCTCGGTGCGCACTGTGGCCGGGCAGCATTAGCTCGGCCTGTCCCGTTGTCCCTTGAAGGAGTGACGGACACTTATACTATACTACAAAATATTTTGTGCAGCCGGAGACGACGCAGAGACTCTCCGGCGACGTAGAGGGGTCTCCGTAACCTACGTAGAGCACTTTACGCAGGAGTATACATTGGGCTTAAGTAAACATAAAATAAAGTAACTACATATTATAACATGTAAAAGGGATGAGGAGTTCAAGTGAGTTTGGACTGAGGAAGGAAAGGCTTGATTTGTTTGTTTTTCAATAAAAAAAAACCTGTCATATATGACTGACGTGTGATTCCACGGTTAACGCAGCTTGTGTCCACTTTGCGGATTCATCCAAAGAGCCTGTTGTGCTCTCAGCATCGTGCGAACGTGAAGATGGAATCCCTGGCATGTTTGAAAACAGGCCTACGTTGATTTGACAGTCTTGACACTTACAGGACTATGTTTTTCCACTGTGATTTAGTGGGGTTATTTTTTTGTTGTCGTTGTTGCTGTTCAGCTTGTTCGCAGGAACCCCGGGCAGATTTGCCTTTTGAAAGCTAAGGATATTGGTTGTTTGTCTTGTGAAGGAATGAAAGGAGTACAGGGATGTGGCCAAGAGCAAAGAAATGACAGGAAAGAGGAGATACCGACCAGATGTTGGTCAGTACTGCTGGCATCCAGCCCCTTCTGTCACAAAGCCAGCCCACCTGGGTGGACAGATGGGGATCTGATATGGCTAATTCATCTAACCTACAACAGTCACTTGCTCGATTAGTCAGGTCCCCAGAGCTGCGCAGCCGTCAGTGAGACCCTACTGAGCGGGAATGACAGCTGAGCCACTGACTGGAATATTAACCTTTAGAAATAGCTCGTCCTAGCACAGAAATATGATGAGGTGCAACTAAAGAGACCAGTGTAACTCGATCTGCATGAACAAATCTGCACTTACATTATACATTGAGAGTTGTTCTTTATTTTTTAACTAGCATTGAGCTTAAATGTGTCAGCAGACTGATAATAGCGGTTGAACTCTAACTCCCTGAGTGCAGCCTCACAGAGCTCCGCTAACATGGCTGCCAACGTTCACATCACTTAACCATTGGGACCTCTCGCAGTTTGCATGCCTTGGCAATAAAGCTGTCAACATCTAGTGGACATCAGATATGCGAGTAACAGAAAGGCTCACTTAGTACACTGTGAATTATTTAAAGCCTCATGTTTGTCTGTACCAAACACGCACGCTACCGTGATAGTCATTAATGGTGTCAGTCCAATACTGGTCAAAATGACTGCAGGGGATATCAGAAAAAGAAAAACATGCAAATATACAAAATATCACATGAAAATTATTCATTAAGTGCAGGCTTTAAAGAGGAGTGTACCACTAATGTCATGTGGCGGGGGAATGTACAGTACATCTGCCACTCTGCAGGGATGGTGTTTTTCACATGGATTTCTTTTAAAAGCAATTTGAAAGAAAAGTGCTATGGAGGCATCTATTATCTTGCAATTAATTGTATATTTTCATCGTAACACTGAAGCTTGCATTATTTTATGTTTGAACAGAATGAATGTATCGACACAAATCACTGCTCTCAAAAGTAAGAGCAAAAACCTGTTTTCGCTCACGTATTTTCCATCTTCTGTGACGCGACAGCTCCTCTCAAGGGTGGAGTGTAATAAATACTATCTCCCGATAGTATTTGATTGATTTCTATCAGTGCATTTAACTATCCAGATAGTCAAAGTATTATGTTTGGCCAACGTGCCAAATGGTGTAGCAGGTAACATGTTTCCTCATATACACTACCATTCAAAAGTTTGGGGTCACCTATACAATTTTTGTTGTTCTTTTCCATTAAAAGTCACACTTTTATTCATCAAAATGGATGGAAAATATTGTCAAGATATTGACAAGATTAGAAATAATGATTTTAATCCAAAATAATAAGTTTGCCCTTCCGTCAAAGAACCAGCAAAACTGTTTTCAGCTGTGCTAACATTATTGCACATGGGTTTTTTAATCATCCAATAGCCTTCTAACGCGATTAGCAAACACAATGTACCATTAGAACACTGGAAATGGGCCTCTATACACCTATGTACATATTCCATTAAAACCCAGACGTTTGCAGCTAGAATAGTCGTTTAGCACATTAAAACAATGTATAGAGTGTATTTCTGATTCATTTAATGTTATATTCGTTGAAAAAAGGTGCCTTTCCTTCAAAAATAAGGACATTTCTAAGTGACCCCAAACTTTTGAACGGTAGTGTATACTGAGTGTGGCTGTGGGGCTCAGACCATAGTTGTCAATTCCAATTATTATAAGTGACTTTGGGCTTGTTTTTCTGTAAAGACACAAACAAATTCTGGTAGTTGTGAGTTGAGGTTTTTTTTTTTGGACTTGTTGCTTAAGTGTTGTTGTGTATTTGCGCTTGTTCCCTACTCCATGAGTTGTTAAGCAGTCCAAAAAAAAGGGAAAACAAAATCATTAAAAACCAATACCGTCCAATAGGAAATAAATAAATGACTAAGAAAGAGCAGTCAATCTGAATGCAATCTCTGTGTGATTTGCACAGCTTTATTTAGCCTGAGTTGTGATGACGATTGGCACAAAATAAGCTCACATCGACACAGACTGTAATGATCTTTCTGACCTTATTGCAGTTTGAACCCACTTCGTTAGATTGTATTTGGAAGATTAAGAAATGATAGTCATAATAATACAAAAAAGAAGACTTACAGATTGATGGTGCTGTAAATATCTATAAAACTAAAAAAAAAAATAGAAAGAAACTGATGTTAGATTTAATATTGTGCTTTTGTTTCTCTGGCAGTGAATGTTTTTAAAACGATGTATAAAAGATATGTATGTCGTTATTGAATATGACACAAATATGTACCAAAAGGCTGTCAAACATGACTCTGTTAATATTCATTACAATGAAGAAGCTCTATATTGCTGATGTTTGGTCGCACATTACAGCCATTTGATAACAGATTTTTCAGTGCCTCTCCCAGAAGGATTGATATGTAACAATAATAGAGGAGGTCTTGGTAAATCTTTATTAATCACACGGCAGGTATCCAAACAAAGACGGCGTCGCAGCACACGGCAGGCTGAGCGTGACATTCGGAGAAGCGGGTAATAATGAAACAGAGATGAAAAGCCCGTTATTAGCAGAATGACAGAGGCAGAGGCAGAGTACTTAACTTCAAAGTCAGACAACAGAGGAACGAACAACACGCGCGAGAGAAGAGGTGGGAGGCAGGAAACAAAAGTATTATCCAACTGTTTATCAAGAGTGACGGCAAGTAATTAAAAAAAGGAATACTCAAAACTTAAAAAAATGACTGAATGTTATTCTTTAAAGACACATTTTACATCAACGTTGTTTAATATACTGCACATACAATCAGTGTTTTCTATCACTCATCATCTATGAGCTTGCACTAAAGCTGTTTTTATTGGTTATTGGCCGTTTTGTTTTGTCTTTGCGGTGATTCAAATCAAAGGTTTTATATGAGATTAAATTTCGCAGTTCTGAATATTCTCATTGTAAGTGAATTACATACACAACAACATAAAGTTCCCCCTGTGTTGCTTGAGTGTTCTTAAAAGCTTAGCCTTGTCTCGCAGAGGCTCGTCGACCCTTTTTTTGGGTACATATTTTAAGTTTGAGCAGTCAGAGAGTGATTTTGAGCTTAACTCTAAGCCACAAATACGCATCATTTGGCAGGAAACTTCTAATTGGACGTTTTGAGCATAGCAGTGGTTGATAGGGGCATAAAACCCTGTGCTTAAACGCCTATTAGTGGAAGTTTCAAGCAGCTGATTGAAAGCGAGCTACGTCTGAGATGCCTGTTAATCTCTAATTGACACATTCTCTAACTGATCTATGCAAATATGTTAAATGATTTCAGCTTAAATCATTACAGCCAGAATATCTTCAAAGAACAACCACAACCTGAATAATGGTTTGTAGTTTTTTTGCTGCTACAGGTTTGGTTTCTTTGAGAGAAATGGCCGGATGAAATTGTTCTTAATGATTTGAAAGAGGTTTTCTGAAAGCACGTACTTATTACGCAGTCACTCACTGGAGACAAATTGAATTGTCACTGGAGTTTTTATATTGTTTTTCAACTGTTTCACTTTGAATATTGGAGCAATTAAGTTTGTGAAAATGTCCACACAAGTGCAATTGAATCTGCGCTGCAGCTCCACTTCTACAACCTCCGAGTTAAGTGGAACGTAATTAGGTGTTATTTTATTTGACGGATTCCCACGTGTCGATGAATTGGTCATTAAAGCTCGTTCAGTCGCGCGGAGATTATCTTTTCGTGGGAAAAAAATCAAACGCCTACTGCTTGTGTCTCATTCCTCTCTTCGAAAAAACACACGAACAAGACAACGAAGAGGAAGTCGTAGAGACGTTAATACACGATGCTGTCACGGGGGGTTGTGTCTACCTTTAATTATTATGTTTTATTTACAAAAAACGGCAAACTCTGTTTCTCTCTGTCGTTCCAGGTCGGTCATTCAAGCCAAGCTGCTGCAAAGCCCAGAAATCTCTGGAGTTCATCCCAATAAACTTGCACACCCAGAGGATGCGGGTGACGTGCCCCAGGAAAACAGGTATTACACTGCTGTCATAGCCTGGTCTTGGACTTATTATTATTTCATATGTATCGCAGACCTACTCAAAACTGAAAATAACAGGTGAATTGAGGTGAAGTGGTTGTCCACCAGAAAACTGAAATCCTCCACAACATACGAGACAAATGTGGTTGTAATTCCATGCCTGACATCTCCATCTGTCAGGGGCGCTCGGGCGGCCTCAGACAGGTTGGTTCATCGTCACCTAGGCTGAAAGGTGAGATATCTCTCGGCCTAGGAAAGTCAGACAATACACTAATGAATCCCCTAGCGTTTTTTTCAACCGAGAGGAAGACCAGGGCTGTCTTCTCCACTGCTGATCTCTGGCAGGCAGAGTCTGTTACTGCCCTGGAATTGTCCCAGCGTGTTAAAGCAACTAACTGCTGTCTCAGAATATCTGCGAGTGGGCTTGATTTTCAACCTGTAAACTCAATGGTTGAGGAAAAGTTGAAGATCCCATATTATACCCTATTTCTCCAAGTTAAACTAGTTCCCTGGTATCCTAATGAACATGTCTGTGACATGCTTTGGTCAAAATACCATAAGGATGAAGCACCACAGCAGCCTGCCAAAACAGCCCTGTTCAGAAAGCTCAGTTTTGAGTGCCTGTCTCTTTAAATGCAAATGAGACACAGGAAACTACATCAGCCACAGAGGCTACTGGGAGCTAACAGCGGTTAGCATTTGGAAAAGCCATCATTTGCAGGCTCTAGCAGGCACATTGCCATCATATATAACATGTATCCACTGGACAGATAAATCCTCTGAGGCTGGAAGTTTGTGTAGAACTCTGTGCTGCACAGTGGAGCCAAGAAAAGAACTTTTTTCGCAGACTTCTGGTTTTCGGATGCCGTTGCCCTCGCCAGCACTCTCGCGTGTTTTACGGACAAAGCGGAGCTCCGCCAGACAACAATTCCAGGAATTTAGCATAGCATTGTGACGTCCCAGTGAGTGCAGAAGTCAACATCGCATGTTTTATCTCCTGTACTTAGACTGAGGAGTACCACAAAAACATGTGTTTTTTCACACTTTGGCGACTGATAGGGCCCCCTGAGTCCCAAATATAAGGATTTAAAATATTAAAAAGTTGATTTACATTATATGGGACCTTTAAAGTCCAACCATAAATGTATATAAATGTAGTCTTGGTACACCACCAGCTTTTATTGTTTTTATGTCATTGTCACTTTGATTAGAATAATTAGACTTTTTCAACATGAAATAGTGGAACAAACAAAGGTAGGTTAGATTTTAGGTCTTGTTTGAGGATCCTGCGTGAACACAAACCATTGTCAGGATACATTAGAGATCGGCTTCTCAGCTGACATCCCCTAAATCGATGTCCTTTTCCAGTATTTTTACATTAATCAGCTCCCATGACCAACTCAGCTGACACAATGAACCAAACATGTTTTGGTTTTCTCAGATAGAAATGACACGATGAGTGTGAATGTGTTGCGTGCTAAAGCAGGAAAGTGAGATGTGGGAGCAGGTGGTCGCAGGAGGCGATTATGAATTACCCTCAGAAAACATCATCATTTGTCATTTACACTTGCACTATACACTCATTTGTCATTCACACTTAAAGGATACACACTGTTTGGTGACTCACTACCATGTAAGCACAACATCCCCTTTGTTTTGTCATTTGCATCTTTCTTTTTTCTATTATATTTACTGTCTGCATCTCACCTGTTGTTCACTATATCCATAGAAGACAGTCATAAATAAAGGCAGGTATATGAAATGTCCAAAAATTGGCAATATTATTACATCATGAAATGCCATGAAGAACAGAAGCTCTGACTATTTGCTCAGAAAGGTGGAGCATTTAAGTCGCTAACACCTGTACGTGCCAATGTTATTATTTTGTATCCATCTGCACAATAATACGTGCAGGTAGCTGTATATTATTGGCTACATGTACACGTTTGTCAGTTTCACATGAAAATGTTTTGGAGAGCTGTCGGTCCTTTTGGCTGCAGTCTGTGGTTGCTTCATAATGTATTTTTTCATTATTTCTTTTTATGATTTTCCTCCGAACAACACACATGCCATCGTGAATAATAAAGTGCAGCAGCGTAGTTGCACCAAAATGGCCATTCAGTCTGAATAACACAATCTGTGGTTCGGTGAAAAAGGGAAAAAGACATAAATGATTGCAATCAGTCTGGGGGGTGGGGGGGGGGGAGGGACATGAACCAGCTCTTTAATAAAGCTTAATTTCACTTTCCAACTGTAATCAATAGCTATATTGCTGTATTTAATTTTCTCAAGTGATGCATTTCCTTGAGTTGGGTAACCCACTCAACAACACTAAACCATTCATTTTCTTTGTTTTCGCCCATTGATCATACAGCAAGTAATGGGAATATAGGGGGAGCAAACACTGAGAGCTCAAAAAATAATTAATTTGTTTTGCTGGTAATGGATTTATTGTCCCTTTTCAGCCCAAATAGCTCAGCTTGAGTTGAACTGGAAGCATTGTAGCACAAGTAAAAATATATATTTTCATTGTGTAAGGCAGGATTATGAAATGGGTTAAATATGAATTATAACTCAGTCTTGTTCTGGCTGACACAATCAGTGTTATTGAGTGTGTGAAAAAAAGATGGTGCCTGTGAGACGAATAGCAGGCAAATCAAGCACAAATTGGTCATTGTGCTCGATGTCCCTGAAACTCACCATTATTATTCTGGCGCACTTAAGCTGCGGGTGAAGCAATTACAGGGGCTTGGACTCCAGGGGCCAAACATGTGGCGGACAAGGAGCCTCCTGACGTGGGGATAATTAACGGAGGAAACAGTGGGCAGAAGCAAACTTCAAACCAACGTTGATGTATCGCGGTGGCGTTCAGAGGTTTGGAGTCGCTTGTCACATCATTCACATCTCTGTGGTAACGCGCTGGAGCTGCGTTGTGGCATTTCCAACCATTTTTTTCTCCAAAGTGGTTGAGTGTTGATCCGAGTTGTCCGCTGTTCCTTGGTGTTCATTAACTGACCTGGCTATAAATCCCACCAAACTATACACCCCCACATTCCCCTGTCCACCCACTTTACCTCTGCACTGTTTTTACTGATTCAGCTGTCAGCCTCATTCATTACTCATTCAAAAACAAGGCCTGCTTCAGTCACCGCTGTGTTCACCTAGCCTTCTGCGAAAATGTGTGTTTACTTTTGGCGCCGGCGGTATGACATTGTGCCGTCCTTCTGGTTTTAAAATGGTTCCTCTGCTATATTAAAACCAAGAGATGGATGAAGAAAGCAAATACACCAGTTCAGTATAGCAGTTCAGCAGAATAATGCTGAGTTTTTTTTATGTGAGCATTCATATGGTACATCTGCCATTTGTGTATTTATTAAATATATTGTATGGAATGGGAGTGCCACAACATTCACATAGGAATAAAAGCCTTCAGGTGTATTCATAAACACTGAATCAATACTTGGAAAACCTCGCATTATGTTGGTCCTATGGAATCCACCATGGAAAGAAGACACTGGCATACAGTGTACCATGAAATGTTTGAAGTCATACATTTTAAAGAAAAATTGATGTACAAAATATTATTATACTCTGCCCATATATACATTACATAACCATAACATACATTATCTCAAGGCACTGTACATAGACAACAACAGCATACAGAGCAGAGAAACCCAACAATTCACATAATGAGCTAGCACTAGGCATCAGTGGAGAGAGAAAAAACTCAGAAAGAAGAAATTTGCCTCGGCCGGTTGCGGTGAAATGAAAAATGGGGGACAGAGGAGAGGTGGGGGATAGAAAAGACAAGAGGGAGACGAGGTAGAGACAGAGACCAGGAGCAGATATACAACAACTGTGTGGGTGTGTTTTACAAAATAAAAGCATGACAGACACACAGCATTAAAAACAGAGGGTAAAAACGAATTCACACATCCCTCCTTGTACTGCCCAATCATACTGAAACATGTAAGTATATTATCATAGTTGCATGATTACATACTACCAGTTATATTACAGTGGCACAGTGGTTAGTTGTTTTGACTTCTGTGTCTGTGTGCATAACTTCCTTGTGTCAAGCATAGGTCAGGAAACGTCAGCTTCTCATCACAGTCCAAAAGACACGTTGAGACTTTAAATTGCTTATTGTTGTAAACGTCAGCGTGAATGGCAACCTGTCCAGGATTCTTCTCTGCCTCCTGTCCGATCTGAGCTCCTCACTTATCCTTAAAGGATAACTGAAGAGAGAGGAAGGATCATGGAAGTTGAAAAATGTAACTTTTCATAGTATTTTTTTCCCCTCGAATTACATATTTTCTCTCTTTTTTTGTCTCATTATACAGATGCTTTCTATGACATCATCACTGTCGGTGCCCCCGCCGCCCATTTTCAGGGCTTCAAGTGCGGCGGTCTGCAGCGTCTCCTCAGCAGATACGAAGCAGAGAAAAAGAGGTAAGGCGAACACAAACCTGTGCAGCATGCAGACGTGTTGTGCAGGAAGGAATGGTGGGGATTTAATACAAGACACATGCTGAGGGGGAAACGGGCTTATATTGACAAAAGAATTTAACTTGGGCATAATTGTAAGTGACAGACAAATTTGTCACTGGCCTGTGGACTTGATTTTCCAAGCCCCATGCAGTTACTTACAGCCAAGCCGTACTGAATTTAGAAAGGAGCTCCACTTCATCTGACAGCTCAGTTTGACTCGAGGCAACGGGCAAGATGGAAAAGGTTTGATGAGTTCTCCTGCACTGTTTTTCTTTCCTCTGGCAAGCTGTTTTTAGTTGCGTTGTACGGTAACTTTTCACTGAGTGAGGAGCCACACATTTTTTCTTGCACTTCGCAGCTGTGTGCTGGAGCTCATACTTCAATGTAAGAATGACAAAAAAAACAAAACAAATCTTAGCTGACTGAATGGTTGGTGGTAACATTTTTAATACAAAGCATTTAAACTATGAAATGCACCTGGATAACTACTGTAATAAAATAGGCATTGGATGGGCAGCCCATGGCCAAGAGGAAAGGCATTGGGCTCTTAACTAGAGCTGCAACTAACGATTATTTTCCTAATTGATTAATCTGTCGATTATTTTCTCAATTCATCGATTAATAGTTTGGTCCATAAAATGTCAGAAAGTGTTTAAAAATGTTGATCACTGTTGGAAAGGAAGATGTTCTCGAAGGTCTCGTTTTGTCCACAAACCAAAATGATTCAGTTTTAATGATTTCTTTGTTATGTGGAGCAAAGAAGAGAAGAAAATATGCACATTTAAGAAGCTAAAACAATCAGAATGTTGTTTCAATAATGTAAAAAGCTTCAAACGGAATAATCGATTATCAAAATAGTTGAAGATTCATTAAGTAATCGATTAATAATCGATAAATCAATTGATTAATTCAGCTCTACACTCTTTTATTACTATTGCAACAACACATCATCAGTAGGGTAAAACTAACCTGTCTCACGACGGTAGAAATGAAAGGGCTAAGTAGAACCATATAAGGTTCTTCAGCTTGTCCTTATAGGAGAACCCTTTTTGGCTCCAGGTAGAACCTTTATAAAAAGGTTCCACCAAGAACCCTTTTTAAATCCTTTATTCAGGTAAGGAGTTTTAAAGGGTTCTCTGGATCAAAATGGTTCTTACTGGAACCATTAGTGTTACCAAGAACCCTTGAAAAACCCTTTCTTCGGGAAAGGGTTTTTCAGAAGCAAATGGTTCCAGGTAGAACCTCTGCCCTTGTAGAAGGACAATTTTCTAAGAGTGTACTCTTAACAGGGAGGTCGCTGGTTCAATCAAGGATGGGTTAGCTGCCGAGGACAAATTCACTATCACTAATTGGTGTGTTTGCAAAAAATTACTAATTCTAATTATCATTATTTCCCAAGAAGTCCTTGACCTGAAAACACAACACATTTTTAGATGACAAACAATGACAACTGTACTAGAAATTGTGGATGGATTAACACACACATGCACTGATTAAAGGTGCCATCTTACAATCTGTGATTTTCTCTTTTTTTGCTTCAGAACTGAGCATACGTGTCAGTGGAATTCAGTATGTGGTCACTTGAGTGATGCCAGAAAAAATGAAGGGTGATTTCTCCCAAAGCTCCCCATAGAGTGCAAAGTCATTACAGAGCGTGCCAGATCCAATTAGTTACAGAGTTTGCAGCTCAGAAAAGAGAGAGGGGGGAGATGGTGAGGAGTAAGGTGAGAGTATAAAATGGATAACTTGATGGGAAAATAGTTGAAGTGCTATGCTGATAGTAAAGAGCAAAGAAAGGACTTCTTTACGCTAAAGTGCACAAACGCATTTGCAGATGACGGTCAGTTTTATCTCCTTCCACGAACTAGGACGAGGTTAGAATATTTTTTTTGAAGAATCCACTGAAGTGAAATCATTTTCTTTGAATAAAAGATTAGACTTCAGAAAGAATTCGCTGGGGAGACGGAGCTTTTTGTCTCATATTTGACTTAGCTAATCACTCACTGTAGCTTAAATTTTTCCAATTTTACGCCTCGCTAACTGACTGCGGGGCGAGTGCGAGAGTCTTATCCATGTTTGACCTGGAATGTAGTCATTTGTCAGTCATCGTCAGAAATGGAAATAAACTCTGGGAATTGTAATGAAGGTGTGCATTTACTTTATATTATGCACATGTGCAATGATGTAATGGTTCGATTTTATTATGCATGCTCCAAATGTTTAGCCTGGAAGGACCCAATGAGGTTTTTGTTTCCTGTGGATATAGATGTGTGCTTTAGTCCAGGTTAGAAGCATTTAATTGCACTGCAAGTTGACCTGTTTCAGCACAGAAAAGATTCTCGAGCACACACACACACACACACACACACACACACACACTTCTCCTGTCAGAGATAGCCTTTGTAATCACATCTGATTAAAAAGGGAACTATCGGCAAAATGTGAGACTGGGCTATTCAATGTGATATTAATTTGTCAAAGAGAAGCCGGGAAAGGATTGAGGTAAAGGGGGGGGGGGGGACCTGAGCTCAGAGGTGTTACCAGGAGGGCAATAAAAGAACCATTTGTCTTTGTTCCCTGGACACAGGGAGGGGGGGGGGCAGGAGTGTTTTTCCAGATCCATTAAAAACCTGCATTGGCCAAACTTGGCAATGACCAGAGTATGCAATGTAGTTTGTCTCTCAGGATCGGCCGGGCAAAGAGTTTAATCAATAGCTACACTTAGTATTCCTTCAGAAACCCTGCACATGTACACACAGGGCAAGAGCATTTATCTTTCATTAATGCGTACAGTCCCACATAAATGGCTGTTTTAAAAGTCACTGGATTTTTATCCGTTTTTAATTGAACCCTATAGACATAGCTGCGGATTTGCTGAGGTGGTCTAATCTTTCATTAACAGCCTCTGTTGAATTATTCAGCTAATCTGCATAATGATGCAACACACTTTTTGGGAGAAAGATTTTATGGAACTTAAACGTTGCGTGTGTGCGTGCGTGCGTGCGTGCGTGCGTGCGTGCGTGCATGCATTCTTGCGTGCGTGCGTGTGTGCACGTGTATGTGTAGTCGAATTTATGCCCATGCCTTTCGACATGTGTGTCTGAATTCTGTCATTTTGCCTCCTGGTCAAGCAGAACTGCCCAGTGAAACACGACTGCAGTTCAACCCACACTGCACACATTTAATAGAGTCTCTTGGGGGTCAGTGTTCAGATTTATTGTGACTAATAACATGTTTTCCCACAAAATAGTACCATTTGAGTGAACACGGCACCAGACATTGGGACTGATTGAGCCCCCATGATAAAGACTGCAGCATTTTTTTGCTTTTACCTACTCTGGAATCTACCTGTTTCAGGTTCTTTGGATGATGCAGCGAGATGCTGGCAGTCGCCTTGAGGCTTATCTGGTCCCAGATCAGGGTTTCTAGCTTGTCAGTGAATTACGGAGACTAGCTATGGCTGTTTAACTGTGAAGCGACATCAGATCTGTGCCCTGAGGATTCAAAAGCAGATGGGTGTTTTAAAAAAAAAGAAGCTGGCTTTAGATCAGATCTTCCAACATTTTCCAAAAGCAATCTGTATATTTTTGCTGTTGCCACGTGGCAGTGGCCTGGTGCAAAAACTATGATTACAGGGTGCTGTTGAGATGACGAAGGAGGCCTTGGCAGTCACCTGCAGCGATGCAGAGCACTCTGCTGACTTAGCTGCGTTTTTACTCCTGCTGGCTGTCAGCAGCAGGCCACGAACTCTTCATTAATTTTCTCTGCTCCATTAATTAGCCATGCACTGGAGATGTTGGCTTAATTAGGCTTCTGGGCAGAGCAATTTTCTCGCTGTCATTACGTTATAACCAATTTCTATTGATCACTGAGGAAAGGCCAGGGATAAAGTTCATCCTGGACACACTGATAGTTGCAGTAATCTGTCAGTAAACTGGAGTCTCCTCCAATTTTCTTGAGACCCACTAATGTCTGAGCATGTGCGATGGAAAAAAAGAGCATCTTTTGTGATGTTACTGGCCAATCGAAAACACACTGAGCTTCAAATGTCCGCATTTATTTCAACAAAGATCTGACTAGAGCACAGATTCCTGATGCAGCTCACATGTAGACAAGATGCTCTCCTACAATAGAGTTTGAGTCAATACATCGGGGAAGAATTCTGTCTATGGCCCCATCCGATTTCTCCCCCTTAAAATGTCCACTTGGTTTGGAGCGCCCTCAACCACAAATTCCGTGAAAATCCCAAATTCCAATTTACGTGGCTTCCCTATGGAATTGGGACACCGCTATATGCAAATTAGCGTAGTGAAGGTAACGAATGTGCTAACCTACGTTATTTCTGGGTGAGTGAAGACTCTCGATGTCCATCTTATTTCAAAGCTGGGACAGGGTTAAAAAAAATAACCTGCAAAAAAAAATAACCATAAATCAGTCTGAATTATTGCTTATGCATATTATGCTTCATGCACATATTTTCCTATATTAAAATATGCACAGTGCTTAACACATTTATTTATGACCACCTGTCGTAAACAAACGCGAACACATCAATATTGTATACAACTTGTTTAAAACTAAAACTGCTGTTGTTATTTATTTGGCAAATAACAAACTGGATTCACATTTTTATAGCCAAATTTGCAGCAGATTCTTCTAGAAATAAATAATGTGTTTTTCTCAGTTTTTTTGTAAAACAGTAAATTTGAAATTTCATGGATATAATTTTCAGCATTAAAAATAAAATGTTTGCTTAAAGAGCGTCTACATACTGGTGTATTAACCGTTACAGAAGCCTTATGTTGGGTGGTCTGATAAATGATATGTAAATAGAAGTCTGTGGATCCCTTCTGCAGGAAATCCTGTGTCATTTGTCCGTGTGAATCTTGCATGATAAGAAAATGAGCGGTGATACTTTGATGAATCAAAGAGCAGGTGCAAAGCACTCGTACAGTACATGCATTGTGCAGAGGGAGCAGCCGCAGCAGCAGCAAACCTCTGTTTTTATTGCCAGAGGCGCATAGAGCACTTGGGGGCGCAAATAGAAATGAGGTGGGATTAAGAAGAATCCATTATCATACATTATCAGTGAGTGTGCTGGAGTCTGCCAGCAATTCTTTTTAAAAGCATTCCTCTCACTACAATGATGTACTGACATTGTGTAATGGAGTCTGGAGGAGCTTCACCTAAGAGGGAAATAATACTCCCTCACAAGAGTTGCATGTGAAAATATAGTGCCAGCCCAAAATAATATGCCTCAAGGGCCAGATCAATTTGAATATTTGCCCCCGAAGATGTGGAACATCTCGTGGCCTCCGCTGTTTTCATTTTCAAATCCCAGTGAGTGGCTTTTTGTTGGATTGTCTTACAAGCATCAGAAATGTCACAGTTGCCCACGTCCTCACATATTATTTGTGCAAACTTAAAATCACTGCGCTATACCTCTGTATCATAGTGGTACTTAACCCTTTAACACAGACATTTGCAAAAGCTGAGAAGTTGCAAGTCAAAGCAAACGTGTGGTTATTACGGTAATTTCACTCGAATCAGCGTCTTTGTCACCAGAGAGGAGAGAGTTGGAGCAAAAAGCCTGTACATAAGTTTCCATTTTTTGAGCCTGTTTTTGCACATTGAGACAAAAACAACAAACAAACAACAAATGTTATTTAAAATGTGTTTTATACTGTTCATATTTCAGATTTAACACCCCAAATCTGGTGTTTGTGCACAACTGCAGTGTTTTTTCTTTCATTTCAAATTGTTAATACAATATTTTATCATGCAGTACATTGTAAATAACTGCCAGATATTGAAAGTTATTCTGGGAAAATTAGTAAAAAACAAGCACCTGCATGGCTTGAACTGGGATTCTGGTTCACTTAAATGACGTTTCGCACAAATTGAAAACACTTCTGATGGAAAACAAACCCGACATCTTTCAAATTGTTTTGTGAGGCGTTAATCAGCTAAAAGCGAAGACCTTTGAATGTGCGAGCAGTTTGGGATGATAGATGCTAATAAAAATCAAATATTAAACTTAACTCCTGCGTCCTGGAATCGGTGCCGTAATTGGAGTATAACTTTTAATGTGCAAGTTAGATGTATCAGCATATTAAAAAAAAAAAAAAAAACAGAGAAGCAAAACCTAAACAAAGGCTTCAAACACAATTAGTGTGTTTTTTACAGAGGAGACGATGAAACGCACTGGAGGAGTGATGCATATCCTTCAGCCACACTTTTGATGTTTATGTCGTAATGATGCCGTTTCATAATGTATCCATCACGATTCACAACTGGTTGATGCAAATAAGCCGTAGATACTGTCTCGAATCATATCAACTGCTTAGTTAATGTGTTACTTCATTTTTGACTGATATTGTCACCATATTTCTCCGTCTAAACAAGCTTATTCACGTCTCTATCGTTCCCAAGGATGCAGAAGTATCTCAATATATGTGTTGTTTACCTGTGAATGATGTCATGACTCTCTTCCACTATTACTTGCTGAGAATTGTTGGTTCTTTTATATGATGCAAAATCAACTTTTTAATCATTTAAATCCTTATATTTGGGACTCTGGAGGTCCTACCAGGGGGCAAAGTGTGAAAAAAGATGACTCACTCATGTTTTTGTTGTCCTCCTCAGTCTAAGTACAGGATATAAAACACGCAATGTTGACTTCCGTGCTCCTTGGGACGTCACAAGATGCTAAATTCCTGGAATTGTTGTCTCGCTTTGTCCGTAAAACACGTGAGATTGCTGGCGAGGGCAACGGCAGCGGAAGTCCGTGAAAAGTTCCATTCTTGACTCCACAGTGCAGCACAGAGTTCTACACAAACTTCCAGCCTCAGAGGATTTATCTGTCCAGTGGATACATGTTATATATGACGGCAAATTTGCCTGCTAGAGCCTGCAAATCATTACTTATCCAAATGCTAACCGCTGTTAGCTCCCAGTAGCCTCTGTGCCGGATGTCATTTCCTGTCCCTTAAGTTTTAAAGAGATACTACTGAACTGCTGTGGTGCATCATCCTTATGGTATTTTGACCAAAGCATGTCACAGACATGTTCATTAGGACACCAGGGAACTAGGTTAACTTGGAGAAACAGGATATAATATGGGACTTTAAGTAATTCTTTTCCAAAATTTGGTTGGAAATCCATCCATCTGTTGGATTACACAGACAGAAACAGGCAGTTTTTGTGCCTGATAACAAGATCAACAATTGCACACTAGTCCACACTGTGGTCTCGGAGACGCAGGTGGATGTGGTTTAGATGCTGCTCACTATTAACAGAGATAATGACCCCTAATATATAATTAATGCATACTATGTAATTGAGTCTGTACAAATAAGCCTCTTTCATCTACTGTAGCTCTCATATTGGAGAGAGGAGACTTAAATGCAATTTGTAGCCACATTAGAGAGCTCTGCTCTGCATATACAGTGCATGTGCATTCCCGCACGAAATCAGACGCTCGTTGATCTTTATTTCACCGTGGCACAGACAAATTTAGCTTGTGCGTCACTTGTATTAGTCGGAACTCTCAGAGGCAAACCTCACAGTCTGTTGTGGTACTTTTAAGTTTGTTGTTTCTTTTTTTTGGTGGGGGGACAACAAAATAATTTGGTTTGAAATGCTCTAAAATGACGAGTTTCTTGGGACATAGATAAAAAACAACAACACGCAGGCTCGAACTGCTTCACGTATAAAGAATATCAGTAAACATTCATGTACTGTATACACTGGCTGTATACAATGACGCCTTGCGTGGTGTAATAAAAGAGAATTCCCAGTACTGCTGCGTGTGCTGTTATTAGGAGCCTCTGCTTCAGGGAACTTACAGGCTAAGTTACAAAGAACCACCATAACCTTTTATTGTCTTTTTGAAAGAAATATCTCTTTGTGATTATTATATGTAATAGAGCAAGTCGCGGTGTATATATAGTGTTTTGTTTCTTCATTAACTATTGAGATTAGCTCAATTCAACCCATATTTATCCAAATATATCTTTATTATTTCCTTATATACACTTAAGCACTATTTATTCTTGCACTGTTGATTTGTGTTGTGCATTTTTGTGTCCACGTCTTGTTTTTGGCGTAATGTTTTGAGAGTGTTGGCTCATTTACATAATATTAAGCCAAGGTTGAAATGACAAGGTTTTTTCCCATCACATTTGCAGTGTTTTAACTTTGCATGGTTTGACATCTTAGTTGACCCTGTTTGGACTGACAACATTGCTGATAATGCAATTAAAGTTCCCTGCCTGTAGTGAGCCTTAGTGGGGGATCAATTCTGTCCTCCAGCATCAGGTGGTAAGTTCCTACATTCATTATTGCCTGCATAGTCCCCCCACGCCCCCTTAATGGGATTGGATTTGTACTTATGAGTCAACAGGACTGTTATTGAATTGTTAAGAAGTCGCACTCCTCGAACAAATTCTCATTTGCGGTTTTTTTTCTGGAATATCTCCATTGTAGGGATTTTATATCCTTTAGTTCTGCGTACCTCAGTGAAACAAATCACGCGTAAGCTCGCGGGGAATTAACGAGGTTTACAGGCTTGGCTGAAATCCTGGGTCGCTGTGTGGTTAAGGAAATGGGGGAGAAGTTATTGGGTAGAAACGGGGTTGTTCTCCGCTGCCGAGTATTTTACACCGTTTGCACCGTAGCGATTCCTTTGATTAGCTCTGAGCTCGTGGGTGGCAGTCCTCCAGAGGTCTCATTAGCTGTAATGACAAGGCCGAAGGTTTTAAAGTTAACCAGTGAAAGACATAGTTGGTGGCGAGTAGCTACAGATTTTTAGCACTTATTGATACATCAGGTAGTGGTGTTTCCCTTAGGGTGATATAGAGAGAAGCATTTTTCTGGTGCAAAATATTCACAGAGCTGCAGAGTAGTGCACACACCCGCTCTGACTCTTATGTCAATTATGCCGTAGGCTCCTTCTCTGGGGTCTGGCCTACATAGACGCTCGCAGAGCTGACTCTATACTACCTGGGAGGGTTGAAAAATGACGACCTCTATCACGCTACAGTACATGCGATGGCAGGAAGTCAGCGGAAACTCGTTGAAAGTCACTGGAACTTTACCCGTGGAGAATGTTTGATTGTAATGATTTGCCACTGAATCGAAAAAAAAAACTGACAGGAGGTGTTTTTTTGTCTGAGATTAAAAAGCGGCCTAGAAATAAGGGTGGGATTGATTATTTATAAAATGAAAAATAGAGTGACATTGCACTACACGTCCAATCTAGCTGTTGAGATGAGCACCTGGAAAGTGTTGCTGCTGGACGTTTTTAATGCAGCAGAAAATGACAGAAGCTCAGAACCACAACGTCTGTAAATTCCTTGTATGCAGATTTTTGTTATCATGTGAATCCCTCTCTACACACAGAACCATATAAGGTTTTCCGGCTTGCCCTCATAGGAGAACCCTTTCTGGCTCCACCTGGAACCCTTTGGAAGGTTCCACCAAGAACCCTTTTATAACCCTTTATTCAGGAAAGGGGTTTGGGAATGTGTTTTTCAGAAGCAAATGGTTCCAGGTAGAACCTCAGCCCTTGTAGAAGGACCCCTTTGGAACCCTTATTTCTAAGAGTGTGCACTCTTAGAAATAAAACTGCTAAGTAGAACCATATAAGGTTCTTCGGATTATCCTCATAGGAGAACCCTTTTTGATTTCAAATGGATCGTTTTATAAAGGTTCCACCTGGAACCCTTTTGGAGGGTTCCACCAAGAACCCTTTAAAACCCTTTATTCAGGAAAGGTGTTTTAAAGGGTTCTCTGGATCAAAATGGTTCTTACTGGAACCATTAGTGTTTCCAAGAACCCTTGAAAAACTCTTTCTTCGGGAAAGGGTTTTTCAGAAGCAAATGGTTCCAGGTAGAACCCCTTTTGGATCCCTTATTTCTAAGAGTGTATATAACTCACTGTTTTCATCCTTTGGGAGAAAGAACTGATAAAGATGAGCTACAGAACATTGTGTGTATTTTGTCTGTAGTCGAGTTAAAGTGAAAAGGAAAAGGTCAACATCTATAGACGTGGTTGCCACAGTTTAGAGCTGCTCATTAAAATTTCAAAATGCTCTGTTATGATAACAGATGCTGTTCATGTACAAGATATCGATTTAATATTTTGACATCTTATACACTGGATAAGATGTGCAAAGTTTTGTTTAATATTGTAAGGTTATACAGTACTGTGCAAAAAGTCTCAGGTCACCATTAGATTTGTTAGATTTGTTGTTTTAGCAATGCTATAACGACAATAGAGGATGATTATTTCTATTTCACTTTACTGGAACACATCCAGAAAATATGTACGCAACATCCTCTGCAGATGTGAAAGTATTTAGCGGGATCTAACCTTACACTTGAACAATAACAAAGCTCTGTTAATGCTTGAGTGGAACCTTAATTAATGTTACTGGTAAATCCTGTGTTTGTCCTATTATTTCATTTAAAGAATTATCTGGTTCCATCCAGGTTTATTCACGACATGCTTGAGCATTACATACACATGTTGCATGAGTTAAACTAATATATAAGACAAGCTTTTTGTCGCATCACTTCATTCCAAAATCCCATGATCACAGAATTTGACAGACAGAAAAAACAACAGAGCTGAAACTTTTGCACAGTACTGTATGTAAAATGTCATTAGATTTGGTCGCACAGACTGTAGATATTGTAGATATGTTTGATATCATGCTGCCTCCTCATTTGCACACCTCGTGTGTCCATATGGCCGCAGTCTCATTAGAAGCAACTGATGAAATTCCATCCAATCTCAAGGCGTTCCTGTTCATATAAGCGATGTACAGCTCAGTCCTATGACCATGCAACTGTGACGAAGTCTGCCAACCATGAATTGATGTAATTTTTTTTTTTCCCCCCCTCTCCATCACAGCTTCAGCACGGCGTACCAGTGTATCTACTACTCACCAGAGCACACGGCCAAAGCTCAGGAGGTACTCAGCACCATGAGCCTTCTCCAGCCTCTCATTACAAGCTTAGCAGACCAGCTCCTCCAGGCTGCCCAGGAGCACTCTTCAACTGGACTAAAGGATGTACTCAAGAACCTTTCTGACAAGGTGAGAAGGTCCCCAGTCCTTTATCCACGCTCCCTTCGGACTATGCATTTACTCGTGTTAGCTGAAATCTGTAAAGCATTGAAAAACCTCTGCCTGAAAAGCTGTTTTGTTTCATCATTAACTCATTTAAACCTACATTCATCCAAATATATCTTCATTATGTCCCCGTATTCCTCTTCTAAGACAATAAGCAATCATGGTGGACCATAATGGTTTAAACTGACCATAACTGACTGAACCGCCGACTGAATATTTATCATCTCAGAGGAGGAATTTAGTACCAGCTCAGGTGTTATTATTATTCTCCTGTTATTTTACAAAAGAAAATTGAAGAAAATCGAAAATTCTCATCGTAACTTGAACACTGTAAAAGCCAGCAGGTTGTTTTGATGCAGCTGCACGCACGCACACACGGAGACACACACGGATCAGACAACCTGCGGGGAAAAATCCATAACTCATCATAAAAACACCAAACCAACAAAAGAGAATAGCGGCCGTGGACGTTTATGGAGTTGAGGCGTTTTTATCAGTATAATTAATGAATTACATCTGGTGCTGTCAGATTGCAATCTGCTGTGGGAGAGATTGTTTTTTTGCCACAGTGGAATAGAGCCCAATCAGCCTGCATAATTGGTACATTTGCTCTGTCACCACTTCCTCTCATCCTTGATTAGACATGCACACATTGGCCAAGTAAACCCCTGGCCTGGTCAGCACAAGCAGGGCTCGTCTCTGATTAAAATCCCGTGCACTGTTTGTGTGTAGGTGTGTGTGTGTCAAAGCTGAGGTTTGAGTGGCAGAACTATTTGAAAGTCTCGAACAACATGCCAGGATTTATATAACCATTCCCTCCTGCACATCTGTTCGTTCCAAATACCTGAGTTTTTGCACACGTTGATAATAAGTCGACAACACACACAAATGAAAATGAAGTTTATGTAACTGACCAAATGGCCAACTCTTAAACGTAATAGACGGTGTTTTTAATGATTTTCCTTGAGCTAACTTATTTCGCTCTCACAATGTAAAACACTGCAGGCAGAGACTGAGGTCATAGGTCGGCAGGCGATGTGGATGCTGTACAATGTGTCCACATTTAATAAGGTTATAAATGTAAATGCATCGCTGTTAAAGAAAGCAGTCAAAAGAGCAAAAGTGGATGAAATTATTTGCTTCTTTTTTTTTTATCTTTAAACGTAAAGAGTAGCTAATCATAGCTGACAAAAGGTTATGACATGAATGTATCTATTTACTGTAAATGTCAATAAGAAAACCTTGAGTTTTCTGTTTGTTTGTGTGGCTTTCTTGCATAGAAATGTGTATGGATTTCAGCTGGATAATGCAACATCTTACATATTATATAAATTATGGATGGATGGATGGATGGATGGATGGATGGATGGATGGATGGATGGATGGATGGATGGATGGATGGATGGATGGATGGATGGATGGATGGATAGATAGATAGATAGATAGATAGATAGATAGATAGATAGATAGATAGATAGATAGATAGATAGATAGATAGATAGATAGATAGATAGATAGATAGATAGATAGATAGATAGATAGATAGATAGACAGCTGTCTACAATATTGAATCATGATATCACAATCATCATGACATCAGCCATGTTTTCATTGTAACATGATATTAAGTGGGGGGCTGTATATCATCGATTGGGGGGCCGCATGTGGCCCCTGGGCTGCCAGTTTGAGACCCCTGATTTAGAGTGTCCACGGACACCAGAGCAAGAACAAACAAACTCCACAGACAAAGGCCCTTGATCAAACTTGGGGACTTTTGCTGTGAGGCAACAATACTCGCCCCTGGACCACTGTGTATCCCAGAAGACAAACACAAAACCACTACACTCACACAATTTCACTTCCACTCAGGTCAAACAGAATTCGATATCCGTCGCGCAGATGTGAGTCTGCGTTGTGACTGTGAAGTTTCAAGCGAGTCACATCTTTAAAGAATCTCAGAGAGACGGGACACTGAAAATGGGAGAATTGGAGAACATTTGACTATATATATTTCACTGCAGATTACTTTTCCTGAGCATATTGGACACAAAAGATGTGCTTTTGCTCTTCTGTATGTGATGGTTATAATTCTGTTGGTGGTAATAATTATTTCAGTCTATTAATGACAGTAAAAAGGCATTTTCCATCACACCTCCCCCTGCAGCTATGTTCTATACCGAGTAAAAGTCTATAACAACAATGGTTACCTGTGATTTTCTTCACAGTGTTTTGAAGTAGCTTTAATTCCAACTTGGCCAAAATGTGTTTTTCCCTCAAGATAAAACTATTCTCAACAACTACATTTGTACACTTCTGTTCTCTTTTAAAAAAAACAAAAAACTTGTTGTTTTCTTCAAAGTCCACAGAGACATTTTCTACATCTGCAGATATGTTGAAGACAGACGAGCCAACCAAATTTCTCCCAAGAGATCTCGAGCAATTCCGATCTCTAAAACAGTTCCTGTATGTGTGCAACAGAAACACTGAGGAGTCGTTTTCTCTTTTTTTTGCAACTGGAGAAGCGAAATTGCTTTACTCCTTGGCCCAACGGAGGGCACCTCTACAATTTCACTTTACAAACAATAACTAAATGCATTCTGCAGCGCAGCAGATCATGCGCTTCCCTCTAGATTGCTTGGTACAAACCCAACACTGTGTCTGAACTGAGGAACTCGATTGATGCGTGAACTTTGACCCCTCGCATAGAAATAAAAGAGTGGCATTTAGCCGAAAAATCTTTTTCAAAGTTATCATAAAAGCACATGTGTTGTGAAATGTGTCAATTCTTTGACCCTGCTGTTAAGAAGTGCAAATATGACCCGGCTTGTTTTAAATAGTGTCTTTGTTCACTCATCTCAGCCAAGATAATGAATAATACATGCTCTCGTAGATTGCAAATTAACACTGGGGTCAGATAAGCAGCGCTCAATTTGAATATAAATTCACATTTTGAGGATTTTCAGCAGCTCATTTTTTAGTCATTTGGACATTTCTGTCTTTGTAATGATGTTTACTTCTTTATATACATGCGTCTAAATCACGGGGTAGTCGATAGAATAGCAGAAATAACAGCTTTTGGCAGGCAATTTCACATTCCTTCTTATCCATCCATAGACTCCATTGACTTACAGTAATGGAAACAGCATTTGAACCCGCGCAAGGCAATTAAAACGATACGAGTGGTGTTTTAAGTGGAGTCCTCGTCTGTGTTCTCTGCTCAAACATTCATCAAATCACCCATTCATTCATTCATTGTGGGTAACATTCGTTGCAGCTTTTGATTCAAGATCAATTCAGTTAAAGGAACATATGGACATATAATGGTGTTGCTCTTTTAATAATGGAATCTGTAGCTGATGATTAGATGACTGTGGACAGTCGTCTCTAGTGGTTTCTGTTTGGTTGTTATAAAGAGGCAGCAGTAAAACACCAGTATAAGAAGTATTTTCTGTTGGGTCATACTAAGCATTCAACATAGGTGATTACAGTTCTTGTTGAAATGGAATAACACGGTTGATTGGTACGACAAATTGAGTCATCATTTGTTTTCTGCGATAACCTTGTCCTTGTGTCTGCCTTAGAAATAAGGGTTCTGCTTAGCACTTTTATTTCTAAGAGTGTAACAGCATAATGGAAGGTTTAGGAAGAAATCTTTGTGGGTAAGATCAGTTTATAGGCCAAGTATAAAAGGTGATTTTTACCAATTATTATTATTTAACCGTTATTTAACCAGGCAAAAGACCCATTGGGATCAAGATCAAGACTCTTAGAAATAAAAGTGCTAAGTAGTACCATATAAGGTTCTTTGGCTTGTCCTCATAGGAGAACCCTTTTGGAGGGTTCCACCAAGAACCCTTTTAAAACCCTTTATTCAGGAAAGGGGGTTTAAAGGGTTCTCTGGATCAAAATGGTTATTAGTGGAACCATTAGTGTTACCAAGAACCCTTGAAAAACCCTTTCTTCGGTCAAGGGTTTTTCAGAAGCAAATGGTTCCAGGTAAAACCTCAGCCCTTGTAGAAGGACCCTTTTGGAACCCTTATTTCTAGTGTACACTCTTAGAAATAAAAGTGCTAAGTAGAACCATATAAGGTTCTTCGGCTTCTCCTGATAGATGCCTTTTTGGTTTCAGATGGAACCTTTTATAAAGGTTTTGGAACCCTTTTGGAACCTTTATTTCTAAGTGTCTAGAACACAAGGAAATTGGAAGCAAAAATATGTTTACTGTCCAGTTCAGCAGATTTGGACATTTGAGTTTACACTGAACACAGCTCCTCCAGGTAATGTCTTAAAGGTGTTGTATTGAGTGTGTGAAAGCAGGTTAACACATTGCATGGGCTTCATTTGGGGGGGGGGGGGGGACTTGCTGCTCTGCCTCTTTTCCACTCACCGAACAGAAAAAAACAGCCAGTGGGCAAGACTTGCTCCTCCTAGATATGTTCATTTTTTAAATTGATCAATAAAGGGGACAGAAAAGCCGGTAACTACAAAGCTGCTTTCAGACATGCACTGAAATGTTGACATTATGTATATGGAGATTTTCTGGAGGGGGCTGCTCATGTGAATGCAAATGTCTGCAGAATTAGCTACGGAGATTTTCCCGCCCAGCTCTTTACTCTAATCTCTGGATAAAGTCAGCGTGATCTTACACGAGAACGCAGCAGGTGAAAGTTACTGCGTAATCGAGCACCTGGATTCTCCTGCCATGGCCTAAGTCAGGGTTTCTCAGTCGCGGTCCTGGGGAGCCACTGTCCTCCATGTTTCAGGTGTTTCCCTGTGCAAACGCACCTGATAACGACACATTTATTTGAATTAGGTGTGCGGGGAAACATCTAAAACATGCAGGACAGTGGCTCCCCAGGAGCTGGAGTGAGAAACCCTGATGTAGGACATGGCAGGAGAATCCAGGTGCTTGATTATTTCGGTCGGCACAACTTTCACCTGCTGCGTTCTCGTGATCAGGAGTGAGAAACCGTGTCCTACGTGAACAGCAAATTCAGACCCGACTCCTCACATTATCCCGAGTTCACGTCTGAAAATGGTACGCCACCTTTAAATGCCCCCCCTGTGACACAGTAGGAACTTTTTAAAAGTATAATTCTTGTCTGGAGAGTAACTCTTTGCCGCAACCCACCTGAGGGGTGGGTTGCGACATTAAATAAATATTTAATGTCTTTAGATGATTATATGAGAAGAGACACACACAGAACAAAAAAAAAAAAATCTGCTGCATAAAATTATTCTTATACCAACATTTTTTATCCGTTACTGCTCTCTTGGTAGTTGCACTAATGACTGAAGGGAAAATCAGGAGAAAGTGTTCTGTCAGTGTATCTCGGAGAACAGAACTGACCTTTTTTATTTATTTTTATTTTTAACCACACTTATCTTCTTCTTTGCTAACACCACCATCTCCACAACTCCTGGCAATCTTGTGTGAAAAATGTGGGTTTCTTTTAGTGGAGGCTTGGCTCATGCATTTTTTTTTTGTACACCCGGCGCGTTTCGCTGTAGTAATAGAATTGCTTATTGCAGTGCTAACTCAATTACTCTTGAGAGCCCTTATCATTTTTTTAACACAGTGGCAGCAGCGAGTGCAACGGCTCCTTAGTTCCCGGGCTCATCATCAACTTACAGTCGCTGGTGAATTTGAGATCAAAAAAAGGTGTTCTCCTGGAGAAGCAGGCTGAAGGAGGAGTAATTGAATTGTTTGTTGTTTGTGGCTGTTTTTTGTTGGTTGCTCACTGGATGTGCTGCAGTAATGGAGAGCAGCTACTTCATGGAGAAGGAGTGTGTTCATTTTCCTTTCACTTGCTCTGTAACCAAACTCACTTCCACCGGTATTTTCTTCCACCGACGGTCACTTTCTCTGTTTCCTATCCAACAATAACTTTCATTATCTTCCTTTCTTCCCAATGTATCCTCCCCCCCACTCCCTGCTGCAGACAGAACAGTTTGTTCACACACTTAAGGATGAATTGGTCAAGAGTGCACTGCTCGCGCTGCATGCAGCGCAGCCCGGCTACGTTTCCAAAAACCAGAAGCAGAGCCCGGCGCAGCATCAAGGCCACATCCACCCGTGCACTGAGCAGAATCAGAGTCCGGTTCAGGGCCTTCCGGGCCACAGTCCAGCCACGCCAGTCGCTGACAGCGCGATGATGTGTAATAATGTGGAAGGGTCCCAAACTACGACCGTCGCAGAAGGTGTTCAGTTGTCTCTGAAGCACCAGGACTCCATACCGCACCATAAAGAGTACGACGAGGAGGAATGGGTGAGTCTGAATCCATCAAAGCTGCAACTATTTATGGTTTGAGTTTATTTAAAGGTGAAGTAAGTAGTTTATAGTGACATCTAGAGGAGAGGCTGAAAATTTACAACAACACACTGCTCCTCTGCTCACCCCCTCCCTTCCCTGAGCGATACGGTGTCCTCAGCCGGTCAAATGTCGTCCTCGTCGTCTTTCTCACGTGTCAGCAGATGAGGTTGTATTTTATTCAGACAACGAGAGGGAGGGGGAGAGGGCGAGGACGGGGGACGGCTCTTCGTGGCCACAGTAGAGCTGTCAGAAGCCGGAGAGGGAGAGGGCGAAGCGGATAGAGTGGAGGCGGGACTTCGGGTCTCTCGGGTTTGTCTTTGCAGGCTCCCGTAGAAACATGGCAATGCAACAGCGGCCCGTGACCATGTTATTTTACATGACTTTTTGAAACACTACGAAAATGAAACAAAAACTATTATACATCGACTAGACAATGCAGGAGCACATAATATGTATTTAAAAAAAAGTGGATTTTGGGTCATATAAACCCATAAATATTACGCAGTGTCCCTTTAAGTACAGTATGACAAACTGTTATTTTTACTGCCGGCCTTCACTGGGTACGGCACATGGGGAAATAAGCTTTATTACAGATAAACCATTTTTATGGCAAATAATCTCAATTACTTGCAGAATTAGATTGCAAGCCAAACATGACTTTTTCATTTTAATGAGAGCTTTTTTTTCTCAAAGGGGTTCAAACATTTCATCACGACAAACTGACTGCAGAAAAGAACCGCAGTATACTTGTCACTGTTTTCGAAGCCAGGCTGCTTTTGCTCTCATTGAAGTGTTTATGACTGGTTTGTCTGCGTGTGAGGACAGTGTCTGCCACGGCTGACGGCAGGAGTTTATCATGATTTCTGCACACCACCGCTTAATTACGTCTCAGAGTATTTCTCGCATTCATAACACGTTCGGATCCCACTTTTGGTGGAAGCGACGGAGACCGAGTTACACACCAGCACCTTACAAAACACAATCACACACTCGGATTGTTTGTTTTTTTTCATCGTCATTATTATTATTTGCACACACGCGCGCTCAAAGGTGAAAGCATTATTCATCATTGAATAGCAGGAGCTCAGGAAAAGAGATAGAATGCTGCAAACAATGCAAACACTGAACATCCACACAGCAATTTCCTTTTGACCTTTAGGACACAATGCCACTTTAGACTGTAATGTTTGCTAACATGAGGGAGTCTTATACACGATATATTTATAGAATGTGTGACAAGTTGATCCATTCAATGTGATTGCTGATTGTATATTTTGGCTCTTTTAGGACAGGGTGTGGGCCAATGTGGCGAAATGTCTCAACTGTGTCATCGCCATGGTGGACAAACTCCAGGAGGAGGACGGCAGCAAACAGGAGCCAGTCACTGAGCAGCAGTTGGCCGATGTGTTCACTTCACACAACAACCCCGGTAAATAACTGTTGTGATGCAACAGTGAAGCACAATCATCTATTTGCAGGGTTTCTCACTCCTGGTCCTGGGGACCTGGGCTTTTAGGTGAGTTGTTATCAGGCTTCAGCAGAGCTTATTGACGAGCTGACCATTGGAATCAGGTGTGTTTGAGCAGGGAAAACATCTAAAACATGCAAGCTCCACAGGACCAAGAGTGAGACCTGATCTGATCTATTTAATGGGATTACATATCTGTCACCTTACAGCAGGGGTGACAAACTCCTTTTCACTGAGGGCCACATCAGCATCATGGTTACCCTCAAAGTGCCAGATGCAACTGTCGCGCAGAATAAATGTAACCAAATATAATGTAAAATAAAGGTAATCCCCATGCATTGTGGGAAATGTAGTTTATGATCAACGCACGCCCCTTAAAGCAGCATAGACCTATTTTACGACAGATTTTTAAGACCGATTAATCACTCGCGGGACACATAAAATGACTTGGTGGGCCACATCTGGGCCCTGGGCCTTGAGTTTGACACATGTGCTTTACAGCAAAAGAATACTTATACTACTGTTAACTCTTAGTGTTCACGCATGGTCATTTTCCATGGGAAAAATACACAACAACTCCTTATATGGACATCCTGGGGGTTGTGTCTTTATACACTCTTAGAAATAAAAGTGCTAAGTAGAACCATATAAGGATCTTCGGCTTGCCCTCATAGGAGAACCCTTTTTGGCTCCAGGTAGAACCTTTTTATTAAGGTTCGACCTGGAACCCTTTTGGAGGGTTCCATCAAGAACCCTTTTAAATCAGGAAAGGGTTTTTAAAGGGTTCTCTGGATCAAAATGGTTCTTACTGGAACCATTAGTGTTACCAAGAACCCTTGAAAAACCCTTTCTTCAGGAAAGAAACAAAGGGTTCTAGGTAGAACCTCAGCCCTTGTAGAAGGACTCTTTTGGAACCCTTTTTTCTAAGACCGTATGTCACATACTCAGACTCATTTTCTTACCTGTTGTTGAGGCACAAGATATGATTCATTTAATGAATTACATTTTTTATTCTGATATAAACGAGCAATAATTGTGCAGAAGTCACAAAATTAGACCGTTTCTCTTTTCTTTTTGTCCATAAAAACAAGCCAAGTGAACTTTGACATGCGACGTATTTGCAAATTTCACAAATTCAATCCGATTTATAAACAATGTGAGTGCTTTTTGCTCAGGTGGGTTTATGTGGTTGGTGAAAATTAAAGAACATGTTCATTGCAGACTGAAAAAAGGCTATAAGACGCTTTATATTACACATTTGTATAGCCTCTGTGTGCTGTATGTCTAAACATTGTAACAGATTGGTCAGTCCTCTCATGGTGGACATACAGTACATCCACCTTATTAATATGTGCTGTTATACACCACCTTCTATATATATAATGTATAACTACCTTCTTAGAACAACATTGCCCCTTCTGTGCCCACAGAGAGTGATACGAACACCTTTCTGGAGCTCAGCCCCAAAAATCAGCACGATAAAATAATCTACAGCGGCACAAAAGGTGATTGCTGCTGCTGTTGATTTCTTTTCTACATGATTAAAGCCTTTGAATGAGTGTCTGCAGGCGGCCCGATGTCTATAAGAAGGCCCGGACACACCGGTGATTAAAAATGGTTCGTGATGATTGAGTTTTGTTTGTTGAAAAAAAAAAAAAAAGGTCAAAAATAGCGACGAATTTATCAACAGGGGAGATTTTTTCATTAAAATTATATCAATTACCGATATGGAGTTCACATTACTAGTGATTTCTTTGTTCTATGAGAATAAAGAAATCTGTCACGGTATGTGGTCCGACTAATATGTGGCTCTGTGACGTGAGTATTAATAGCCATTTCGATAGAGTTAATGTGGCTATTTTAGCGTGCGGACGTGTGTGGTAAAGTACAAAGTACTGATTAATGTACGTGCGGATTCTGCGTTGTTTTAAACACGAGCAAAAAGAGAAACTTCACTTGTTTCCGTCGAAGTGGATGAAAAGGCAGTGTTTAAAATGCAGCCTCGTTCACCGGTGACCACTCGAGCTGCTTTTGTCTTCCCTTAAATTCAGTGAAATCCTGGCCTCAAGCTTGTGTCCAGACAAGTGCCCAGTCTGTTGCTGCTGCCAACTGGCACACGCTGCTGCAGCATTACTCTGACCGGGCGACAAGGCCACGTCTGTGTGTGTGTGTGTGTGTGTGTCACGGCCAAATGCTTGTGCTTTATGCCTGTGCTAGTGTCAGTTGGTGCATCTGCGTGTATCCACCAGTCAGTGCTGCTCAAACACCTTTTATTAAGACGCTCATCAGCCTCAGAGCGAGCGGTCACCTGCTTGTCTCGGTGCAAACACGGGCAGAATAATGAAATAGGCTTTATCTCCCGCGAAGGAACAGTGAAGCCCCAGACTTTTCTGACAAGACGTTGTGGGTTTTTTTTTTTTTTTCGATGTTTGGACAGGTGTGCTGCAGCACAGATGACAGCTGGAGTCGTGTTTCCTCCTTCTCCGTGCAGAGGCGGGGTTTTGAGAAAACGAGATAAGACGTGATTTCTCTGACAGATGTGCTTGCACACGTCTGAGCGAGAGAAACTTTTCAGTGTGTTACAGCAGCTCAATTACACATTTACTTATCCAACACTGCCCCCTATTAGCCAGTGAGGGGATTGCAGGAAACCTGCTTTATTGAGCAAATAAATGTAGGACACAATGGGGGGGGAAAATGCACACAAATGCTGTGTCCTAATTCCTACAAAACTATTTCTAAGCTTGTGTTGAGTATGTCGTTTTGGCTCTTCATCTGCAACATTAGTTTGGTGTATTTGGACAATTAGGAAATAGTCATTATTTGAGGCTCTGCAGGGGAACTAAAGAGGATTTGTTTTGACTAATTTGACTAATTACTACCTCTAACTAACTTAAAAGTGCCATATGTAAGAATGTGGCCAAAAACGGTTACTGCATTCAAATTCAAAATACCGAGATCTTTTAGGTTTCGTTTTCTGACGTAACTGGCAACCCGTGGTTGCTCTGCAGCTGAGACTCTACTGACTGCAATGATTGGTAGACGGCGGTAGGTGGCGCCACATGCCAAAACATGATTTCAAAACATAAACATGATTTGCAGTCTGCAAAATATATATATATTTTTTTAATGCAAATATTTTGGCTGTACTGTTGTTGGTGAGTTCAGTTTGTTATATGAATATTATTCCTGAGTCTCTGTGACATATTAGGGTTAGGATTTTATGGCCAGTTGCTTTAGATTTATTACATAATGCACCTTTAACTACTTCTGATTTGTTTTTGTCCATGTTCATCTAACTATATTTACATATTTACATTGCACTTAATATACAGATATATATTTAAAATGTTCCCTCCTCTACAGAAAAGACCAAGTCCCTTAACTTATTATCTGTCCGTTTATTGTCCTCGTCCAGCAAAGCTGATTAACTGGTTTTGAATCACAGAAAATAAGCGCTTGTTTAGGTGTGTTATCACTATCACATTACACCTTTATTTGTATAGCACCTTTCACACACAGGGCAACTCAAAGTGCCCTGTGAAGATCACAAAATAAAAGGAAGCCATTAAAATGACATTAAAATGTAAATGGAGATCAAAATCATAGGAGATAAAAGTGTGATTTGCCAATAAAAGTGCATTTAAAAGACAAACCAGTCACTCAGTATCTCGATCTACAACCCTATCCCCCCGGATTTACACTTTTATTTTCCCCTCACCCTCTCACTCACTCTCTCTCTCTTTTTGCAGGTGAGTGGAGGGAGCAGCTGTGTCCTCTTGTGACCAGGTTAAAGGAGTGCGTGATGGAAGTGGTGGCAAAGGCGAAGAAAGCCATGACGTTTGTGCTGCTGCAGGAGGCCGCCTGCAGCATACCGCAGGGCCTCCACCTCCAACAGAGGCGAGATGTGGTCTTCAGTCAGGCAGTAGGTGGCAACACTGTCAGAATAATAACGTATTTGGAAGACCTCAAGGGAATGTGAAGATATTTTATAGTACCGTTCTAAAGTTTGGGGTCACCTATACAATTATTTTGGTGTTTTCCATTAAAAGTCACACTTTTATTAATCAAAAGAGTTGCAAAGTGAATAGAAAAAATATAGTTAAGACATTGACAAGATTAGAAATAATTATTTTTATTCAAAATAGTAAACTTTGCTTTGGTCAAAGAACCAGCAAAACTGTTTTCAGCTGTGCTAACATCATTGCACAAGGGTTTTCAAGGGTTTTCTCATCATCGAATAGCCTTCTGACGTGATTAGCAAACACAATGTACCATTAGAACACTGGAAATGGGCCTCTATACACCTATGTGCATATTCCATTAAAACCAGACATTTGCAGCTAGAATAGTCGTTTACATGTATAGACTGTATTTCTGATTCGTTTAATGTAATATTCTTTTAAAAAAAAAAGTGTTTTTCCTTCAAAAATAAGGACATTTCTAAGCAAACTTTTGAACGGTAGTGTATGTAATCTGTTTGTCTTGGCTCATCAGAAGTGGAGTTTTAGGTTCAGTGAAGTCCACCATATCACCCTCAACCAGAAAAACAAAAACATTACATGTTATTACGTGTGTTTGTGATTATTATCAGTGTGAATGAGGGGAAATTATTATAAATGGTAAAACACGGTGCTGTAAGGAATGGAGAGCAAGAGCCAACTCAACAGTCACTCAGCACTCGTGGGAGGTTCTCCTGCTCCCCCTGATGAACTTTGCCTCACAGGAATCTGCAAGGCAAGAAGGAGGGCTTTCACAGGTCGCACATGAGCTGTAATTTAGTTTATTATGTTGTGCTCTGCCTGTCCAAAGATTACTTAAACTTTCCCCACCGCATTGATAAAATGTCAAAATTCAAATTACCTCTCTTTAAAGCCATAAATCATCATTTACCACAGCTTCCATTCAGAGATCGCAATATGAGTAAGGCAGAAAATATGCAGTCTTTGCAGAGTTCCACCTGCTCGGCGTTGCACGAGCTGGATTTAGCTGTTTAAGCCAAGATCAATTCGCAAATATGGAAATACTTGTATGTTTGTGTGTGTGTGTGTGTTTATTTGTTTATTTGTGTATTTATTTCAGCTGGCAGCCTTAGCCTGTGGTTTTGCCATGAGGTTGTATGCTGGAATGGAGGACAAAGGATTCCTAAGGCAGCTCCACCTGGTCGGCCTCGTAGCCCAGTTTGAGAGCCTGCTCAGCACCTACAGTGAGTGACGATGTTAAATCAAAAGTGGCAACGCTCTAGAAGAAGAAAATCTAAATAGTTGTTATATATGTGGCTCTGTGACAAGCTTATTTGCATAATAACTTCATTAAAAACTAAATTCCAAGTGAAATTGAATCACTGTGTGTTTAGGATGGATTTTTATCAGATCTATGCAGAGACGGGAGAATGAAAAATAAAGATTCTCATTCATTCATTCAATTTTTGCCCAATTTTACCCACAATTCACAGTTGGGCAGAGTCAGCACTTGTTGGGGACATTTGGCACAGAAATCTGTTAGTGTATGAGGGTTAAGAGACCCGACCTCAGTCACAGTGTAGGTGTGTGTCCCAAGAGTAAGTGGGACACAGGAAATCCCACCAGAAGACAAAGACAACAGGAAATAGCAGGAATATCAAAACAACGATCCAGTCCAACTGTATTTATAAAGCACTTATAGCACTTCAGTTCCTCGAAGTAAACTCATGTTTCCTCTTCTTTAGCTTAAAGTGTCCAAACGTGATACACTGAAATGCCAGTAGCCAAGGCGGTCTGCAGAATTGAAATAAGTTGAGCCAAACTAAACTCAATCGGTGCTCATCTTGTTGTGTCAAACTGTTTCCAGGCGAAGAGATCGGGATGCTGGAAGACCTGGAGGTGGGAATCTCAGACCTGCAGCGAGTTGTGTTCAGGATCACAGAGGCCAAGACGGATGACCTCAGTGACCTTCAGCCTTTAGTGTGTGGCCAACGGTGAGCCCTTATCCCCACTTCTGTTCGCGTCTGATCCATCGATCGTATCCTCATATGAGGGCGTTTTATACATTTTTGAAATAATAGCGTGGCAGCAGGTGATTTCTTTTTCTATTTGACGGCATATTTAAACTGCGACACTGCCTTGTTCCCAGCGTTGTTGTCCATGCTTGGCTCTGACAGGGAGGTTACGATATTTACTATAACTCCTCATATGTTTTGTAATATATTCTGTGGTACAGGTCGACCTAACGAAGATATCATCTGATAATTGGTTCATAGAGGCATTTTTTTATAACAGGGTTCCTATGCAGTATGGAAAAGTACAGACTTTAATTTGAGTCATTTCTAGGTCTGGATAAGTATAGAAAAAGGGAAAAGAGTATGAAAAAATGTTTGTGTCGTTTCCGGACTATTATCTCACTTTCTAAAATAAAATATATTAAAACACTGCAAATGTAACCAAATGATGCAGACTGCTGCATCATGGGAACTAGTGTAAATAATGCAGAGTCCACAGCGCTACGTTCAAAGAACCTTGTGAATTTCATTATCTCTGCAATCACATATGCAGCACGCTGAACAAATGCTTGCTACGTGCACGACTGTGGTCGTTGGGTCAATAGAGAAGTGTGGAAATTTTATCCACTTTTTTAAAAATTGTAATGAATATTGTTATTGCATTTATTTAGTCGACAGTCTTATAAGTGCTTCAAACTGTTCGTGAGGGCACTCAACCTTTCCGACTCTGTGAGAGTTGGTGGGAGAATCAATTCACTGCAATCAGGTGTGTGTGTGTGTGTGTGTGTGTGTGTGTGTGTGTGTGTGTGTGTGTGTGTGTGTGTGTGTGTGTGTGGGGGTGTGTGTGGGGGTGTGTGTGGGGGTGTGTGTGTGGGCACTGATTGGTGTTGATGAAGCCCAGGTGTGGGGAGTGTTCATATACCCTGAGTCTCCAGTTGCTCTGTGCTGACTCACTGTCTCACCTTCAAAAGGTAGTGAGAGGTTCTCCCTGTGGCTTCATTTTAGTACTTTATTTCATTAAGGAAGCCTGTAGTGGCTCTATACAGTTTCCTGACACTATTAATCTGCTATCAGCCTGTAAAATTCATCACAGATCAACCTCTTGTCTGTGGAGAGAGGAGAGATCGGAGCATAGATGCCAAACTCAAATATGTTTTCCTGTTATAATAAACATGAGTTATAATTGTCTTTCACTCGTTCATCTTCTGCTGCTTTATCCTCCACATGAGGGTTCAGGGACAAAGGGCGAAAGGCGGGGTACACCCTGGACAGGTCGCCGGTCCATCACAGGGACACATAGAGACAAACAACCATCCATTTTCACACTCACAGTCAATTTAGATAGTCCAATTTGCCTAAACCCGGAGAAAACCCATGCACACACTGGGATAACATGCAAAATCCATGCAGAAAGGCCCTTGTTCTGAAAGGGAAGCAAGCCCAGGTCTTCTTACTGTAAAGCCAAGAGCGCTAACCACTACACCAACTGTGTGGCCCCAAATCAAGTCAATGACATTGACCTCTTGCATTAAATAAAATCTTTAGTAGAAATACTGTCTTTTAAAGGTCATATAGATTATTATATAACCTTGCACAAAGGCTGTGAAAGCCAGAGTTACTGGCGAAGTATTTTCTGAGCGATACTATACGTGTCAATCAGGCACGAAGGTCGTCACTTCTCAACTGAGGGATCACAACCATGTGCCCTATTTAAGACGTTGGAACAATAGAGCTTACATGTATTTCCATCAATATAAAAAGACGGCGATACAGGCTGAGAGACAGGCTGTGTAGGTTCCCAGTGGTTCAATTTGTGTGACCTTCCTTATACCGTCAGATTGGAACACTTCTATTTGGAGAGCAGGTCAAATCTCCCTGCTTAATTCATGAACGCATTAGTTGCTGTATCTCACACACTTAAACTTATTTGTGCAAGTAGTGAAGAGTGCAGGTTTTCCGTGTCCCCGTGTCTCTTTTTCTAAAACGTTAGATGAATCGCTGAGGGCGACGGGGAGGGTTTTTAATTCCCTGCTGTTGAAAAACTCAATGAAGGGAGGTTTGTTCTAAAGCTGAATCAGCTTTATCTGGTGGGAAAGACTCACAAACTAAATTTAAAAACAAAGGCTCTCTCTCTGGTTAGGCCTCTCCCTCTCTATGCTAAAGCATCCAGGTTCAGAAAACACTACTTGTAGTATTGGGATTATGAAATACATGCACAACTGGCTTATCAGGATGAAAGATGTCCAAGTTCACTTTCAGGTCATTTGCCTGATCAAGCTAAATCATGTTTAAGATGGTTACTGGCAAACTTTATTGCGCCACAGTCGATAAGATCTTATGTGACTCTTCTTACCTCACCTACTTACATGTCAGACATCTCCTCGCTTGCTCAATCTTATCATCAAGTCTCTTATTTTGCAGATTGTCTGGGCCTGTCTTTGGTGTCAAATTGTACAACTTCCGCAGCATTTCTGAGGCTTAAAGGTCCCATATTATGCAAAATCAACTTTTTAATCATTTTAAATCCTTATATCTGGGACTCTGGAGGTCCTACCTGTGAAAAAAAGATGACTCATGTTTTTGTGGTTTTCCTCAGTCTAAGTACAGGAGATAAAACACGCGATGTTGACTCCCGCACTTATTGGGACGTCACAATGCACTAAATTCCTGGAATTGTTGTCTCGCGGAGCTCCGCTTTGTCCCTAAAATCACGAGACTGGTGGTGAGGGCAGCGGTATCTGAAAACCAGAAGTCTGCAAAGTCCGCAAAAAGTTCTATTCTTGGCTCCACAGTGCAGCACAGAGTTCTACACAAACTTCCAGTCTCAGAGGATTTATCTGTCCAGTGGATACATGTTATATATGACAGCAATGTGCCTGCTAGAGCTTGCAAATGATCACTTTTCCAAATGTTAACTGCTGTTAGCTCCCAGTAGCCTCTGTGGCTGATGTCATTTCCTGTCCTTTAAGTTATGTTTTACTTTTTTTTAAGGTGGACCTAAAGAGATACTACTAAACAGAGCGTTCTGAACAGGGCTGTTTTGGCAGAGTGATTGAACTGCTGTGGTGCTTCATCCTTATGGTATTTTGACCAAAGCATGTCACAGACATGTTCATTAGGACACCAGGGAACTAGTTTATAATATGAGTCCTTTAACGAATTTCTGTTCAATCTGTCGCTGTCTTTTTTTTTACCTTCCATTTTGTGTGTTTTTTTCATTTTCCATTCAGTGACCACTTCACTGTAGAAGTGCCATTACCAAGACTGGTTTTCCAGAACCTGCCTGAGGAGATCAAGGAGGGAAAGCCTCTACAAGTATTTCCAGTGCTTTTTAACGTGGGCATCAATGAACAGCAAACTATAGCAGAGAGGTACCACACACACACTGTTTGTTTCCTCCTTAAGAACTTCCCATCTAATGTACTTAAAGGTGCATTATGTAATAAATCTAAAGCAACTGGCCATAAAATCCTCATAATATGTCACAGAGACTCAGGAATATTGTTCATATAACAAACTG